>NW_023597054.1:16797276-16893973 GCF_011947565.3 Pollicipes pollicipes | reverse complement strand
TCACCGGCACGCAGAGCATCATGGCGGCGGCTGCGACGGCAGCGGCGGCGGCGGTCGGCGGCCCGCGGCGGCTGCGTGCGGCGGCGCCCACCGCGCGTTCGTATTGAGCGGCCGCGGCCGGCCGGCCGCGCCGGCCGCCGGCGCCGTACAAAGGCACAAAGAGCGGCGCGCGCCGCCGCCGCCGCCGCTGCCATGGTCGGATCGACGCACGGTCCGGGCCGCTGGCGAAAAAGCGCCACCGGGCAGACGGCGCCCGTGCCCGGCCGTGCTGCAGCCAGCTCGGCGGCGGGCGCGCGGCGCGCTGCAGCCAGCCCGGGAAGCGCTCACGCCGCCGCTGACCGGGCGGCCGCGCACTTTGATCGCTCTGGTGTGGACTGGTCCGCCTCTGCTGAACTAGACTGGCGCGGTTGCAATTAACGGCAACTGGGACGGAGCGGACCTTTTCACTATATTTACCCATTGGAACGTGTGCCATTGACGCACGAATGGATGCCTTCCGCGTCACTTTTAAAGTTTATCTACATCCGCGCGCATAACAGACCTGCTGCCGACAATCCAACTGCCTCGAAGCATGGTCAAGATGCCGCTCTACTACCTCTCGCGCAGGCCAGCAAACTGTCCGTGGCCAGCCGTCCATCGTGCTCGCGTCCTCCGATGACCACCGCCCGCGGAAGCGAGGCGGCTCAGCGGCTGACACTGGGCGGTGGCAGTCCAGATCGGCTGGTCATTAAGCGTCCAGTACCGTCCGCGGGAGCGAGGCGGCTCAGCGGCTGACACTGGGCGGTGGCAGTCCAGATCGGCTGGTCATTAAGCGTCCACTACCTCCCGCGGGAGCGAGGCGGCTCAGCGGCTGACACTGGGCGGTGGCAGTCCAGATCGCCTGGTCATTAAGCGTCCCACTGCCGCCGCGGGAGCGAGGCGGCTCAGCGGCTGACACTGGCGGTGGCAGTTCAGATCGGCTGGTCATTAAGCGTTCCAGTAATCACAACAGAACTGCCCGATCGTACTCGTTTCTAAAACATTTGTGAAGATCATGCGATTTGTAAAGATTACAATAGCCAGAGTTCCTCGGCAGTTTCTTGAACAGCTCTGACAGCAGATCAGACAACTACTTCTTGGTTAATGAAGTCATGCACGAAAGACGACACGGCACTACACCTTGAGAAGCGGAACAAGAACAAAACGGCTCAGGACATTACGATTCTTTTCCAGGACGAGTGCGCGCGCACAGGCAAGTCAAAAGAGGACTTCTCTCTCACATGTAGTTATGACATCGGTACAACCGAAAGCGCCAAACACATCCTGCCTGCCTCGTGCATGGCTTCCTTGCTCCCTCGGGCCCCACAATCCGTCGTGCATTTTCCGAGTTTTGTTTTCTCCTTTTCCCGCACGTCATACGGAAAGAAGGATATGCATCAAAGCTGTTAAAACATGCTAGTGTAACTATTGCACAAACAACAGACGCATGATGAAAAATTTGATATGAAAGAACATCGGTATCTTCCTCAGTGTTTGTGCGATGAAGATTCATCTAGCATGCTATTCTAGGCATATATACCTATATTCCGTGCGCAGCACTTTGTCTAGACAGAGGGAAAACTGTGTTTCGCCCGACAACGGATGGCATCTGAGATCGCCAGGTCCTATGATGACCCACGCCAGTACCAGCCCTGTCACCACTGAGGTAGCACGTTAGCCTAAGGCGTCTAGGTGAGGAAGGCCTTCCCTAACTGCAGGTGACAACAGTCAGTAACACCGGCCAGCGGGCGGCCCAGCACTGTCGACGCGACGCGGGTGTCTGAAGGTGAGACACAGCTGGATCCTGTCTGGACCCGGCCGCGCCGGATACGCGCCAGACGAGAGGCAAGGACAGCTGATGCCGACAAGTGGACTGAATAGCCGCTCGCCACCCCGGGCCCGCTGCGACAGGTCTGAGTAAGTTTGGCGCGCTGCACCGCGAGCATCGGCCCTGGACGGGACTTGACAATCGAGCCGTGCTCCCCCTTTAGGAAGTCCCCGGACACAACACTGTGGGCGAGACGAGTGTGACGCATTCCAGCGAAAAGGGGAAAAAGTGGCGTGCGTTGCGAATCAGTTCGACTTCACACCAGTCATAACAATCGAGAAGCAACTGTCCAGACGGCCGAGCAATGTCACCACTTGTAGCGCAGTTATACCAGTCCTATCCAGCTGTGTCGCGGTAGCATGAGGAGGGCACCAAACGTGGCCTCAAGGCCGGCTAGAGCCCGGGGGAGACTCACTCCGGCCGGTACGTCTAAGCCAGCACGCAGCCGCGGCGAACAGCACCGCCAGCCCGCCGTCAGCGTCAGCCTGCCTATAGCCCTCGATATAGCCCTACCCGCCCCCCCCCCCCCCGCCCTCCCTCCCTCCCTCCCCATCGATCCAACACCGACAGGTCCTGCCATCTGCCGTCGCCGACCGGCTGTGGCGAGCAACGCCGTTCATAGGTGGCAGCACGTGCCCGACATTGGCGCACCGCGCGCCGCCACGCCCGCAATCACTCCCCTGTAATGGTCCTGTGTGCGTCGTTTGCTTTCGTAACAGCGCCGCCGCGACCGGCACAATGAGGACGTGGGTACGGCGGCGTTCCGCGTGAGGCGCGTCACGAGCGCGCGCACGGCCGCGCCGTATGCATGAACGCCCGACCAGCGAGCGGCCAGCAGCGCACTTCGGCTGGAACGTATTGCCGCCAGGGGTGGCGGCGCGTGAGCGTCAGACGCATACACGCACGCACGCGTACACAAGCGCACAAAACCCCGCCCGTACGCAGCTGCGCGCGTACGTGCAAAGTGCGCGGCCGGCGGCTCCACGCATCAAGGTCCGCGCGCGAGTTGAAGGCCGAGCCCGACCGAGTGTGACCGGGCAGCCGGCGACAAGGATGTGCGGAGCACGAGCGGCGCCGGCTGGCGGCCCGGCCCCCCGCAGCGCGGCGCACCGGCGACCCTGGCCGCCAGCCCAGTTTCCCAAACGCGTCGCCCGCGGCGGCGGCGCCGACCAGAAAGGTCGCAGTGAAAGGCGGGAGCCTTTTTCGAGGTACAAGGTCAAGCGGGGCACGTGGCGGCGACCTCTAGCGCCGCGAGCCGGCGCGGCGTGGCTGACCTTGCCACCGCTGCCGGGGTCAGCCCCCGGTCTCCGGAGGTACGGCACCGCCCGGCCGCCGACGCGCTCTCTGCGCCAGCACGCTCGCACCGCCCGTGCGGGTCCAGTAGGCGAGCGGCGGCGCCGGAAAGGCTTCGCCGGCGGGTCGGCGCGGCGCCGGTCGCAGCCAAGGCCGGCACCTCTTCGCTGCGCGGCGCGACCCCGCCCGGGCCGTCCGCGTCCCACTGTGGCGACATCGGCCGTTGCAGCAGCGCGTCGGCCCGATCGACAGGCAGAGCGTGAATGCCAGCCGGCCGCACTTCAGCGCGCGGCCCGGCCGGCGACACGCCTGCCGCTTGCACCACGGCGAGCGGTGCGGGCCTGGGACGCGCGGTGACTGGCGCGCAGAAAGTCACGTGAAGCCGCCAGGTGTAGGCGCACCGTCCGTTCGGATGATTGTTACCCCACTCTGGCCGGGCGTGACGCACACGTCCGGCTCTGACGCACGCCCGTCGCGCTGGTCCAGCCACGTCGCGCCGAGTGAGCGCCTTCGACGAAGCCGCTAAGGGGCGCGCGGACGCCGCGGCAGCCGGCTCACCTGCAGCGAGCGGATGTGGTGCGCCGTCGCCTGGCCTGCCGGCGGGTACTGAGGTAGATGGTGCGCCTGGTGCTGCGGCGGCGGTGGCGGCGGCGGCGGTGGCGGCGGAGGCGGCGGCTGCAGACTCACGTCGCCCGGCAGGCGACCAGACTCGCCGACGCAGCGCGACGAGCGGCGCATCGGCGGGCTGCGGCAGACAGAGAGTCAAGGGCTAGGGCGGCGGCGCGGGGCGGGGCTGGAGTCGCTGGCCGCGGCCGCAGCGGCCGCCTAACGCTTCACTCTGGCACATGGATCGTTAGGTTTGACGCGACTCACAGTGACACCACGACGGACACGCCATTCTGAGACGCACGACCGTAATATTTCGCAAAGGTAAACTGCACACTGCGAGCCGGCACCAGCGGTGCTTGTTCGCGACGGTAAACCAGCCCAGTGCCCTGGCCGCCCGTGCAGCACAGACACAACAGTGGGCACAACACAGCACCCCACCGAAAGCGCCACACACGCAGCCGGGATACTTCCACCAAGACCACATAGCAGCCCCGGGCGCAGCGGCACGCCCGCGCCAGCGTTCGCGTCACCCCCGGGAGAGCGTGGGCGGCCGCCGCCCGTGGCGAGGCTCACCTGCGGTGGTGCCGACCGTCGCCCGGCTGCCGGCGGCCCGAGGGCAGGCGGCGGCGGTGCGCCGGCGGCGGCGACGCGCCGCGGCCCGGCGGCGGCGCGGCGGCCGCGGCGCCGGCGGCCGGCGGCGGCTCCGGCGGCGCCGCCAGCTCCAGGCCAGCGCCGCTCAGCGAGATGCGCCGGCGCTTTCTGCTCGGCGATTCGCCCGCCTGGAAACAGAGGGCGCGGTCAGAAACGGCGCTCCCAGGGTCGACGTAACCGCCCGCCTGGAGACCGGGCAGTGCTCGACCCGACGGAGGGCAGTGCCCCATCAGGCGGAGGGCAGTTTGCTCACGGCGAGAACTGGAGATGGTCAGCCCATTAGCCATCAGGCGCGGGAGATCTTAAGCGTAAGCACGTTAGAGACGGCGTGGAAAACTTCTTAAATAAATGTGACCGAATGCCATGCAGACAATATTTTGGTATAGAGTACTTGCTGAGCACATTTAGCTGCGAGGAACTAACACCATAAAACCGGGATAGCAAGTCCAGTTTAGTGAACAATTTTGGCTGCAAAATTCTAACATACCGTGTAATGCTGACACGGCCAACATGTCCCAGTATCATTCTTCTGGCAAGTTGCCAACTTAATGGTGAAAAAGGCCACATCAGCATGATTTCTTAGACGACAGAATCCGCATACCTGCCACACATTGGTACAGGCGTTCGACGCTCTACCATCTAAGCTACAGACCGACCACCAGACCACAGAGCAGATGACGAGAAACATGAGCGGTCTATGCAACATCAGATTGTCGCTCAGAAATCTGGACATCAGCATCACTTCAGTTATCTCATAGTTCTGCACGGCCTCCTGACATTAACCTACATAGCCATTGTCATGAGCTGGAAAGCATTTCATTGTGCATGTTTAACGTCTTCATCGTCCAGAGCGGTCGCATGTCGCGCAGGGATGTCCAACCAACGTTCAAGGGGTGTATGGTAGCGCGCAGGGATGTCCAGCCAACGTTCAAGGGCTGTATGGAAGCGAACAAATGGTCCAAACGTCGCGTCCCGCCACCAAGGCTGATCTGATAGTCTGAAACCACGGCACACTGCCGCGCAGTGCCCCGTCCCTCGGTACTTCCACGGCAATAGGTACGAGGAAATTCCCATCCCGGTATAATGGGCGGAGGAAAACTGGGCTTAATCCCTCACCAACTAGTCGTTGGATCGCACTGTTCTCAAAGGCTAGAAGTGCGTATATTACGAACATGCTTGCAATGTAGAGACAAAGGGTGTGGGAGAGAGGTGGCGAAGGAAAGAAGGCGTGGGGGAAAAGAGGGGGGAAAGGTAGCGAGGAGCTGATCTTATTCGTCACAGACAAAAGCGAGGGAGCAAGGGAGAGCCAGAGGAAGCGGACGGTGGGAGCTGGTCTTAGAATGGAGCGAGGGGGGGAGGGGGGCGGGGAGAGAGGGAGCGAGGAGCCGGCCTCAATCGCTACATACGGTTTCAGATGTTCCGCCTTTTCTTACCATTTTTTTTCGCCTAATTTTTCGCGCTTTCCTTTCTTCCCACAAGCGCCCGACAGCCCGAAAAGAAATGGCACAAAATGCTATTTTTTGCTCCCCATTTCGGGCGGGCCGGTGTTTTTATGCGCGCCGGTCCAGGCGGTGGCGTTTTTCCCCGTACCGTCCCCATTCGGCTGGGTTTTTGCCCCGCCGGCCGGGGTTAGCGGGGTGCGTCGCCGGTCCGCCCAGGGAGCTGGCATCCCGGTGGCGGTGGCGGCGGCGGCAGCAGCGGCGGCGCGGATTTGGCGCCGGCCGCCACACGCACGGCCGCGGCCCGGGCGCGGTGCTGCAGCGCGACCGGCGGCACGCTCGCCCCGCCGTCCAAGGCCGCCCAACACGCTGGCGCCGGCGGCCGGGCCGGCGCTGACTCCGGCCGGGCGGGCGGCGGCAGCGGCGAGCGAGCCGTGTGGGACCGCCTGGCTGCGGTCGGGCTGGGCCGGCCGGCGGCGCCCCGGGCCAGCGGCGGCGAGGCAGCCGTGCGCTGCTGACTGGCTGCGGTCGGGCTGGTGCAGCCGACACCGGGGAGGCAGGGACGGCGCAGCGCTGACTGGCTGGCCGGCCAGCGGGTCGCGGTGGCGACGCTACACTGCAGAGCCGACTGGCTGACCGGTGTTTGGACGTGCCGGCCGCGTGAGAGAGCCGCCACGTGGAATATCGCCCGCCCACGGTGACTGTTTCATTTCAGAGACTTGGCTCCGACGTGGGCGGCCAAAATAAAACAAAGAAAATTCCTTGAAATTAAAGCTCCTACCACTAACAGGAAAATAATCATGTCTGAGACCGTCGTCGCCCCTCCGCGATAACTGCAACACAAAGCTCCCAGTGGCGTCCTCCCAGGCCGGGCGTTTTTGCCGGCCGGCCAAGCCGCGCCCAGCGGAGCCGGGCTGCCGCGCGACGGGCCTGCATGCACCGGACACACGGCGAGCCAGCGGACTCATGGCAGGGCGGCCGCGCCGCCAACGGGCGCCGCAGCGGACTGTCGTCAGAACGGCCGCGTCCCGTGCGCAGCGACGACCGACACAGCGAGACAACGGACGGACGGGGCACGGACGGCGCCCTGCGTCCTCCAGCGGTGCGTCAGGCACCAGCGGACAGGGCGCCTGGCTGCCCGGGCTCGGCCAGCAGCAGCGAATCAATGCGAAGGCCGGTTTCCATGAGCGCGTGACAGACAGCAGTCTGACATATCGGCTGCCATCGGAACGCATTCGATTAAGTAGTTGCAGCTGAAATGCGTGCCCGGTCCGGGGCGGCCAGGGCGCGGTCGGACCCTGCAGCCCGCCGCCCGCGCGTCCGGCGGCCCCGCGCGGTGACAGCCGACAGACGAGCGGGCCGTGGCGCCCCCTGCGGCCGACCACCTCTCTTCCGGCCACCCGGTCAGTAATAGCAGCCGATTTTTTACCGCCTGAAAGCGAGTCGCACCAGCTCCGCCTATCGGTGGAACAGGCAACTGGTATCGCGCGGGGCAGTATCCTCTCATCTGGAGCAACGGAATATGGCAACGTGGCTAACGTGACTTGGAGAGAGCATCGCACGTGAGCGTAAAAGCACGGCCATGAACGACTTAAGGATCGTCAAAATCAAATAAATTTATTGCAGACTTGTGCCCGATGGTGATCTGACGCCAGATCATCTGGTAATGGTCCCTCTGGGTTAACCCGGGAAATATGTGCTGGGTAGAACTGGTCAGCAGAGACGCAAATTTTCGAACCCGCTCAGGACCGCTGCTCATCTGGAGCTTTACAGAAAATCTAACACCTCTCATGACCTAACGGGTGACCCGACCCTTCGTCCACTCACCACTCGTCCCGCAAAGGCCTGTGTACTGACGAGATCAACTCAGAGTCGTGACGTCATGCCGAGCGCAGTTCTGGTTCAGACGTCGACACACACGTCTGTAACAGTTCAGCTCCGGCCGTGAAATCCTGCGAACATCCGCGCGGTGGCTCCAAAAATCCAGATTTTCTGGATCGTCAAAATCCGGATTTTCTGGACTTTTGGATGCGGAAAAGCCATGCCAGAAGAAAACCTGGCGTGAAGAGTATTTTTCATAGAAAGGCCCCTGACATGAACTGAGCGAGTATCCTACAGCTTGTGCATAGCAAAGAGTAGCGTCATTCGTCCGGAAGATGCCGAATGCCTCGTTCACTGGAGCAGAGCGAAACTCCGGGGAAACGATTCAGCAGTCCTTTTTGCAATGTTCCGCAGAAAGGCAGCAATAAATCACTGACCTCACTGCCAAAAAACATGTGGAGATTACTTCATATAAGCAACAAAAGCCTTCAGCTGATGACTTTTTCAGCATGGGGATGGAATCTCTTGTTCTTGTGTTGAAAATAATCACATTCCAACTACCCGGACGCACTGGCTAAACAACGCTATCAAGCGAGCATTCATGTACTTGTTACCAGAAGCACAACTTCGAAACGAGTAATCTTGATATAACCAAGGCTTGCCTGATCACGCCGTTTAACTAGTCCCTCCTGACATAATAAATGTCGATTAAGAATGAAAAATTCCCATAAGCAGCACAATAATTCCCAGCTCATGTCGGTTATTTCATTACCAGACATACGTATCGGTGCGCAGCCAGAATTTGCTTGAAGGGAGGGGGCTTGGTGTGAACACACCACGCAGGTTTTTCGTTTTCTGTCGGGAGCCATCTATGGTGAACAAACAAACTAAAAAGATCCAAACCCAAGGCGAGGGTGGCCTGTCCCCCCCCCCTTGGCCGCGCCCCTGCGTGCGGAACAGATTGCGTCACGACGTCATGTCCTCCATGCTTGTGATGGCTACCATCCGCCCCTAGGTCAGTCACACGATCCTGCGCAGCGACACACTTCTACAACGTACTGTGCATGACCACGGCCCGAAACATGTCGACCTTGCTTTAAATTTATATATTTTTCCGAGTCCGAGTGACACAGACCGGTGAAAAAGCTACGTATTTCCGCTTGGAGGTCAGGTCAGAGTGTCAGTTGGCGCTTTGGCCAGAGTGTCAGTTGGCGCTTTAGCCATGGCGCTTTGGCCGGAGTGTCAGTTGGCGCTTTGGCCATGGCGCTTTGGCCAGAGTGTCAGTTAGCGCTTTGGCCATGGCGCTTTGGCCAGAGTGTCAGCTGGCGCTTTGGGTTTCCTACCGGAGGCCTATGCGGCCACCGCCCTCCGCCGTCGCGGGCGTGCCATGGGGAGGTGCGCGACGACGCACACCGCGTTCGGGGTTAACAACACATCATACGTCACTCACAAATACGCGTGTCAGTGAAGCCAAGACTTCTATATTACGCATGGTCATGTGACGCATATCAAACTTGCGCACTTTCCTCGTTTCGCGTTGCGAAACTAGTCCCTTACCCAACCGAACTGCCGGGAGGTGGAGGGAGGGGCAGTGCAGCCACCTGACCCGGACTACGAGTGACGCCGGCTGGTGGTTGTCCCTGTCACCCTGACCTGGGCTGCCGAGGCGATGGGTGGCCGGCGACCTCGGGCGTCACACCTCCACAGCGCACGCGTCCTCCATCCGGGCAGCTAATTTTCTGCTGGCTGCTTGCCAAACAAAGCCTCCTCCCAGTTCGCGCGCCGCCGCCGCACCAAGTGTGCAGTCTGTACCGCACCTCGCGCCAAAACGAGCAAAACGAGAGAGGAGTTCAATCAGAGGGAAGGCGAGGAAGAAAGACCGAGGGAGAGAGAAACGGTGAGCGGGCCGACAAAAAGGAGGGACGAAACAAGAGGAGAGAAAGAGAGAGGAAGGGAGTCACAGGTGAGAGTGGGATATATAAGGGAATGGAGACAGGGAGGGAGGGAGGCGGAGGAGAGAGGATGGAAGAGGAGGGGAGAGGAGGCGAAGCGAGGAGAGACGAAGGGAGAGGAGGCAAAGGAAACAGGAGAAGAAGGAACAGCGAGAGGAATAGAAGTGGGAGTAGGCGCGGGCACGTATGAGTGAGAGAGTGAGTGAGAAAGTGAGAGAACGCGAGAACGGGCACGTGAGACAAAGAAAGGGAGCAGGAGCGCCAGGGAGTGCGAGTTCCGCTCGACTCGTGGCGGCGGCGGCGCGACCCTGGCTCGGGCCAAGCCAGGCCACCGGGCGCACCAAGGTCAGCTGGGCGGCGCGGCCTCGGCGGCGGCCGGACGCGGCGCCGGGCCGCCGCCGCCGCCGCCGCCGCCGCCGCCGCAGCGCTCGGCCACTGAACTCCGAGGGGAGAGACGGCCGCCCGGTGACGTCAGCGCCGCCGCCGGGCCGGCCCGTGGAAAAGGGCCGCCGTCGCCGGCCGGCCGGCAGGCGCCTCTCGCGAGCTGGAGGGCCGGGGGACAGACGGACGGACGGACAGCAAACAACCTGCGAGCGCCGGGCGACGACCGCACGCCAGACAGGTGCCGCGCTGAAGCGACAGCGCCGTCGGGTTGGCTCTCAGAACGCCTTACAAGAGCGCCGCGGGAACATCCGCCTCCGCGCACATTCAGCACTGAGCCGGATTGCACCAGACTCGGCGCTGGCTCGGCTGATGACGTTGCCGCTGCTAGTTGCCGGAGTATCGCCCAATGCCGGATTTCGATGAGGCACGATGAGCAGCATTCGTGACGTAAGCGACAGAAGCGGCAGCGCAGGCGCAGCGCACCAGACCTACACGCCGCCACGTCGTTTCGTATGCGCGGCGAAACCCGTCGGCGTACACAAATATTCCTCAACTGGGATCTCTTGCGCCGCCAGGCCGGTATCCAAGTTCACCCGACCAAAAACCTTGGAAGCGCTCTTCAGTCCGTGATCTCGGCATTGACAAGCCTCTGGTCCGGTCCGTCGCCGGCTGTCCAGCACGAAGGGCGTCCGCCCGAGAGAGCGAGCGGCGCAGCGATGTATGCGAACGGTGACTCGACATGCTGCTGCATCGATATCGCAGGCGATCGGGATCATTGCTGGCGACATGTTCAGCTGCATTCAGCATAGACGATGTAAGTGAGCAATGCAAGGAAAGACTGATACAATGTGGTTGAATATCCCGCCATTGTTCGCGCAGATTAAGGTGGTCAGTCTTGTCAGCACTATTTCTTGGAGAAGTATGCCCTTGATAGACAGCAGTCATCATTTTTCAACGTAAGTGCTTTTCTTGGAGACGTACGCAAAGGTTACGGTGATGGAAAGCAGCGACATTTTCAGCCGTCTCTAGGGTGCCATGAAAACACTATTGCTTTCTATCTAAAACAAACGCCTCGGCATATAAAGCCGACACTGCAGTGGACCCTTATCTGTAGCACCACTGTTATTGCAGGACCTTGGCAGCGCTCATGTCCCACTTACTGATGACCGCGCGTGTGGAGCTCGCGGGGTCACATGCGTCACATGTGACGACGCAGCGACACATGCGTCACAAATGACTGCGTATATTGCACATTCTCTACTTCAAAACAAACGCAGGAGCATAAATAATGCCCCAAATGAAAGCGCTGCAAATAAAACTCGATGCAAATAGGCCGCGGCCCCGGGCGGATATTCATGAGCTGGTGTGGGCTGCAGCGGGCGGCAGCCCTGCCCCGGCGCCGGAGCCTGCTCTGTGGCCTCCCAGCGGCGGCCGGCGCACACGGCCGCCGGCGACTCTCTTCAGTGCGGTGCGCATGCACCAGCCGTGCTCCACTGCGCCGCCTACAGCGGCCGTGCTCGAGCTGCACCCACCGGGCGGGTGCCGCGAGCGCACGCACACGGGCCCGGGCGCCCGCTCCCCTCCCTCCCTCCCTCCCCCGCCTGGCCCGGCCCACCGGCGCACACACACATGCGCGCCAGCAGCGCGGCGGCCGGCGGGCCGGCCGAAAAACAGCGCGGCGTCGGCGCCCGGGGAGGGAGGCGCCGACCAAAACAGCGGCGGCCGGCCGGCCAAACAGGCGGGCCGCCGGCGCCGCCGCCGGGCTCGGGGCCGACCGCGCAGCGGCGGACCGAGGCCGGGGCACGGGGAGGCACGGCAGCTCTAGAGCTGGACCCTCTGACGTCGCCAGCGTCGAGGGAGGACGCGCCCCATGCCGCCACGAGGGCCGCGAGTGGCTGACCACACCCATGAGGCCAGTCGCCACTGGGATGGCAGTCCTGGCGGACAGCGCCCACGCGGCCTTTGTCGCTGGCTTGGACGCGATTGGGGCTCCTTGGGCGGGGCTCCGCGACTGGGGATCGACCCGTTCAAATTGCTCCCAACCTTTGTTCTGGGGCCAGAAAGGGAATTGGGGCGCACGGGGTCGCCAGTCCACCCTTTCCCTGTGACCGCGTCTGGCGCGCCAGTCTTGGTACTTCCGACACTTCGACACTGAAAAGATCGCAGGCAGCGGTCGATCCTTGACGGCAACTCCCTCCAATTTTGTTATCGCTGGCGAATCTTGAAACGCTTGACACATGGAACCCGACACAGTCCTGCCGGTTAGATCCAACGAATTCGAAATGCAACCAACAGCAAATTGTCGATGTCCCAGGGCGTATTAGGGAACACCCTGTTCCCACCGTTGAATTAGTCGACGCATGAAACCCGGTGCCGTATGATAGCATACGTACAGCCAACAAAAGAGTCTTTCCTGCTTCGACTGGGGGCGGCGGTTGGACACGGCCCGGCTCCCCTCGCCGCCGCTTCCAGGATTTGCACGTCCCGTGACTCCATTCTTGTCCGTTTACCTCCGGCGCCACCGCCCCATGCGTCGGTCCCCCGCGCTTGTCCCAGGTTCTCAGGCTCCAGCCCGGGAACAGCCGGCAAAAAAGGGTCGCCCGTTCGGTCGCTGTCCTTCGCCTGAAAGACGGCTGCCGGCCGACATTTACCAGAATAAATCTCCACCACAATCACACATTTATTACGTTACAGGGGACCATTGAGGCGCGCAGGACGGCTGCGCATGCGGCAGAGCGGAGGCGGCCGTTGGAATGGACTGCAAGTCAGGACGGCAGCCAATTCACCTGAAGCCCGCTGGCGCCCGCCTCAGGGAAAAGAAACGGGCCTTCATGACATGGCAGCACGCGCTCCACATGATTCCTTACGAAAGAAATACGTAATCCAAACTACATCGGCTCCCCAGACATCCAAAGACAGCAGGAGAGTGCGAAGAGCACTCTGCTACCAGCACCTGCCGCTGCCACGCCGCTGGCAGTACCTGATTCACACTCTCACACACACACAGACACACAGAAACAGCGATGTGCCGACTTGTAGCTGGCGATTTTTGATGCAAAACCTCGCTGGGTTGTAGGGGGTTCTCCCAATGTCACCATACACGTTGGACGAGTCTTGATCAGTGAGCGAATTAAAGTGAACTACGATGCTCCATTATCCTTGGTAGCTACGAACTCCAAAATGTGCAAGATTCTCGCATGATTCTAATCGCATCGTGCTTCTTCCATTCGGGCGCAAAAGCTATTGCCTGGCCACTAGGGTTTTGCCAGCTTGCTTTACGGAAGACGCACTTGATAGTTCTCTTCGCGGATCGCGATTAACTTTACTGGAGCTTCAACGCAACGCATCTCATCCAGCCGAATACACTACTTTTCGATTAGCGGTTTGGCAGGTTGACTTGCTTAAGTATATCGATTCCAACCGATTTGTATACCGATTTGATGATGTAGGCTCACCTGGCAAGTCCCATCGGTTTCTTACGGTCACTTTCTCCACACAGTTACGGATGGGAAGAAAATAAACTGGCGTGACGACGGGCTCCTACAAGGGAACGCGGCCCGGGTGCGGTCGGCTACGTATTGTGGCGGGGCTTATCTACTCTTCCAAATCAAGATACATCACATCGGAGCCCCGTGAGTATCGAACGAGAGCCTTAATAATGATGCTACACATTCTAAAAATGTATTTTCGAGGTACGAACATTGTAATTGGCTACCGAAATATAAGGACTGAGTTGCGTACAGCTATTTTCGCGTGTCGTGCACACTTTATATAATGTCAGCAAAGATAACAAATCGAACATACGCCCACATCTAAACTAACTAAACTAACGTGCAGAGCTCCACAGTTCGTATGGGTCCAGGAGCCCAAACTGCGCCACAGTCCTCATTTGCAACCCGTCCACGGATCGAAGATGGAGGGTGGGAGAGCAGCGGCCGTCGTCGGGCCGGCAAGGGAGGGGGAGAAGGGGGGAGGCCCGGCCTACCTTTCGATCGTCGCCGCGGAAGGTGGAGAACAGCGCCTGGTTGGAGAGGGGACCAGCCGAGCCCAGCTGCACGGCCGCGACCGCGGCCGCAGCCTGCATGTTGTGCATGTCTGAAACGGAGGCAGAGAAGACGCGTTAGTGGAGCGCCCCAGCCGGCTCGCACGTCCCAAAGCAGGCCACGCAGACAGAGTCCACGGCGACCGACTCGCACGCTGCGCAGCCGCCACCGCACGGACAGCCAGCCGGCGCTGCGTCACACGGCCCACGCCGCCTCGTGAGCCGGCCGACAGCCGCTCACTCACATACCACACAGACCACGCCTCCACGGGAGGCCACCAGCGCCGAGCAATATACCCTGCAGCGCACTTGGCATTAGGAGCCCACCGCGGTCGGCACACATACCGCGCGGCCGCTCTTGCGCCGCAGCTCCGTCGCAGCCGTCTCATGCACGACACGACCAGCGTGCACGGCACGCCCGCATGCACGCCCGGCTGTCGACGGTCCGCCACACCGGTCACCCGCGGCATGCGCTGTGGCGTGCCCGACCGGCACGGACACGCCGCGTCATATGCGAAAGTACCTCCCGGACGGCAGGGATCAGACGGGTTTGGAGGCTACGTGTCACTCCCTTCCTCCCGCGCCGTCCGTCTGTCTTAAATCTCCAGCCTACTAGCCGGGTCCAGTCTGATGACCGTCTACTCTAGCCTGTTTTATTGTTGTTTATTGGTGTTTTGAGGTGCGTCGACTGCAATAGACATTTTGCGTCCGTTATCTCGTCTTCAGTCTGCTGGCCGTCCCAAGTTTGGAGGCCGTCTCCAGTATACTGACCATCTCCCGCCTACTAGCCGCCTCCAGTCTACTGGCCGTTTCCACGCTGCTGGTCGTCTCCAGCCTGCTGGCCGCCTCCAGCATGGTGTCCATCCCCTTTCTGACGGCCGTCACCGGTCCGTCGGTCGCCTTCGACTCGCTGATCGTCCTCAGTCCGCTGATCGTCCCCAGTCTGCCGATCGTCCCGAGTCTGATGATCGTCCCCAGTCCGCTGACCGTCCCCAGTCTGCCGATCGTCCCGAGTCTGATGATCGTGCCCAGTCCGCTGATCACCCCCAGTCCGCTGAGCGTGCCCAGTCTGCTGATCGTCCCCAGTCTGCTGAGCGTCCCCAGTCTGCTTGCTGATCGTCTGCGGTCCGCTGGTCGTCTTCAGTCGGCGCCGTGCCAGCCGGGCCGACGCCGGCGCGAGCTCCCCTCCGCCTTCGCCGGCTTCCCTCATCCCAGCCCCGGGCGGCGGCCCGCCCCGCGGCTGTATTTTATGGAAACGAATGGTTTACGCGGGAGGGAGACGGCATCGACCCGCGCACATCGGGGACGTACCAGCACACGCCGGGGACATGCACGTAACAGAACAGGGAGGGCACGCGCGGCCCCGCACGCCGCGCCAGCGACATTCACCGAAAAACGGGACACCAGCGAACACGCCACGCAGTGGCCGCGTAAGGCCGCGTCGTGGCGGCCGGTGATGGGGGCGGCGCACGGCGCGGCCAGCACGGCGCGTGTTCAGGTGGGCCGGCCGGCGGCCGTGCACGGGGGCGGGGCGGGGGCTGGCGTGCGCGCCGGGCAGGGCAGCGCGCCACACATTGATCGGGCGGCGCCGGCCGCCGGGCGCCCCAGTCCGACCCCGACGCTCCGGCCGGCGCCGCCCGATCGAAACCTATTTCATTCGGCCGCCTGATTCCCTTCGCGTAAGGGGACGGCGGCGGGCGCCGGCGGCCGGCCGGCCGGCGCTGGCGCGCGCGGCGTCTCATAAAAGATGCATGCCAGTGTTTGGAGGAGGGAGGGATGCCGGCCGGCTGTTGAGCGTCAGGTTGCAGGCGCGCTGGCTGCCCCGCACCGCCACCGGCCCCCGCCTCCGCCTCCGCCTCCGCCTCCGCCTCGTCCGCTCCACTGAAAGAAGGGAGCGGCCGAAACTCGACTCCACCAGCCCGTATTGATCCCGCTCCACCCGCCTCTGGAGGCAGGGAAAAAGGCGCTGCAAAGCCCCAGCCGGCACAAACTGCGAGCGGCAGCGACGGACTGCAGGTCGCCGCGGTCACCCAGCCGCGCCGTCTCCTGCCGCAGCGCGGCGCGGCCGCGGCCGCCGCGCCGTGTGCCATTTCGGTCCCGTCGCCGGCGCGGCGTGGCGCGCGCGGGCGGCAGGGGCGCCGGCGGCGCGGCCCGTCCGCCCGGCCACGCTCCCAGTGCGGTATTTCCGACGGGCGGCCGCCGCGGCACGGCGCGGCAGGCCTGGCCGCAGCACGGCATGGCTGGCTCGGCCGCGGCACACCTCGCCGCCGGGATTACCATCACTGCCGGCCGCTGGCGGCCACATACCGGCCCGACCGCACACCTTCCGCCCCGGCGCAGGGTCGCGCACATTCCGCCGACGCACACGCGCACATGCACACGCACGAGCACGAGTCACCGTACATGTGCCAGCGGACGCGACCCGCGTGCTCACGCGCAGTAATTATGCATTCAGGCATGTATATTGTATGTCCCAGGCCCTCTGCCGTCGGACTGAAGCGTGTCTCCCGCCCTCTGCCGCCTGCCTCCGACCCTCTGTCCCCTCGCTGGGGCGTGCCACGCTGCGTCGCCGCTGACAACGCGTCTCTCCAGTCCCCGTCCCTGGGCTGAGGCATGCGCCTGGTCCTTTAGCGTCGGGATGCAGCACTAACTCGGTCCCCTATCACCAGGCTGCGACAAGTCCTCCACCGCCGAGCTAAGGCATGCCTAACGCTCTGTCACCGCGCTAGGGCACGTCTCCTCTGCCACCGGGCCTCAGAATGTCTCCGGCCCTCCGTCGCCAGATTGGAGCACTTCTCTAGCCCTCCATCGCCAGGCTGGGACACGTCTCCAGCCCTTTGTCGCCGAGCTGGGGCACGTCCCCGGCCCTCTGTCGCCGGACTAGGGGGCGTCTGCGGCCCTCTGTCGCCGGACTGGGACGGACAGCGCTGGCTCGCGTCGGACTAGGGCACGTCTGTGGCCCTCTGTCGCCGGACTAGTGCACGTCTCCGGCCCTCTGCCACCGGACTGGGGCAGAGAGCGCCGGCTCGCGTCGGACTAGGGCACGTCTGTGGCCCTCTGTCGTCGGACCAGGGCACGTCTCCGGCCCTCTGTCACCGGACTGGGGCACGTCTCCGGCCCTCTGTCGCCGGACTAGGGCACGTCTCCGGCCCTCTGTCGCCGGACTGGGGCAGAGAGCGCCGACTCGCATCGGACTAGGGCACGTCTGTGGCCCTCTGTCGCCGGACTAGGGCACGTCTCCGGCCCTCTGTCACCGGACTGGGGCAGAGAGCGCCGGCTCGCATCGGACCGTCCGCCCTGCCGGTCGGGTTGCGGACGCGGCCTTGGATTGCATGCAGGCTGCCCCCGCTGCCGCCGCCGCCGTCTGGTCCTCAGACAAAGGAGGCGGCCGATAATCGGACCGGCAGGAACGTCTCCTCGCCGTGGGAACGGCCGCCCCGAACGGAACCCAGACATTAGAGGGATGAGACGTTAGCGTTGTGTGAGAGGGGCGGAAGGGCCCCTTCAGCGCGCGCTGCGCCAAAATGTTGCTCCTATTTGGGGGTGGTCGACACGTTACTTCTGACTGGGACTTGCCTAAACGTCATTTGAGTCGGGCGTCAATGGTCTTACAAGCGGCCAACGCGAGCTCCCACCACTCGTAGAAAGATCACACCACCACGCTGCGGGTCTAATTCCAAATGCTGGCGTGTAGAAAACGTTTCACGAAGCATAAGTTCAAAACGGGAAAGTTCAATACAACACAAGAGCCGTTCCAGTCCATGTTCGCAACGTCGAGGTTTAGACGGTGCATGCCTAGAAATCAGAGTGTCAGTGCTCAGCAAAATACTGCTCCGAATACGACCGTTCAATGCAGTCATAAGGCTTGTCTTAACGTCCGGGATTTGTAAGATGCCGTCAAGGGCCGCACGGTGCGGAACCGTCTACGCTTTCCGCACAAATCCACGACAGCCTACTCTGTGAAACATACCATCAGATACATGACACAAAATGTCTGCGACGAATATCTTCCACCTGACGGCACGACTTTGAAAAAATATGGAGCATATGTGGTGTCTATCAAACTTTTCAGAAGGCGTCGGTGCGCGAAAACAGGCCACCTTCGCAACATAGGCTGACTGTTGAAACGGAGGGCCATGTGACATGACGGAGGGCCATGTGATATGACGGAGGACGCGGCCGTGACTCGTGCGACTGTGGGCGGTACGGTCCGCTGCCACGGCGCGCGAACAACCGGGCCCAGCCGTCAGTAATTTTTGCCGACGTTAACGTCACCGTTCGGCAGAGTTAATCCGACACTGGACGTTCGGATTGGGAAGGCAGACACCCCGAGCTTGGCATCCGAGCGCACGTTTTCCCAGCCACCCGCGCCGCCGGCTGCCGATCTGTCCCGAGGCTGCACGTCTGCCAGAGACTGTACCTCACAATTATTTACAAACATTGGCCGGGTCGATGCAAGGACGGCCGTCGCGCCCGGGCGGCCACCCCGAGCGCGTCGCTGCCGCCGGACGCCAGCTGACTCGGGCACGCCCCGCCGCCCCCTCTGGCGTCAGGCCCGGTCAGCGGCCCACCGGGGCCGTCTGGTCCGTGGAGGCCCGCGCGCGCCCTCGCCGGCTCCTCGACCACGTCGGCCTCCACGGTCGTGTCCTCGACGGCCCTCACCTCTCCCGTCCCTACACAACCTTGTTCTCCACGACCACAGCGGCGGCAGACGTCAGTCCTTGGGACAAAAGTCGGGACCAGGTGCGCCAAGCTCACCCAGGACGACGCACGTCCCCAGAAGCGGTGAGCACGACCGTGGCCCCGCTCGCCGGGGCGTGAGCTGCGAGCGCGAGGCCATCCACCCGGGGGTTAGCGGCGAGCCGCGGCCCGGCTTAGCGGAGCGCCGACCGG
This sequence comes from Pollicipes pollicipes, assembly GCF_011947565.3. Classification (NCBI taxonomy): domain Eukaryota; kingdom Metazoa; phylum Arthropoda; class Thecostraca; order Pollicipedomorpha; family Pollicipedidae; genus Pollicipes; species Pollicipes pollicipes. Next base: position 16,875,043 of record NW_023597054.1, on the reverse strand, counting down.
TTCTGAGCGGGTGTCGGCCACGTTCGCTCGCCGCGCTCGGCCAGGAAGGAAGCTGCCCTCCCGTTCTCGGAACTCACGCTGGCACGGCGGTGACAGCCCCAGCACGTGAACCAGAGCTTTACCGAATATGTCGGGTGGGCGGTCCAGCTGGACAGTGCACAAAGACGCCAATTGTCTGAATCAGAGCACTAGCTGCATCATCGACATGTGCAAAGGATGCTCCGCCCACTGAAGTCTTCATCTCTGTGCAGGTTGCAGCACTTACGCGATACACGCACAATCCAGCTGCAAACTTTCGAAAGTAACATATTCCACCGAACGATTCCCTGAATTCGTCATCGCTCCTTTCGCTTATACATATCTCCAAAACATAACGATCACATGTCCAAGCTTTGCTGCATCCTAGAATATCAAAAACCGTGGGGAAGAATAAAAATGTCATTCATTGCAATGCTTGCCGATTCGCAAAAAAAGGAGCCACGAGGAGACACCGCTGCAGGGCGCAAACAAAGGCTTCTGAAGCATTTCACTCCCCATACAACAGTCAGCCGCACTTCAGGCTTCCTATCCGACATCCCTGAGTCGAGCGCTGCCGTTCCTACCGACAGCCAGCGCTCTGTCTCGGCAGCACCGGTGTCGCCGTGCAGCTGCAGGACCGGCGGCGGCCTGCGTGGCGCGCAAACACATTCCGGCGCGCTTCAGCGGCGGCGCCGCTCGCGAGGAGGCGCCGCTGCCATTTCGCGGCGCGGCACGGCGGCAGGGCATGGCGACGCGCCGTTTTCAAACGGTGCCGTGGCGCGGGGGACCCACCTGTCCGGTGAGAACGCGGCCCCAACGGCCGGTCGGCACACAGCGCGCCTGAGAACGGACCTTTATCCGGCGCGGCGGCTCGCGGCGATTTACGACGGCACCGCGCCGGCCGCGTTAGGGCGCAGCCGAGGGGCATGGGAGACCGTGTCCGGGGCGCACACAAGGCAGCGGGCAGACATGGGACGGCTGGGCCAGGGGTGCTGACATGGGACGGATTGGGCTAGCGGATCAGGCAACGGACAGGACGGGCCAGGGGCGCTGGCAACGGACAACCTGGGCTAGCGGACCAGACAACGGACAAGACGGGCCAGGGGCGTTAACAACGGACGGATTGGGCTAGTGGATAAGACAACGGACAGGACGGGCCAGGGGCGCTGGCAACGGACGACCTGGGCTAGCGGATCAGACAACGGACAGGACGGGCCAGGGACGCTGACAACGTATGAACTGGACTAGCGGATCAGACAACGGACAGGACGAGCCAGGGGCGTCGACAACGGACAAACTGGGCTAGCGGAGCGGGCCACGGCGTACACAAGGGTAAGGACGGCCCACGGCGTACACAAGGGAAAGGACGGGCCACGGTACACACAAGGGACAGGACGAGCCACGGCGCACACATGGGACAGAACGGGCCGCACGCACACAAGGGGCAGAACGGGCCACAGTGCACACAAGGGGCAGGACGGGCCACAGTGCACACAAGGGGCAGGGCGGGCCACGGTGCACACAAGAGGCAGGACGGGCCACGGTGCACACAAGGGACAGGACGGGCCACGGCGCACACATGGGACAGAACTGGCCATACGCACACAATGGGCAGGACGGGTCACAGTGCACACAAGAGGCAGGACGGGCGACGGTGCACACAAGGGGCAGGGCGAGCCACGGTGCACACAAGGGGCAGGACGGGCCACGGTGCACACAAGGGGCAGGGCGGGCCACAGTGCACACAAGGGATAGGACGGGCCACAGTGCGCACAAGGGGCAGGGCGGGCCACGGTGCACACAAGGGGCAGGACGGCCCACGGTGCACACAAGGGGCAGGACGGGCCAGGGGCGCTGACAACGGACGAACTGGGCTAGCGGAGCGGGCCACGGGGTTCACAAGGGACAGGACGGGCCACGGCCACACATGGGACAGGACGGGCCACACGCACACAAGGGGCGGAACGGGGCACGGTGCACACAAGGGCAGGACGGGCGACGGTGCACACAAGGGGCAGGACGGGCCACGGTGCACACAAGGGGCAGGGCGGGCCACAGTGCACACAAGGGATAGGACGGGCCACAGTGCGCACAAGGGGCAGGGCGGGCCACGGTGCACACAAGGGGCAGGACGGCCCACGGTGCACACAAGGGGCAGGACGGGCCAGGGGCGCTGACAACGGACGAACTGGGCTAGCGGAGCGGGCCACGGGGTTCACAAGGGACAGGACGGGCCACGGCCACACATGGGACAGGACGGGCCACACGCACACAAGGGGCGGAACGGGGCACGGTGCACACAAGGGCAGGACGGGCCACGGTGCACAAAAGGGGCAGGACGGCCCACGGTGCACACAAGGGGCAGGACGGGCCGGTGTACAGGCGAGGGCAGCCGGGATCACCAGCGCAGACAAGGGGTAGGGCGCGACAGAGCAAAAGACAGGCGACATACGTATCAAGGGCGAATACAAGGGACGAACCGGATCAGGGACGCAGACAACTGGGAGACTGTACCAGGGACGGGGCGGATGTGCCATCCGTGCCATGGATGCTGACATGGGAAAATTCTCCCTTGGGGGTACCCTAACACTGACATGCATTATGCATGCAAAAGAGCACAACAAGCTTCGACCCACTCCTAAAATAACCGTAAACTGTTATCAGTGTCACTATTCATGGACGAGTGTTGCTGCAGAGACGGCCGTCGTCGTGGAGTCTCACCCAACTGTCGCGCTGGAGCCAATGAAATATGTAGCAGCTCATCAGCCCAGCCCCGGTCAGCGACACTGCCGCCAGAGTACGACCAGCGCCACCGGTCTAGAGAAACCTCTCATGGTACAATACCAGCTGGTGCGCTCGTGGACAGGGGCTGCGTGGCTGATAACGGCATAATCAGCCTCACAGCAAGCTAGTAAATTTCCTTGCTCATCCGATTTTGTTACATCTTTTAACACTAGCACTATCTGATTTTTTCCGTTCTCAGCCTCTGGTACATTGGCCTTAGCACCCAAGCATGCTTTCTATTGACGGGGTTCACTGAAAATACTAAGATCATGGTCTTCCTTAGTACCCATCTGTGCGAACACAGGCCATGGACTGACGTGGTATGAACGCGGTGGTGCAAACACAGCCGACGATGTACGAACACAGCTGCATAGAACAGCTGCAAACGAACGCCCCGAAGTGGGAGACGGCTCCACGTGCCCCACCGGCGGCTGTTGGCGCGGCGTGCGAGACACGCTCCGCCGTCAACACCCCGCAGGCGGGGCGACAATGGGGCGCGGTCGGCACCAGTCAGCTGCGGCGTGCAGGTGCATCAGGACCGTCAGCCGCAGACGGCCGCCGTCTGGAGGTGGGACTGAGCCGTGCGGGACGAGTGGCTCTGCGGGCGTCCCACTCCGCTGCCGTCCCACTCCCACGTCCCACTCCGCTGCCGTCCCACTCCCACGTCCCACTCCGCTGCCGTCCCACTCCCACGTCCCACTCCGCTGCCATCCCACTCCCACGTCCCACTCCGCTGCCATCCCACTCCCACGTCCCACTCCGCTGCCGTCCCACTCCGCTGCCATCCCACTCCCACGTCCCACTCCGCTGCCATCCCACTCCCACGTCCCACTCCGCTGCCCTCCCACTCTCACGTCCCACTCCGCTGCTGTCCCACTCCCACGTCCCACTCCGCTGCCGTCCCACTCCCACGTCCCACTCCGCTGCCGTCCCACTCCCACGTCCCACTCCGCTGCCGTCCCACTCCGCTGCCATCCCACTCCGCTGCCATCCCACTCCCACGTCCCACTCCGCTGCCGTCCCACTCCGCCGCCATATCAGCACACTTTTCAGCGAAAATATTGCACTCGGCTCTAGGTCCACACTGCGATAGTGAAGACCAGACAGTGAGAGACTTGAATCCCGCACACCAACCACAATCAAACAGTGGGCCACCGTTGTCTAAGCAGGGCTGCAGAGTCAAGACGCCACACGCCTGGCGGTGCAGACGAGACACAGCGCCCAGGCGACGAGTAAACATGCACGTCAAGCCCCTTCCGGACCACCCGACTAACACGAGAAGCTCGTGAGGCCCCGACAACCTGCCGTCCTAAGCAAAGAAAGGGGACAGGGTGGCCGCCCGACAGGGCGGGGGCCCGGCGCCGGTGTCCGCGCACAGAGGCGACGGGCCGCTTGGCCGCCGGCCGGTGGCGGCGCCACCGTCGCGCCGGCGCAGGTGCAGCCGCCGCCTGGCTACGAGCCCCGCCGCAAAAAGTGGTTCCGTGGCCGGCGCACCGCCAGCCTTGAACCCTGGCTGGCGGCGGCTCGCCTCCCACCCAGCGCTGGCGCAGGCTGGCGGCCCGCGGCGTCGGCCCCGCCGCCGTGCACTGCCAGCGCGGCCAGATAGCCGACCGGCCGAGCCCGCATCCCCGCAGAGCCAAGCCAGCAGCCGGCGGCACCCACAGCGCGCTGCTGCAGATTACGACAAAGGGCGGCCATGGCGGGCAGCCGACGCCGGCCCGGCGCCAGCCGTGTCTACCGTCGCCGCTTTATCGTAGGCCGCGATTGTCGGCTTACTGACGCGGTGCCCACGTCACACAGGTTGCGCCATACATTTCCTGACGTAATTAGATTCGGGTTCTCATTATATCGAACCATTTTTCTACACCGACAAAACGGGCGCAAGTGGGTGGAAGGGGGGGGGGGCAAGGTGCATGACAGGGGGACGGCGAGGGGTGAGGGCGACGACCGTCGGGGCCGGCCGGCGGCTGCAGGTGGCCGCACGCGGCGACGGCACCAGTCGCGGCATTCCGACGCAGGGGCGCACGACCGAGGCCGCACCTGCCGTCCGCGCCGCCGCAGTCATGGGCACGGCCGGGGAAAATTGGCCGACGCCGTTCCGAGAGCGTGGCCGCCGGCGGCGGCGGCGGTGGCGGCGGCGGCGGCGGCGGCGGCCGTGCGTCAGCCCAGCTGAGTCAGCCGCGCGCCCCTGCGTCATCGGGCCGGTCCCAGGGCGCGGCCGCCGGCGTCGGCGTCGGTCGGTCCGCCCGGCTGCCGCCGCCGCCGCGTCCCACCGCCTGTCGCAACCAGCTGCAACCAGGCCGGTGGCGCAAGCAACGATCGCCCCTCGCGCCGCCGCCGCCGAAACGCGACACTGCCGTCCCGATGACACTACTGCGGTCCGGGCGCGCCGAGAACGACGTGGCGTCATCCATCAGTCCCCCCCTCCCCCCCCCCCCCTATAGAAGCGGAAATCATTACTGCCGTCGGAGCGGAAGTGGGAGGCGGAACTGCAACGGCCCGCTGGCTGTGGCTGCCGGCGCCGCCTGTCGCGCACCTGCAGACGGCAACGGCACACTGTCCGCTGCCGTCCGCTGAGGCCTGGGAGGATGACGTGCCGCCACGGCCGCGACCCCCGCTCACCCGGCCCGCTCGCGCCCGCGCCAGCCGACCGCAGAAGCGGCGGCTCCGCGAACAACGGCCGCTGCGCCGTGCCGCCGCCGGCGGGTCCGCCGCCCGGTCCGGTCCGGGAGGGATGCGGCCACCGCCAGCCGCGGGCAGCCCCCGCTCAGCGGACCAGTTGGCCGTCCGCCGAGGTGACGGCCCTGCAGGCGCCCGCGAGCCCCGTCCTACTGCCCAGGCTGAATCGCTCCTCGGCGCTGGAGCAGCCTGCCGCGCCGTACGGGCCTTGTTGGCCTCCGCCGCCGCCGCCGCCGCCGGCTGCGGCCGCGGCGCCCGATCGGGTGTCGCCGCCACCCGACGGCGTCATTCAATCCGGCGGCTGCCCCCAGTCGACCCTCGCGCGCCGCCCAGACGGTCCGGAATGCCGGCCGGCCCTCGGGAGCACAGGCGCCGCCGCCGCTGCCGAGGGGAGCGTCCCACAATGCTCCCCGCGCCGCCGCTCGCCGCCTCTACAATTCACAAAATGTCTCTCCGGCCCCTTCTTAGACATCATCAGAGATCCTACCTTATGGGAACGTTTTTACGAACAAACACCCTCTAGCACTTGTTCGGTGTTATTACGGCACGAAGGGTGAAGTTACCCCTACGCGCCCGCTGAGAAGCGACCTTCTGGTCCGCGTTCGAGGTCCCAGCGTCAGTAAGGGTCAGAATTGCGGGTAATTGCGAAAATATCGTATTTACGCGCGGGGGAAGAGGTGGCTTAGGTATTCATTTATTTTGCTTCAAAAGCCCCGTGGACAAGAGGGATTACAGGGCACCTGATGAAGCGGCCCGGTGGCTGTGGCCCGCAGGATTCCTTGACGGGGTCACGCGTCGGGTTCGAGCAGGCCCCGACGCCGCCGCCCTCGCCGCCGCCACTCAAGTGCGACAGGCACGGCCCCCGGCAGCGCAGACGCCGCCGACTCAGGCTGCGACGTCCCTCGGGTCAGCCGCCCGCTCCTGGATACAGCGGTCCCTGGAGTCAGGCCTGTCCCGGACAAAGCCGCGCCCGGCAAAGTCGGCTTTGTTCCAGACAGCCGTCTCTCGAGTCGGGCCTGTCCGGCCTGTCCAGAACAGTGTTGTCCCTCGAGTCCGCACACTGTCCCGGACAATGCGCGGTCTCCACCATGCCCAGGGGATGAGCCTCAATTCGACGGTGCACCATACGGGAGAGACTCTCGCACCAGCAGCTGTCCGGCCAGCGGCATCCCTCCAATCACGGCTGCCTCGGATGGTCGCATGCCGGTGCCAGCGCAGGGTGCCCGCTCAGGCGCCGTCCAACAGGCCCCAGTGAACGGCACGGACCTCACTTTGGGATTCCGACGGACTCAATGGCACATACTGGAAACAGGACCCAACTGTACATGCAAGTGGATGCACATATGTAGGAAGTGCCCGAGGCCTGTTCCCTTATGTAACTCGGAGAAACACCCACCCCCAGAGAGCCTATCAGGGAGTCATAACACTCAACCAACGTCTACGCTTTCAAACCCAAAGCCCGGCCAGCCTCGCAAAAAAGCCAGGATGCCTCGGACTGCCGCAAAAAAAGCCACGCAAGGCAGATGGCATGCGGAGAACGCGGTGCGATGCTGGCGTGCCAGCGCAGCTGAGAGCCGGGCGGACGGCGGCACCGAACTCCGACAGCGGAGGGCACGGCTGGCGGGGCAATGCTGGCGTGCCAGCGCAACTGAGAGCCGGGCGGACGGCGGCACCGAGCTCCGACAGCGCAGGGCACGGCTGGCGGTGAGATGCTGGCGTGCCAGCGCAACTGAGAGCCGGGCGGACGGCGGCACCGAGCTCCGACAGCGCAGGGCACGGCTGGCGGGCGGTGCCGCCGGCGGGTCCCGACAGGAGACAGTGCGGAAGACGCTGTGCCGCCGCTGGATCTTGATAGGACATGGCATGGGAGGCGGGGCGGTGGCGCCAGTGGATCCCGACAGGAGACGGCACTGCTATCGGGGCGGTGCCGCCACTGGATCCTGATAGGAGAGGGCATGGGAGGCGTGGCGGTGGCGTTGGTGGATCCCGGCAGGAGACGGCACTGCTGTCGGCGCAGTGCCGCCGGTGGATCCCGATAAGAGGTGGCATGGGAGGCGGGGCGGTGCCGCCAGCGGATCCCGACAAGAGACCACACGGGAGGCGGGGCGATGCTGTCGCTGGATCCCGATAGGAGATGGCATGGGAGGCGGGGCGGTGCCGCCGGTGGATTCAGACAGGAGACGGCACGGCTGGTGGGGCAGTGCCGCCGGTGGGTCCAGACAGGAAACATCACGGCTGATGGGGCAGTGCCGCCGGCGGATCCCGACAGGAAACAGCACGGCTGATGGGGCAGTGCCGCCGGCGGATCCCGACAGGAAACAGCACGCCTGATGGGGCAGTGCCGCCGGCGGATCCCGACAGGAAACAGCACGGCTGATGGGGCAGTGCCGCCGGCGGATCCCGACAGGAAACAGCACGGCTGATGGAGCAGTGCCGCCGGCGGATCCCGACAACAAACAGCACGCCTGATGAGGCAGTGCCGCCGGCGGATCCCGACAGGAAACAGCACGGCTGATGGGGCAGTGCCGCCGGCGGATCCCGATAGACAGCACAGGTAGCGGGTGTCACGCTGCCGCGGGAGAGGTTCCGCCGGTGTAACCCGATGGAAGAAGGCACAGCTCTCTTAATACTTCAGTTGTTGATTTGCTAGACTGAAAAGGTGCCCCCGTCGGTGACATGTTTTTCGCTCGTTGTAGGAAAAGTCTGATACTTTCCGGGAGCAGGTGAAATCCCTTCCAGAAGATGCACACAGCAAACGATCCCTCCGCTCCTGCACGGCGTGCGAACCCAGGCCTCTCCGGCAGTGTTCACCGCTCTGCTGGCCGCGGGCCCTGCCGTTGCTCTGCCTTCCCACCCAGCCCCAGCACGACGGCGGCTGGGTCGGGTTCGTTAGGGCCGCACTCCACAGCCCGGCGCCGCCACAGTCCGGGTGCAGGGACCGGGCACCGCAGCCGGCCGGCTGGCCGGGCGCGGCCGTCCGTCGGTGCCGCCGTGCAGGCGGGCGGGCGGCCGCTCAGCTGGCGCCGTGCCAAGTGCCTCTCACGACTACGCGGGGGCCGGCGGCCGGCAGCGCGCCGCCGGCAGGTACCGCCGCGGCCGCCCCTTATCGGGAGCCGCCGCCGGCGGTCCCACCAGGAAATAACGCTGTCCCAGCGGCGACGCGGCGGCGGCAGCGGCGGCGGCGGCGGCGGCAGCGGCGGCGCGCTCCACTGCGGCGGACGACGCGGCAGCTGCAGCCGGATGTCGCCGCTCAGCATCACGGGCGGAAACCAAGCCGGGCCCCGCGCCGCGACGCCGTCAGCCGTTCAAAGCCTCCGGGATATGGTCTGCGGAGACGCTTCCGTGACGACGTCAGGAATGCAAATCTCCGCTGACCGCAGCTGCGCCGCGCCGGGGCCGGCGTGCAGAGCGTCACGTCACGTGACCAGGCCGGGCCTGGCGCGACCGAGTGACAGCCAGCCGGGCCGACAGCGGCGGCGGCGCCGGGCGGCCGGTGACGCGGCACGGCGCGGCCGCCGCCGCCGTCACATCGACCGACCGGCCGGCACCAGCGGCGCGGCCCAAGGCCAGCCAGGGGGCCAACACCGGGCGGCCTTTAGCCACCCGCGCCGCGGCTGAGCCGCCGGACTGCCGCCGGCCGCATCGGCACAGCAGCGCGCCGAGTCGCGAGCCCCGCCGCCGGCGCCGCGGCGGTCCGCCCCCGGCGCCGCGCAGGCACGGCGCCGCCCGCCCGGCCGCAGCCGCCCAGCAAGCTCACCCCGCGGGGCCCCGCCGCCGCCGGCCGCAGCGCGAGTGACGTCAGCACTGAGGTCGGACTTACCGTCGTTGATGACGTCATACGTGGGAGACATGCGCTGATGGGCGTCCATGGTGACGGGGTTCAGGCCCGGAGACAGGTTCAGCACTGGAGGCGAGTGCCCCCCGAACAGCGGTGAGTCCTGCCGCAGGCGATAGACGGAGGTCAGAGCAGCCGTCACAGACAACGCACGGCCCACATGACACCCATATCTGGGACAAAAAGTAACACGCCCTACGGCCCCACTTTTTGCACCGAAACATCAGCACAGAGCCAGGAACGGCATAAAACACCCAAAAAAGCGCCAGCCGACCAGCGAGGAACGCACGGGGGAGTGTCGGCGGGGAGCGACAGCGGCGACTGCGGCCAAGCTGGCTCACCGGCCGGCGGTCGCCATCTGCCGGGGGCCAGCTCGGCTCCGGGCGTGCCGGCGCCCGACGCGACGCACCTGATGCAGCACGTTGATGTTGAGCGGCGGCGAGCCCGGCGCGCGGCTGGCGCGCGCCGTTACGCCCGTGCCACAGTCGGAGCCGAACAGCGGGGCCGAGGACGACTGCATGGGCATCATCGGCTTGTTACCATGGTGTCGACCCTGCTCCGATGTGGCCACTGGCATCACTAGGCGCCGCCTGGGAGCGTAGGCGGCGGCGTCACCATCAGCACGAGACATGAGGGTCTGGGTTTACGCAGGGCTCAGACGTACACACATGAGACTTCTCGCAGTTGGCATGGAACTTTCTGAGTTGGAATAAACAGGCCACGTCTAAATGGGGTGGTCGCAGCACCCACACAACAAGAGCTGTCGTCCTACCCGGCGAAGACTCTAGCGTTCGGGGGAGGACGCGACGCAGTACACATCTGAAGACACCCGAAAATCACCAGATAACATTTTTAAAATGGGAATTTTGGATACAACTTCACAATCCAATAAGATAAATATTTTAGGCATACCTTCGCAGTCACAACGGCTAAGTTATCACAAAGATCTGGTTTGTGATAAAGCATGCCAGGCAACTACGAAAAAGGACACATATTTCAGCTGTTCAAGCACAGATGGTCATTTGCCGTCACAACCGGACCATCTGAACAGCTGGCATGTGACATGCTCCATTCTGCGCTCACTTCGCTTTTGGTTGCACCTAATGCTATTTAACCTGCCCCCCCCCCCCTCCCCCCTTGCTCGTACAGTTGCGTATGTGGCGAGAAAAGTGTTGTCTTCGCGCCGTGCGGCCGGAGGCCAAAATAAATTTTTCACCGTCTCCCACTCGGAAATTATCCACACATCGCATGATATTTGCCACAACAACCCCCGATAAAAGGGAAAAGAACGACATAAAAGTGGCATTCGGCTTCCAGCCTGCCCTTGACGAACAATCCTCTCCGTCAGCCAGTGCTCCCAAGCTAGCTTGAAAACGGTTCATCGATACTCTGCAGTCTGCAGCGAGTTGTGTTAAACAATTCCAATTGATTTTTCAACATGTTTTGACAAAACAGCCACGATGCGTACTTCCTAGATCTCCACATTTGTTGCTTGGATTTTTGCGGACATTTCGGTGACAAAATAGGCAAGTATTCATCGTGGTAGCACAAGGTGGTAGCAAACATTCATAAAACTAATTTGCTGATGAACATTCACACTGCAAGCAACATTTACTTTACGGGAACAAAGACACAAAATCGTGTTACACGGAAGTCATGATTTAGTGAGCAGTTATCTCCGGACCCCACCGTCGTTCACACCAAGATTTGTGTATGGGTGGCACCCGGTAGGCAAGTGCGACCTCCGCTAAACCTACAGGAGCCCCCTCCCACAGCACCTACAGTTCATATTACGGCTGCATGCGTTCTCATTATATTTCGAAACTCTGAGGTTCTGAGGCGGGCATGTGTACACGTTTTGTGGCTTTCTTCTGAACGGAAGGCAATGTGAAATTGCGCCGTTGGGGCGATATTATTTCGGTTTGTGGGTGGACAGGAGCCGGCATTTGCCAATGAACAAGGGTGGGGATTGGCCAGTGTGAATTTTCTCGTGTGCACATCTGAACCCAACATAAATAATCTACAGTCTAAGTGCATGCACTGATGCGTCACCTTTATATTGATGTTGCACAATATAGTTGAAATGCACTAATGGGTCAATGTTGCATTATAAGGATTAATGCAATAGTAATGACAAATGCAGTAAAAAGGAGCCTTAATTGCTACACTGAAGCTCTCTCCAGATGACTGTTCGCTGTTACCCAGTGAATCAGCTGTCTCCCCTCCCCCCCCCCCCCATCCACTACCAAAGCCCCATTTTTATTACTATATGTCATTTTTCAGATTCAGATGTTATGAAATTTTTGTGATGCTAAATCTATTGTTGTCATTTGTATACTTGGTGGTAGTTTTTATAGTTATTCTTAACCCCAAGCAATCCTGGGCAAAATTTATCTCATTTTACTAAGCATTTAAGACAAAACATGTTTTCAAAATTTTGGTTTAACATTATAGGGATTTTGTCCTATGCCCTGCTTAAAAGGAACAAATTTCTGCCTGATTTGAGGCACATTAAAATTGGGAGTGTAGTTTCATTTTAACTGGGGGGGGGGGGAGCAGAGGACTTAACTCTCAGTGCAATGGGGAAGTTTGTCAGATGAAGAGAAAAAAAAAATTGGTTGTATTTTAGGGACTCTTCGGCCATATTTCTCTGCTCAGTCCTCCTCCCCCCCCAATCATGTGTACGTGTTTTGTCAACCCATGTGTCTTTATTGGCCTTCAAACTGGGAAAAGTTTTGCAGAATCATGCACAAGGCATTTGACCAAATCTTTGTTTCAGTTACATCACACCAGTGGTGCAGTTCCCTATTCAACCCCCTCCACCACCACACAACTTTTAGATGAGCCAAACATGCAGAAAAGCTCTTTGATTAGCATATTTTGGAAGGAGGACAAGCCATTTTCCACTGTCTAACCCCTCTCCCCACAAATTTATTTTGTAAACCACACTCACCATAAAAATGTTGGTTTGCATTCTCCTTTTGTAGCATGTGAGCACAGCCCCCCTGCCCCCATCCTCAAATAAACTGCTAAACAAATACCCACCTCCTTAGCCATGATCATACCTTACATGATCCTGGTATACTTGTTTTGATGACACTGTATTGTGCAAACATCAAAATGATCCCAAGCTCCACAATAGCTGATGTAGTTTTATGCTCGCAAACCCCAGTTCTCATTACATCTATGTCAATTCACTATTTTAGGTTTGGGTGGAGAATGCTGAACAGAGCTAGCATGGCAAAGATAAAATGGAACAGATAAAAAAATGGCATTTCATAACATATGTTGGATGACAGCAATGTCTGGTCCATTTACAGCAGATACTGCCATGTGCTTTAATACATATTTTCTGCCCATGATGACACATTGATTACTTAAGTTTTGTCCAGGGAGAAATGATCATTGGCCTATTCTTTGAGGTGCATATATGCAGGCCTAATGACTTAAGGTACAGAAATTACAATGTAACAATCCATTACAATCAAACAGTGGAGGGATGGACATAGCTTCACAGGTAGAGCTGCATCCCTGACAGCCCAGAAAATGAACAGCAGGTCTGTAACAAAATATGCCAGCATGGAAAGAACCAACCTGAAACTGGCATTTGCATGCCCCAACACTTTTGTAAAATTTCACTTCTGACAAACTTTCTGAATGCAGGACATTTTCACCCAAATATATAATCCCACAGGCAGGTAGCAAAGGTCAATGCATAAGGAATCCGATGCAGACTCTGACACATCACCTAACATTTTGCTGTTTTATTTGCTTCACCCCATTCCTCCTAGCCTTCTAACCCAACAGTCCTTAAGAATAATCCCTGGTTTGCCTCCCAGATTGGGAAATCTCGGCGAGATTTACGTCACGTTTCATTGAGGGGAAATATACCTATTTCCTCTCAGGTTTACCATCGACACCACGAAGCTAAAACAGAAGTATTCAACCGAACCTTTAGATGTCCTAGACGTCCTCAAAATCTTGCAACTTGCTTGGCGAGAAACCCACAGCTTGGGGAATCCAAATCACTCAGGAGGTCAGGCACAAAGTTCTGGTGAATAAGTCTGCCCGTATCCTCAACCACCACAACGATGCCCAAGCGCGCTACACTGCGCCCCGATGCCCAACGCCGACTGCGCTGCTGCTCGGCGCTTTGATCATTCAGCTGATTGTAAACAATGTTCCTAGGCCACGCCTACTTTCAAGTGATAAAGTAGTTGTACTACACAAAATTGCAATCACTCTTCAAAAATGTTCATTTAATTGAATTACTCAGCAGCTACGTGTTAGAAAAGTTCACTTTAATAGCAAAAAACCAGCAAAAGTATCAACAATATTAGTACGACCAGAAATAGTGCAGATTCGAGCAATCAATCGACGGAAAACCCGTGACGTCGGGATGACGCAAGGGGACACACCACATTACCCAATCACCTTTCGAGGTTGTTTGCTGGTTTTCAGGATCTACTTTCGGCGCACAACTGCGCCAGACGGAAGATGACGGCGAGGGAGGAGGAGTGCCGAAAAAGTTAGCGTGAAGCCGCGGCTTTGTGTGATATTGTGATACATCTTAGTGTGCTGGGGGAGCTTGTGAGTATATTTTTATGAATGTATGGATCAGTGAGCCCGTCCCGGGGCGTGTGTGGTGCCCCTAGCGTCTGCGCGCCGCTCCTCGGTTTCGTTGGATGGATTCCTTTGTTCTGGCGATCGGTGATTCATGTCTTGGATATTTGGCGACTGGCACTGAGACGTAAGGAATATTCGTTTAACTACGGAAGTTGGAATGGCGGTGGTCAGATCAAAGCTAGTTTGGTGGATTTTTGCTAACCTGACATATACATCTGGCCGCGAAGAGAAAGCGTAAACGTGCAACGGTTTGCGCTGGCCTCATTGTGCGCGAGTAAATGGGACCATATGTTATCCACATGCGCTACTTCCTGTTACTGGTAACTGCGCATTGCTGTTTGAACAATTTGTTGGTAGATTATTCTTTTTCATTATGTTGTTGAGGTTACATGGATAAAATCTGCTCTGTGCTACTATATGTGGCAAACTAAGGTTAGCACCATGTAGTTTATAAATCACCTTGACACAGCTTAAATGTGCATGGGTGAGTTAGTTTTGTAGAGCACTGTTGTATGTGGTAAAAATCTTGTTTTTGTTGAGCAAGCATGTAATTATGCCAAGTAAATTTTGCAAGCCTTAGCTCAACTGTTGTAATCATAACCTGTAAGGATGCAAACCAGTGGTGCTTTATGTTCACTGTATTTGATCAATTAGTTAAATTAACAGCCAGAATGCTGGGTAATATTTAAGATTCTTCTTCACTCTAGCATAGACTGAGGTCATTGATTCCATTTCTGCTTATTATATTGCTGTGAGGAATGGGACTGGAGCTTGACAGATGTTTTAAGCAGGCTCATACTGTGTCTACCACCATGAGAGTATTGAAAATGTAGGTAACAGTATGTGAATGTAAAGCAAATTGGTTTATAAGTAAAAGTCATCTTTTAGCAAATGTCTTAATTAAGTGATTAGCCATAACCAGGTTGAGGGGCCCCTGACTGTCAGAGCCCTTGATATTGCTGTAGTCGATACAGACGCTATTGAATACAAATAATGAATAGTTATGTATGATTGAGCAAGTTATTACTGCCCTAATTTTATAGTGACTTATGCAAAGTAAGTGACATGTAGGTAAGCATAGTCTTAGGAATAAGCTCAGTGACTTGTGGCTTGAAGAGTAGTCCAACTTGTTCTGGCAGAAAGTTAAGGGAGGGAAATGCACCAAGGATCAAGACTAGCTTTGTTTTCTGAGCTAATTTTTCCAATGTTGCATTTAATGTCAGTGCTGCTACAGCAATGTAGTAACTATCTATATTGATAGCTATGTTTGTGTTAATTTTACACAACTTGAGAGGCATGTATTTCATACATTTACATGTTCAAATGCAGCATAACAAGAACTAACCATACCATAGTGATCAGACCATCATCACTGGGCAAAAGCCAAGAGCAAGATTCCAGATGCAGATGATTGGTATGTAAAACCCACCAAGACCTAAGTGTAACAAAGTATGGTGCCATCGTAATAGACAAAGTGTGGATAACATATTGAACACTGTAAGATTAGTAGAAGAGTATTTCAGACACTGTTCCTGGCATTTTTCCACCAATTTTCAGACACGTTTGCTGCAGAACAGTTTTCTCAGCACCAGTGGGAAAAAAATACTGTGAGTAGTGAAAATAGAGACTGGCTATTAGAACATGCCAAATTTTCATGAAAAGCTTCCAACTCAAGGCATTAAATAAATCACTCTATTTTTGAAAAACTCTTGAAAAAACTTGAAAACTGTAAAAAAAAAACTGAAAGGGCTTCACACTTTTAATGGCAGTGGGTGTTCACCCTTCTATCAGTCACTCACTTGACCTATAGCCCCTGTTTGAATGTAACCATGATATGGTGCCTGAAAATGATCTGATGAAGAATAAGCTCAAAGTATCAAAACCCAACATTTTGAAGAAATCCCATGATTGCAACATTTTGAGGAACTTCTGTGCTTGTATCCCTTTACTTGTTGTATGCTTGTGGTCATTATGAATCTGGAAAACCAGGATTACAGGATAGGATATGCTGGTGTCCATCCTCTCTGCCTGGGAGAGAGGAAGGTGACATGAATGCTCAGCAGCTGAGAGCATTATGGAATCATAGTGATGGTGATGAACTGTTGTGGCTGTTTCACACATGTTTTTGTAGAGCAACATTTATCATGCTACCCTGTATGTTAGTGTTATAGCTACTGACTGATCCTAGGTAGTTCCCTGATATTTGTTTTTAGGCAGCACATGTCAGAGATGCCTCCCAGGCCCCCTTGTCATAGTTTCTGGAGCACATGAGATGTTTCTGGGCCTGATTCCTTCTAACCATCTTTTTATATCAGAAGTTCAAGACTCTGCTCTGGTTGGTGTTGGCTTGAGCAAGGGAATGAAGGTGACATGTGCCCATAATTTTGTTTATTTCTCTAAAGGGAGAAGCATCAGATATGATAACATAAGATTACTTCTAATTATTTGTGTACATTGAGCAGAAATAAATACTCAAGGTCACAAAGTATCTCTACTTAGTAAATTTGCACCATAGCATGTACATCATATGCACCTTACTATGTCATTGTTTCATTGCATCATGGCATGTATGCATGATGTTGAGTTGCTGTCAAACTAGCCATGCCAAATGACCACAATAGCACATGCACGCAATGCTACAACTCTGAGAGGTGGCTGTGGCAGGGTTGGAAATGTTCACAGACAAGTTTTGTTGTGTGCTGTGTTTTCACCCCCTTCTTGCGGTGTCCTTGCATATTTACCTTAGAGTGTAAGATATATACTTGCACTCACATCCTTGGTTATAATATTTTGCTTAACTTGAGGCAATTGATGTCCATTTTATTTGGAAATGGTGCTCATTGGATGGCAGGATTCAAATGATGTTGCCATAACATCATACATGCCCAAATGGCCCTGAAATAGTCTATGAAATAGTCTTCACATCATGCAGACTTTTGCATTTGTGTAGCTCTCAGGCTACATAGTTTTAGCCTGTAAGAAGGGCAGGGTTGTTCACTGCCACAGTATCTTCAAAATGGCTCTTTTAATTCAAAGGCCATACAAATGTGAAGCTCTCCCTTTAGCCTGGTTATCAATGCCAAATAGATCATATACATCATGTAGAAAGTGTGATTTGCTTCAGTGATTAGGCTGAAGGCAACAATGGAGGGAATTTATAGGGTAATAGACGGTGCTGTTTAAAAGTGACATTGGGATGAGGTGACATATGGTTACAATAAAATATGTTCCTTGGTTTCATTGTGTGAAATGTGTATGTAAGCTTGCAGCCTTTTGTGACTTGCTGTTTGTTTTGTGTAGTAATTGGCTTTACAACTATAATACAGACATCAGAACAGCTTGTTCAAAAACATTGTTTAAGCTGCCAAAAAAATGATGAAGCAGTTTGCAGTAATAATATATTATTTGCAATTTACCATTTTTGCTCACATTTTCTGAGTGATCTACATCAGAATGTGGTGTTACAAAGGCTTTTTCACAGTGTTTCAACAGCTCACACTAAAACAAATCCCTGTCAGATGTTTTGCAAGTCAATCTGTTGGTTTGCTTTTGAGATACCAGTGGCTCTCCACCTGCATAGGTCCAGATCCCAGAGAGCAGCACAGAACATGTGTTTGTGGAGAAATAGGGCTGCACTAGTATCATGTCTGCAGTACTTGCAGTAAATTGCATTGCATTGTTCCTTTTCAGGTTGTCGCGATTGAACTGTGTACAAATAGAGCTTTATCATGGTTCAAACATGGGGCAGAAGTTCGGCGGTGCGCAGTCAGCCCGGAGCTGTGCCACCTCTGCTCAAGAGGCCCAGTCCGTCGCTGCAGGCGTTCTTGACACCGCCGCGCCCGAAGGCCAGGTCTCGTCGCACGCCGCCGTGCTCATCATCCTGCCCGGAGGCGACGTTCAAGCCGATCGCGCCGGCGCGAGCTGCGTCGCTGCCGGCGAGTCCGGTGCGATCGGACAGCGGGCGCGAGTCGCCGTTCGCCGGTGCCAAGTTCAGCGAGCCGCCCGAGCCGCAACACCTGCCTCGGCCTCCCACGCACTGGACACCGATCTCACCAGCCGTCGGCGGCGGCCTGAATGACATATCAAACCTGAAGGTGCTGCTGCAGGCCTGCGCCTGAGACCAGACCTACCAGTTGACAGGCGGCGCCTGTGGGAACTCAGAGAAGGATGCAGTGTGACTGAAGACTCTCAAGGGTCCGTCTTGTTTCCACGCACGTGGAAAACGGGGACTCCGGTATGATTGGCGGATGCATGCGTGAGGGTTGAGCTTGACATGTCCGTATGTCAAGATTCCTGTGATGATGCAATTTGTTTTATGGATGCTCAAAATAGTCACTTCATTTTTGTCCTTTTCAAGGGTCTGTCGGATCTGTCTGGAAAGAAATCCGTTTCGTCTTTTTTGGTGTCGCAAAATTTGCAATAAGTTACCCCGAAAATGTTCCTCGCTCCGTATGATTGTTCTAGCGTTGCAAAAGCGTAGATGTAGAGTATGTGTTTACTTCTACAATCAGTGATACCAGTGATATATATATACCCATCGATCTTAACACACTCGACAGCAGCAGTACGAGACAAAAATTGTGTGCCGTTAATAGCATGTACTTTGGTTTGCCCGTGCCGCGGATGTTGTTTCGTCCTTTATTTGATTGTGTGGCTGTCCGAAAGTGCTGTCTGGTTGGGACCAGATCTCCCGTTTCTCTCGGGAGGTGCCGCGTGCGTCGCCTTTTTACTAAGCGACAGTGGGATGTCGCGGTGCACGCTAGTCAGTGGTACTGCCAGCTGGTCTGGCGTGCCTCAGCGCTCGTGTACCAGAGTCCTCACGGCGTTCAGTAAGTGCCGGCCAGGTGGGCTCCCTCTCAGATCAGCCTTCCCCCATTTCTCCCCCCTGTAGGTCTGTTGTCGAGTGTGTCGGTAGGATCCTCACGGTATTGACTGGTTGGGCAGAGGCGTTGACGGAAGTGGCGAGTTTCTGGTTCTTGTACTGCACAAGGTCTAGTCACGAAGCTTCGCTACCAAGTACGCCTTTTTACTTTGTATATATTGCGTCTGTGAAGATTTATTTTTATTGTCCTGTGGGTTTTAATCGTTTCGGCGGGCTGTTGGCGGACAGGGTCACATCGCGAATCCCCAAAGTTCCCCGTCTGGCGGCTTTGTGCAGGGGAAGAGTGCGTGTGCGGATGTGAGGTGCCTCTATCCGGTAGTACCTGGCCGTGCCGTCGTCCGTTCGTGTTGTTACGTCCAGTTCTGGAGGGTCACAGTTACCCGTCGTTAAATTGCGCTCGAGCAGTGGGCAATGGGCTCCCTCGGTCACATTTCGATCAGTGGGAGGAAACGGCCCGCGGTGGTTTGCGTACTGAGTACAAAGATATCGGCCAGGTACTGCCACCCCGTCCATTCAAATACTAGGTGGTGGAGTTGCTTCGGTGCCGTGTTCGATTGGCAGACTTATGCCTTGGACAGGTGGTACAATATTGAATCGCTGCCATGTCCAGGCTAAGTGCGGATTGTTGGGACAGGAATAAGCGTAATGCTAGTATTGCGGGGAAGGGGTGGAATAGTTCGTCAAGCTGTTCAGTACAAAATTACATTCCAAGCAGCTTGAATCTGGACAATGGGTGCGCTTGCGTCTCGTGCCGCCTCTGCCCCGTTGACGCGGGAGTCATGGCTGTGAACCGATGGGCTTCCCTCGCCGTGTGACCCGCCGTCAACAGCTCGCCGACGACGTTGCTAAAACGATGAACACCATTGTTGATGTTGAAGTCCGCGCGCATGCTGCGACGGCTAGCCGTGTGCTCCCGAGACAGAGAGCAACTGCTAAATCCGATCCTTGTGTATTCGAGATGTTCGCTAGTATGTCCTTGTCACGAAGAAGAATTTTGTACCCGTTTCGCGTCTCCGGTGGCTCGAAATTGTCTCCGATCGTTTTGAAATTTCGTAGTCTGTTCTCGGGATTGTTTTGTTGCCAGCTGTCGTGTTTTCGCTTGTGTCTGCGGGATCGAATCGTCGTGGTCGTCGCAGTTGGGCAGAAGAAGCGGCCCGGACGTCCGGCGAGCGCATCGTACAATCGTGTCTCCTCTTACCGGACCATGTGCCAACGACCGGCCTCTCTTGGCTGCAGGTGTTTTCCTCTCCGAAATTCGCTCTTCGTCCTTCCTCTGGTGTATCTTTCCTGTCTCGCATCTATGTCTTTGATCTGTCCTTATCCCCTTCCTTCCATTTTCTCCTTCGGGCCCCCTCGCGGGGCCCACATATGCTCGTTAGAATTAGACACAGGTGTACACACATTGCATCCGTTTTGGCGAAGCCTGTTCTAGGGGCTGCCAATGATGCGGATGGCACTATGGTACCAATTGTGCACACATACATTCCTTTTGGCGAAGCCTGTTCTAGGGGCTGCCAATAATGCGGATGGCACTATGGTACCAATTGTGCACACATACATTCCCTTTGGCGAGGCCTGTTTTAGGGGCTGCCAATAGTGCGAATGGCACTATGGTACCAATTGTGCACACATACATTCCTTTTGGCGAAGCCTGTTCTAGGGGCTGCCAATAATGCGAATGGCACTATGGTACCATTAATGCACGCTTACATTCCTTTTGGCGAAGCCTGTTCCAGGGGCTGCCAGTAATGCGGATGGCACGATGGCACCCATCGTGCACACATACATTCCTTTTGGCGAAGCCTGTTCTAGGGGCTGCCAGTAATGCGGATGGCACTATGGTACCATTGATGCACGCTTACATGAGTTTTGGCGAAGCCTGTTCCAGGGGCTGCCAATAATGCAAATGGTTCGTATGGTGCCATTTGTGTGCGTGTAGGACAGTACTGCACCTCGCACAACACACGCCACACGTGCACCCTACACACCCTTCTCATGCATTTACGCTACCCAACATGGAAATGCATATAAACAACAGAATTTGTCAACAATGCGGTTGGATTGCATGTTACGACTCTTGCATTCTGGCTCATGTGGATAGTATACATACTCACCGTTAATTCAGGTGCTACCAATGATATGGCTATTTGATATGCTTGACAGAGTTTACACTAACTGAACCCAGTGGGTTTGGATTTTCATGACTAATTGAAAGAGAAAACAATTTTCCGGTTAGTGGTTTGAAATTACTTTGATTTTTTTAAAATCAGCTCAGTGCAGGGTCGGTGCAGCAGGGAGTGGGTGGTTCCCGCTCCCCTCAACCTGCCAACAGGCAAGAGATGCAACAGTATGTTTTTGCCCCCCCCCCATTTTTTTGCGGGGGTAAAATAAGGCATTCTTGTACTACATTTAAGACATTCTTGCTACCGTACTTTTTTGGCCCTTTTGCTGGCTAGGAAGACCATCGTTCTTACTACGGGGGAACCTTCTATCCTCAGAAAGCCCGTTTCTGGAACAGGAAACCCTTTTCATGCAGCAGATGATCACGATCTCTGATCTAGATACTCTGTTTTGGGATAACGGGGCTCCTTAGCGTGTGTGTGGGGCCCCATTCGTGAATCGGAAGCATCCTATTTTTAACTGATAGGCTTCTGCATGCCATGGGAGGCCCTTTTCTGGAACGGAGGGTTTTAGTGTTGTAGGTTGGCGAGGCCATTTGCAGAATAATTAGAAAGCTCCCGTCTTGGATTGTTTGATTATCGGTATGTATGTACTTGGATATGACGCATACAGCATGAAGATAGGGGAGTACATGTCCTCGTTGCCCCTCTCCCTTGAATACATGGTGTATGAGGTTCCCCTGTGAGGAGACCCCACTATGTCCAGGGGGCTCCCTGTGCGATCCCGCCACCCCCAACTCTTTTGAGTTGCGATTGTGTTGTGATAATTGGTTGGGAAGAGTGAAGAAGATGAAATTTATTTCAAAGGTTCATTGGCAAGTCCGAGCTTTGAAATACTGGTGAATGGATTGGACATTTCCGAACAAGCATGTGTGGATGATTGCAGTGAACGGCTCCAGCATGCAATTATGTATCTGAGGTCTTGCAAGCTAGGTATGGGTTGCAAATTATTAATGATACTGCTGAAGACGTTGACGAGCGCTGCGCTCCGCGACGCCATTCGGTCCGGGGATGGGAAATTATCCGCCTCCTGGACCGCGCTGCTGTTGGGCGCACCGCTGCGGTGGAAGCTACTAACGGGAGTTACACAGGGAGGCAACAGTGCCATTGTATCCAACTTGAAGTAAAATAATTTGATGTCATTAAGTTGGTATTACGAAGCCCCAGCGATCACATCACACTTGATGTCATACAAAAGCTTAAAGGGTGTTCCACATTTATTTTGGGTTTTGGATGAAACGGCCATCTTGAAGATCTTTCGGTGCCACTCATAGTTCTGCCCTGCTTTAGACGTATACCGCTCTAGCTTTTTGGCTACAAGCCCGCGTAGGTGGGGGGGGGGGGGATATTTCGGGGAGCGTATTTCAAGGTCACCTTAGCATTCGTGAGGTCATGACGCCATTCAATCCTCTCACTCCACAAGCCATGCGGCGATCAAGGCCAAGAACGGCATAATGGTCGAGTCGTTCATATATGGCGATCGTGAGCATTATTTTGAAGTACAACGGCCGTCAATCGGCTCCCAATGTTGTGCAAGGTACGATGACGCAATCAAGTGATGACTTATCGAGGAGCACATTTACTAAACCGAGAAATTGAGTTGTTTAGGTCAGTATTTTCTACTTAAAGTATACCAATAGTTACAAGTGAGCCTTTCATCATATCTGATGCTCGCTTAAATATTTTCAGATGTGGAACATTCTCTTGCAACTCAGGTGTTGGATGAAACCGAAACAAAACGACTGGATTCGATGACGGGGAGCTTCACGATGGGGGAGGGGATGCACACTACCTTGCCAACTGTGCTCAAATTGCGTAAACAGTCATCTTGTAATTTCAGGTGTGATTTGCAAAAGGGCGTTTATTTTGTACCTTGCAATGTGATCTGCGAAAAAGCAGTCGCTTTGCTATCTACAGTGTGATCTGTGAACAGCTGGTGCCAGGGTGGTCTCCCAAGATGATCCACGAACAAGCTGACGCGGAATGCAGTTGGAAATGTTGCATGTTCTTATGAAGTTAACCGCATGATCATAGTTCATACCAGTACACCTTTTTCGTGTGAAATGTGGTGATGGGCGACCTTTGGCTAGTAACATACCTCTAATTTTTGCTCTTCAGCTTAGTAACTCTACCTAGTTTTGCGACCCTGGTGGCAGGTGCCATGAGTGTAGTATTTTGCACAGTACGAGCATGATAGTTGTCTCTGGCAGTATTCTTTTGTGTGTACATTTGAGCACACGAATGGGTCAGGGGCGTAGTTTCCAAGTCGGTTGAGGAGCTTCAGCCCCTCCTCCTCCCACCTCTCCTCAACTTACCCCAACTTTCAGAAGAGAGTGGGCCAAATCCAGGGGAAAGCCGTTTGTCGACATATTTTGGGGTGCGTTGAGTCGTTTTTCACTACTTCGCTTCCCCATTTCTCATTTTGCGAAATTACTCCCGGAGCCCACCAGCTTCAGGGCAGATATGAAATAACGACATGAAACGACGATGAAACGATCGCAACGACGACATGACGATAAAACGGAATTAACTGACACCGGGAGCAGATGGATCCCAGCAATATGTAATACATGGTAAAGTCCATGTGCACGGGAGCTGTGAGAACTGAGACTTTACCTCTTCTTAAAATCACAAGCCACAAAGCCCAAACCAGCCAACCAAGATGGCGCCATGCGCGCTCCCGCTGACGACGGCTGCCCAGCTGTTGTTGGTTCACACTACTGTCGACACCAATGGGATGGGACCGGGTCGTAGCTGTAGCGACCATATTTGGCAGTCGACGACGACTGATTTGCCCGGTGTCCACCGATGGCGGTGCACACCAAGTTTACGGGTGCGTGCATTTTCGCCCGTATCGTCGCCAGATCAGTTGCACCAGAAATTTGAACGCGCCTAAACATTTCGTGTCAGTGGTCGCCCGTTTCCTCGCGTTTGTGTTTACGTTTAGTGAAGCCGCTTAGGCTTACAAAGATGGTGAGCCATGCTGTTTAATATATATCTCAGTTTTTTACATTTGCTGATATGTCATATTTTTAATACATGTTCTGAATTTGAGGTGGCACATGCGGCAAATTCTGGAAATATTCATTAATTGTGTGTGCTTTTTAATCTTTTACAGGGACTGGATGTGGCAAGGTGTGGTGCGGGCAAGTATGACAACCAGTGTGCAGTTTTCCAGGGAAGATAGTTATTAATCATTTGGAAATGAAAGCATTTGCCTAAATCTATAAGATCCAAGCAGACAATGTTTTCTTGCTCGGAAGGAACGGCAGTGTGCTCACAGAGTTCTTCGCGACTGTCATTGGTGCTGTCACACCGGCACCTCGCTTGGCCGGCAGCTGTCCGGCAGTTTCAAATGTGTGGGTGATGAGAAAGGGCGCGAGGTGGGCCCGGTGGTGCAGCGGCGATCCGTCCAGATGCCCCCGCATGAATTCCTACTAGAATGGAATATGAAGCAACCATGCGTATCGATGATAAAAGGGGCGTTTCATATGCCCCTTATCATTTGTATTAGGCTCACCTATGTGTGTTCACACTACTCTGCACTTTTCAGGACTTCCAGCCCGGCGCCGTAGGCCATTGGCAACCAGTGCCAGTGCGTGAACTGCTAAATGGCACAGTTGGCACTGCTCTGAACTGTATGAACACGTTATTAGGTCGACATGGAACGAGAGCATGCTGCCCACTTGTAACCGGCAATACAATACTTCACGCGTTTCTACAATGTGCGTGTCGTTTGTGCGAGCTGCTTTGATGATCCTTGGGTTGCTTTGCCTTTCACTACAGTCGGATGATTAAAACCACTGTCCATTGTCAGGGAACTTGCACCCCCCCCCCCATCTTCCCCTCCCCCCCCCCTGAGACCGTATTGTCATCGCAACACTCAAGTGTCACCTTGTCAAACTGTTATGTTTGCTCTCTGCAGTGCCGCTGAAAAGACACACGTGAACAAAGTTTGCAGCCCGGTCCGTGAGGTCGACTACGATCGGTTCTCGGCCCATGAGATAGACCGGAGCAGAGCCGGGATGGCATTTGTCAGTGCAGGCGTGCACGTTTGCCTTTATGTGGACTCACGCTGTGTTGTCTGCACCGTACCACATGTGTTCATGTTTTGTCCTGCTTGCATCAGTGTGACACCTTAATACAAAGTACAGCTGTCGAAGACCAATTGCAAATGCAACATCCATGTTTCTGGCACGTTTGAACATCCATTAATGTTTGTAATCCACAATAAATCACATTTTCTACGCAGTGCTGTGTCGTGCACCAGAAAGAACAGGCCATTTCTGCATACATGAAACAAAAACGCGAATGAGCTGGCTTGCATGTTTGTGTTTATTTTACAAGTGTGTATAGATGTTACGGTGGTCCCCAACACTGGCGAATTACGATGGAGTCATTTCCAGCATGCTTGTTCATGAATTGATACATATTAGGGAGAAAATCATGCGCCCAAAATGTGGCCTTGATCCAGTTGTGACGTTAAAGCTGATTGGCGCTGGCTCATGCAGCACGGTACAGAAGCCGTTATATATATATATATATATATATATATATATATATATATATTCTCTTGATTTTATAAAACTTTCGTGACACTTTCTTTATTACGAACCCATTTAATAAAGAGACTGCTCATCTACCACTCTATTTATTTACCTTATCGTCGGCACAAACTCTTATCTTTCATGGTCTTGTGATCTCTGGTAGATTTGTGATCCGTCGGCGATTTTTTCGGCTATATTTAAAGGGGCTATTTCACATTTGTATAATATTTTTTACTGCAAAGCCACCTCAAATGTCATTCGGTGCAGTTTACGGCCTTACCCTTCTCAAGATCTCTAGTTTCTGAACTAGACGCCCGCGAAGATGGGGAGACTTTTCGGTGAGAGTATTTCAAGGTCGCCTCGGCATTCATGATTTCATAATAACGTCATTCGAATTCCGCCATTCCATAAGCCTTACGGCGATCAGAGCCAAGAAAAATATATTGATCGAGTCGTTCAAACTTGGCGTTCCTGAAAACGATTTCCAAATATAACGGCCGTCAATTGGTCCTCAAGCAATGTTGTGCAAGGTACGATGACGTAATCAAAACGATGACGTATCGAGAAACACATTTACTTAAACAGGGAAGCGTGTTGTCAGCAGTATTTCCCCATAAAAGGATACCGATAATTATAAGTGAGCCTGTCTCATCATACCTGATGCTTGCTTCAATATACATAAAGGTGAGACCCTTAAGTGAAAATGGCTCCAAACATGTGTGCGTCTTTTAACCATGTTGTCTGAACCATGAACACGATATTTATGCAATGTAAATATCTGAACACCTGCTGACAAATTAGGCCGAAAGACACCTACTCACAGATCTCGTCCCAGGTCAGCGGCAATGTGGCTGGGAGCTGGGATGTGAACACTGCAGCACCCCTTCGTGACTTTCGGGTACTGGCGGCGATGCGGTTCAACGACGTTAGCAACGACTCTTGGGCTGTACCGTTATGAGCCAGAGGCGTCACTTTCTAAAATCGTTTGGGGGGGGGGGCTTGGTTCAGGGAAATTAGTTCGGCCTCCGCTTTACCAGCCTGCCGCATTCACTACCCATGAAAGCATGGTGCTTGTGTTGCACGCATACGTCGAACGGGCTCACTTCAAGAACCACTGATTGTTGCATTGTGAGCGTGTAATAAATGAAGCTTTACATTCTCATCTAAGGTTGGTTTTGACTCACGCTATTACATCGAAGTCTTAGGTGCAGCCTGAACTAGAATACACTAGGCAATAATCGGGACGTTTTGCACAAATATAAGACAGTCTCCCAGCACCTCGTATAAAGCCGGGTTTTGCAACGGTGCACATTCGCTCGCTATTCTTGTCCCGGGCCATTGCGTCACGGCCGCCGTGCGGATCCTGGCCGGTTCTCACGCTGAGCTGAGGCGCGGCGGGCCACTGGGCTGCTGACCGAGAGGTGCCGGCCGCCGCCAGTGCTCGGGCCCCGGCCGCACGTGGACCGGCTGCCCCGGCGCCGGGACGGGCCCGCACAGCCGTCCGCCAGGCCGGGCCGGACCGGACCCGCCGCAGCCGGGCGCCCAGTCACGGCGGCCGAGCCGAGGCCGGTCGGGCCGCTCGTGAAAGTAGGACCCAGGGTTGGCCCCGCACTGGGAGTGAACGCCTCGCCAGGGACGCGCCGGTGTTGCCCGCTGCGGCTGCGGGCGCAGTCGGGGGCCAAGGCGCTGAGATCGTGTGTGGGCTCTTGGTGGATTGCTTCACCCGTAACACATTCAGCTGACGTCGACTCGAAAAGCCTGCAGCGAGGCTAGCTTGACTTTGGGAGAGCGCGGGACACTATTGCCACTAGACCAGCCTGCAAAGCCCAAATCTAGGTCAGCGACGGTGCTGGTCCGCACCGACCCTGCACGCCACGAAACAGCACAGAAAGCACCTTATTTATAAAGCCTGCACCACCAGCACGACTCAGCCAGAGCAGCGTAAAGAATCGACCCGCCACCCGTCAATGTCCAAGGCCGAAGCAAACCGCTGAAACTGAAATGTGCGCAGGAGAGAATGGTTTTCATAACAACAAATCAAAACCGTTCCCAACGTTCAATCACACAATTTTTGACTCTCTAGAATGTTCTAATCATGAGGCTACGAACTGCTCAATGTGCCGCAGGATGTTCGATTTTCATTGCACCATTTATTCCTAAAAACAAGCGCAAGTAATGTTGTGGCCCTCCTGGTTGGTACGGAGTATGCCATCGTTAAAAGCATATTGCCCAAAATAGTCAGGAAACCCAAGACGACCAGGGACTGCAAAAGGTGAAAAGGAGAGGTAGACCATTTGCATATATATATATATATATATATATATATATATATATATATATATATATGTATATATATATATATGTGCATATTTATGTGTGTGTATATATATATATATATATATATATATGTATATATATATATATGTGCATATTTATGTGTGTGTATATATATATATATATATATATACGGCCAAAGCAGGTACTTCAGAACAGTTGGGTTTGGGGTGCAAACCGTCCCACGAGCCGCATAAAAATGGCCTCAAATGCTCCTAGGTGACACCGGGGCAACAGTCCCGTGAAAGTCATAAGAGGTGCAGAAATGGTGAAAAGCTCTTCAAAATGTCAAAAGGTGCGAGCTAATTTAAAGGCCCAAGAACACAGAAGCCACCTTAAGGCGACCGGCAGGTGACACGGTTGCCATAGAAACGTGTAAGTGCGTGTCAGTAAGGACCGATAATCTGCCCATTATCAGCTGTGATAGTGGCAGGCGTGCCCAGGCGCCTCGCCTCGATCTCATCGCCCGCGCGTGTCGTCTAATGGTGGGAAACCACGATCCTTGACATTGACTCCAGAGGTCCACCGGGAATCTCGACGTTTCCCGCATGGAGTCTCTAGATGCCAATGGGCCACTGCGAAAGTGTCGTAGCGTTAGCAGTTAAGAAACCATACCGATGATGTGTCGACTGAGTAAGCCGATCGGAAGGCGTTCATGTTAGCAACGCGTTCGCGTTCGAACCCAAATACGCAAGAGGCTGACTTCGGTCTGTCAAAATGTTCGCAGGAACTTAACATAAAAAATGAACTCAATCCTTGACGCGATTTTCGGAGCTAGCTGTTCGAACGCCGAAAGTATAAAAAAACGTCACGTGGCCAGTGTTTCCTTGGTAACTGGGAGGGAAATTGGCCGCTAAAAGCATGTCAAACGCCAACAAAGTCGCACTAGATTAACGGCGTTCACAATGAACGAAACGCCCCATAACAAGTAGTTTGGCATCTGATTTGATGAAAGCTGGCGTGGGTTATCTCACTCATGTATGGTGGTATACCTTGTACCACCATAAAGGTTAAGCACCCCCACGGACCATCATATGGCGTGCCGTTTAACTTCGACACAAAGTAGCTTTGAGCCGAAATTCAAAGGCTGTCTTCATAACGGATTAGAAACGGCACACAGCATGCTATCTGGTCTGCATTGATTCTTCGACAAACATGGCGTGCCAAATAACTGGAGGGATATTGGCTTGCCAAGAAAATTCGAACGCCGGAATACATTTTCCACCAATCAACAGACGACGCACAGCCAACGGAGTAGCCACTCACTAGAAGTCTGGCCTATTCTCACGGAATTTGTGATGACTGAGTCAGTGCGGCGGGTTTGGCCTGCTGCGTGACTTGGACAGAAAATACCTCAAACAACAGTGATATGCTCTTGCATTCAGCATAAACACGAAACGGAACCATGTGTGTCCAGCGATCAAATCCTCAAAGACCATCATCTGACCTAGGTTCATGGACTATCAAGCGGTGAGTCTGTGCCGATAGGAACCAAGACAGTGCGTTTAGACAATCTCCGTTTAATTGACCGAACGGACAGAATTCTCCCAAGTATTATAAAAGGAATTAAGATGACCTTGAAATGATAATGTACGTGATATTCGTTAAGTAAGTTGCATCGTTGATGAATCTCTGGTCACGGAACATGCTTATGAGGTCAAGAAATTAAATTTTTGACCCTGTGAGCAAAGTTCGTGGCCGAAAATTCGTAAGAAAGGAACTCGCATGACGAATATCACAAATATGACTATTGGAAAGGTCATCTTAATGCCTTATTAACACTTGCCATGTGTTCAATTGCACAAGCAATATACGATCTTAGAATTCACTCGATCTGTAAACCAAAGCACACAGCGTGAAAGACGTGACATCTAATCTGCACAAATCAATCAAGGGCTGAGCCTGATTGTCAATTATACATTTGGGTACAAAGACAAATTCGCAACTGGTAACTCCATCAGAGATGTGATCATAATGTAACTAACTCTCTGGGGTACCCTGGCGCTCACGAAGTTCGAATGGGCACACACAGTTGGATGAAGGTTCATCAATATGTATAATACCAAACAGCACCAAGTCGGCCCGGCCTGCCGTCAGCACCCAGCACAAAATTCGTACGGAGTTCAGAGGCATTCACAGACGAAAACCAAGCAAGCTGTAAACGAGTAAAACCATGAGGATGACCACGCAAACCTTCGGTCTGCAAATTGGCAGCGAAGTCAATTCTTAGAAAATCACACCTGTGACCAATATTAATAAGATTTTCTCTTGTGCCTCAGTTAACATGCAAACACATTTCCTGGCGCCTTTTCCGAGCACATCTAGTCTTTGACATCTAGTGAGAGATCGAGAGCCTCAAACTTGGTACGCGGTGACTTGGTGGGAGACTGACTTCTGATGACAATTGAGGCATCCGCAATGTTGAATTTTTTTGCAATTATTTGTAACAGACATTCAAATATTTGCACTGAACCGAAGGCCATATACAGTACGCGAATCATCTTTATAAAGCACTCTATTACCTTGTCTAACACGCGGTAAATCTGTTCAAATGCCAACCGAAATGGAGTTTTTTCTCAGAAGCGTGCCTCTTAAGCAAAACGTGCCTCTTAAGCAGCCACCGGACTTGGGAAGACGCAGAGGACCTCAGAGCATTGTTATCACAACACTTGATCTGCTAAGAGAATAGCGGTGAAGTGCTCCACGCATTTGTTACGTCTTCTGTGAAAATGAAAACGTCTTACCTTCATTTTTCGCGATTGTTGATATGTTTATCGGCATAACCTCGGTGATTTTCACGCAGGGACGTAGTTTTACAAAATGAGTGAGTGTTGGGGGGGGGGGGGGGGGCGGCGAACAATGAGAGACGGCCCAGCGTGCCTCCAAAATATCCCCACGAATATGTTTTTACCCAGATTTTGGCCACTTTTTTCAAATTTTGGAAGGGGAACTTCCAAGGGAAGGAAGGGGAAGGGGAAGGGAAAAAAGGGGAAGCCGAAGTGAAGAGGCTGAAGGCCCGTCCCCAACGGAATAGAAAACTACGCCCCCACTTTAACGCTCTGGTGTCCGATGACGCACGTTTTTTCCTATAAGATACGTCCTAAAGACGATCTCCTTGAGGCCCTGAGACAAATCCCACCTTTTGCTGTATTTCTCAACATACGAATCGTCTGGATCGTACCATACTTCATAGCAATGCGATTTCATGACGTGCAGTCAGGTTGGGCCAATTAAGGTCAATGTGGGTAAAATGTGCCGTCTGAGGACGTTTAGACGGGATTAATTTTTATGTTTCCGAAGCACGTCTGAAAAAGATTTACCATTTCGGACGTGCTTTTGAACAGCTGAAGTCAGAGACTTAGGCCGTTTAACAAGCTCTCTCCAGATCCCGCTTATTTCGTTGACGTACCATGCTAAATCCCTGAGATAACGGCTGGGGACACATGCACCCACAGTTTAATCCAGTGCACGGACGGCGCCACGGACTTTGAGTTCTCTTTTCTACTTTTAAGCTTAGTTATGGAGGCTTCCTTGATCTGAATTTTGGTACTTTAAGCGGAGCTGCAGTGCCTAAAGTTTTGGAAAAAGAGGGTTCCTGAGCTGTTTTCTTGGGGAGGGGGACAAAAGCATACTCTTGAGTCCCATGCCTGCCTGTAGGAGGGGGGGGGGGGGGGGGGCAACTGCCCCCTCTCCAGTGTCGCTCCTCATCCAGTGTCCGTGAAGGGCTTGCTGGACTGGTGGTGCGGGCTCTGTCGCAGTTATGACCAGGCCAGAGATATCAGCGGGGTGTCCACCGGACTGCCGTTGATGACGCGTGTCCTGAACACTACCTGGCCAACCCGCTCTAAGTCGCCCGATTACCCCGCTAAGCTCCTCTCCCTTCCGGGAAACGTCCTTTAATCCTCAGTGTGTAGGGGAGCGACGACCGGGACTTTGCGTGAGCCGTTGGTGGCAGACAGAGGGCTGAGTGACCGTTTGAACCATGAACTGCTGACATGACTTTATCACGTTTATGTATATCTGCGTGTTGCGCTCGGAATGCTGTATGCCCACTGAAGGTCGGCCCAATGTGAATTGTGGAACAGTGCCCAAGATGCATTATTTCGATACAAAACGAGAGCGAGTGTGTGTGTGTGTGTGTGTGTGTGTCTCTCTCTCTCTCTCTCTCTCTCTCTCTCTCTCTCTCTCTCTTCTCTCTCTCCTTCTCATCTCTCTCTCTCTCTCCTCTCTCTCTCTCTCTCTCTCTCTCTCTCTCTCTCTCTCTCTCTCTCTCTCTCTCTCTCTCTCTTCTCTCTCTCTCTCTCTCTCTCTCTCTCTCTCTCTTTCTCTCCCTCTCTCTCTTTTGCAGCTGATTCGCTTAGTGGTAAGACCGAAAAGATAAGAAATTATTCCCTGCAATTTTGTGTTTATGGATCATCGCCAGCACGACAAAAGTCGTTTACTGTTGATGCCTACAGTTTCTAACGGCGCAATGATCAAGCTGCTCACGTCCGTAAGTACATAAATACTAAAGCGAGCACTTATCATTCATTTTTATTCCAATCCTAAGGTGAGATCTCTGGTAATTTTCAGAGGAAATCCGTTGTGTCGAGTGGGAGAGTTGAGAGTAGGCAACGTGGGTAGTTTTCAATTTTTAGCCTATTTCACTGTTATCTGCCTGAGCATTCTCAAAGCGTTTTCCTTCCGGCTCACTTCCAAATCAGCTGAAGCGTGGAGGCCGGGAGGGGAGGTAATTGCAACCAAATGCACGACCGGCGACTCGGTACCATACGGCTCTGTCACGTGTATGTCACCGATGGAAAAACTTTATTGGAAGTTTACTGGAGGAAAATGTTAAGCCTGTAGTTTACTTCACTATATGTATTTGCATATCTAACTAATGACATTCAGGATTCGACTGTGGCTGGCTTGTAAGATCCCAACATGGATTTTCAGTTTTTTTATTTTTTAAATTAATTTTTTTTTATAAATTAAATTTTTCATTTTTTAAATAAAAAATATTATTTTTAATTTATTTTCAGTTATTTAGGAGGAACAAAGCATAGCATTCGGGACTAGTTTATCAAATCCATTGAAGATGCACGTTCACGAAGAGCCTAAACGTCACTACGGAACGCATGGTGGACTGTCGCACAAGAATAGAGTATAACGCAACAATTAATCACTTTGAAACATGAGTTTCAGCGACAGCTAAACAGTGCATACCGCAAGACCTTACAGAACCGCTGCATATTCGTAATCTTCGTGCGCAGCTGAACGCACAAACCTTATCATGGGACCTGGCTTAAGCTACGTTGTTACATGCCGTGATAAGTACCGAAGCCTGGTGGCAGGTTTTTCTGTTGTGATACTCGGCGCGGGAACCATCGAAACCTTTCGGCATCGCCGTCTGTGTTTCTGACAGCACGTAACGGTACCGAACATAGGGCTCTAGGATGTGGAACCATTAGTACCCGGGATGTTCGTGAGACCCGTTCCATGTTTGTGGTAAATGATTTTCTGGCCTGATATTCGGCATGGGCCATCGAAACGTTCCGACTTACCCGCGTGCGCTCTCTGCAGCCCTTAGCGCAGAGCCGTGTATCGGGTCTTGGGATGTGCGAAGTCGGAGTAGTTATTTTTTGACACCTGCTTAGTGGCAGAGTCTGCTCAAATTTGCAACATTTTTGGGATTTACTTGTCTTGGTTTTCAACTGCAAGCTTTGCTTAACCTGTTTAACCTTGTTCCCCCGTGATTATAAGCACAGTTCGAGGCGTCGAGTATTGGCGATACATCCAATGTTTGTGCGATAATGTCGTTGGTGCTTCCTGGTATACCGAAGGTCGATTACTGTCGGCTTAGGAAATTTGAGTTTTAACTAATGCCGCAAACCAAGAGCTCGAGTTCGTTCTTTCTCATATACAAGTGCAACTTATTTGTAGTCTGGCGCATTACAAACGGTGGGTCTCGACATTTATGCACGCATATAAACATCGCAATGAGACACACTCGAACTAATGCCGATGAAAAGCGGCATTATCAACTTGGGACATGTCTGCGCCAGCCCCTGCCTGCATTTACCTGAGCCATTATTCACACGGGTGGCCGCCTGTCCCGGTGCCCTAATGACCAAGCAAAGAGTCCCAATCCGATCAAAGCGACCAGAGACCGACGACAGAGGCCTTCACGACTAAAATTTCCCTCGCCCAGGCCACCCATAAGGCTGTGCCCACACCCACCCACCACCCATTGTTAATCACTTATAGCCACCCGTTACCCACCAGCAACGACGCAGATAGGGGGCAAAGGAGGGCCCATACCCCCCCCCCCCCCCCCCGTTAGATCCCCGGGGATTATGGGCTCGATTCGAGGGAGCGAAGGGGTCAAGGGGCTGGCCAGAGTTCATATCAACGAGCTCTAACCCGCGGGGCCAAGCCCTCAAATGTCAGCCAGAGGACACTTCGCGTCGATTCCCCCCCCCCCCCACACCCCTCCTGAATCGACGAGGGTCTCTATGTCGGTCAGATACCACCAGTAACGAACGGTTAGATCCGTGTTGATTTGGGTCTGAAGGCCCATTTTCAAAGGGGACACAAGGCCGGGACTAGGGATTTACGTTTGTGGTGATTTCTAAGTCAATGAGGGCCCCTGAGTTGGTCAGAAACAGTGTCCGAGGTGGCCCGGAGAGGATCCTGAAGGACCCCTTGGGATCAACGATCAAGGGCCCCATTGGAGGGCCGAAGGGTCCGAAACGCTGACTTTAGGTTACATTGAGGATCCCGGCCCGTGGGGGTGAGACTTCAAACGTCAGTCAGCCTCTTATACCGATTGGATACCGATTGGGTATAACTTATACCGCGCTTAATAATCCGGTTCTCTTTTTTGCCCAGAGATCGACAACACGGAACAGACGGCTGTGTCGATTCGAGCCCTGAGGGCCCATTTCCAAGCATATCAAGTTTGCGTGGGACAAGGCTAATGTCCGCGATTTGCATTGATCGGCCCCCTGAAAAAATAAGGGTACCTGTGTCGGTTAGGGTCCAACAGTGCCTAACAGGGGCGCTTGTGTCAGCAAGGGGTGCCTGGTCAGATAGGGGGACATTTGATGAAGAGGGGCGGGGACGGGACCCCGAAGGACAGAGGGTCTCTGCGTTGGCCGGGCCCTCTGACAGTGAAAGGAGGCATGGCAATTTATGAGATCCCATAGAAGACAATGAAAGAGGCCTGTATCAGTCAGGGGTGGCAGTGCCAAACAGGGTCCTCCACCCCATGTCAGCCATGTGCTCGTTAAGCTTAGCTTGAGTCTGTGTACGAGTTATTGGACTCCCCCCCCCCCCCCCCCCACTACGGTATGGGATATTTTTCGGCAATAAGAGCCCTTGCGTCAATTGGGGGGGGGGGGGGGGCAAATGCTGGGGTCAGAGGGCCTCCCGAGGCAGGGAGGGAGCCAATGTATGCTTTAGCCACTAAGGGTCTCAGGATCGACCAAGGGACCCTGCCCCGTGCCGCCAGAATGGCAGCCGGTGCTTACGCCGCGCTGGGACAAAATAGCCCCTCAGCCCGGTGGCCGAGAACAAAAATTAACCAATTGTGTCCTTCCCGCAGTGTCCCTTTCCCGGAAAAAATGGCACGCGTCTCATTAATAGTCCATAAGGCGGATCACGATAAGGTCAAACATGGAAGGAGGACATCCATGTTCGCTGAGAACATCCATAATTTTGCAGAACCATCTTCTGGAACAAGCAGCATGAAGAGTTTTGCGCCTGCGCACTCGCAACGTTAGGAGCTAGAGCACCAATGGCCGTGGCTGTATTTTCTGTTTTTGGCCTGCGCACTCGCAACGTTAGGAGCTAGAACACCAATGGCCGTGGCTGTATTTTGTGCAAAACCGAACTGCGTTGGCTGCTGTAGATAGCACCAGGCGCCGGACGTCGGGCGCCCAAGATGTACCGCCCTGGAATAATGCCTTCCAGAAGCTTTCAAAATCAATTCACACGGTCCAAGAATAAGATTGGGGCAGTTAAGTTCACCGCATAATTTTGAGGCTGTCCTCTAAACGTAGTAACAATTACAACAACGACATGAAGAATATATCATCTAGACTACTTGATACAGTGGCAACTGCTGCCGGTTAATTTAAGAGCCTTACGTGTTGGGGAACCTGATGGGTACCTATATGGAATATGTAAAGAGCTGGATTATGTAAAGATTTTGGAAATATTTGTTTTTAAAACACCACCTAATATTATTGCTTATACTTTTTAAGTCATATTTAGTTCCATTCACACTACTTTTAATCTTTTCGTACCATTCCATTTTTAATCTTCCAGTGCTACCATCAGATCTCAACACTAGTTCGCGGTGCTGTAAATGGTAATCCGTTCTTATTATCAATATAAAAATGGCGCAGGTGAAATGCACACACTGACTGCTTTCTACACGTGCGAATTGACGTCCCAGAGCATTCAAAAGTAATTCTTTCAGATGTGTCGTAGTTTTCGTTCGTCCTTTGACCGCCGCCTTGTGTTCGCCTTGTGTTGGCCGCGGTGTCAACGCCGCACAGCCTATGGAGGCTGGAAAGCCGAGCGGCGGGCTACTGTTTCGAAAACTTGCCAGCGCGCATGCCCAAAGCTACGCTGTACATTTTTTCGGCAATCAATTCTGAATGATTTTTGAATATTTCTAGACGAGCATCGGTTGACCATGTTGATGCAAATTTCTGATCCCATCTCGATTTATAAACTACGTTCACGCGGCCATCAATACCTCTGCAGAGTTAAGAAACTTCTGACAAAGTCCTTGAGTGTTGAAAAAGCTATTCTCAGAAAGAGTCAACTTAATTATTTTAAAACGGAAAGGCCCGCCGTTTTATTCCAAGCGGTCAGTGAACGGCCGCTTCTTTTAGTTCATTGACTTCAAATACAAATAAAATTGCATCTACGGTTAGTTTTTGGCTTCTGGCCCTATTAATGACGATGAATTAAAAATGAGACGGAGAATACATGTCCATTGAAATCAGGTGGATCATACCCAGTGATTTTTTTGAGCTGGGGCTATCACTATTAGTAAGTGGTAGTTATATAGGTACTTCGCAAAATTACTTTTATTTTGATAGTTGCAATAGTAGTGTGAATGGGACAAAATTTGGCTTAAAAAAGCAGAAGCAATGATATTGGGTGACATTTTTTGAAAAATCTACCCTCCGTGTCGTAAATAGCTTCCTCATACCCGTAGCAATATCCGTAATTTCTAAAAGCTTTATCTAGTCCAGCTCTTTACACATTTCATATCGGTACCCATGAGGTGGCCCAACACGTGAAGCCCTTTAACTAACCGACAGCAGCTGCCACAGCATCAAGTAGCCAAGACGATTTGACAGCCACTCGCCGCTAGAACTGACTTGACGAGTCATAGGTCACACCCACTGATGGAGGTCGCATCGAAAGGTGGTTCAGTTCATCAATGAACATAATATACAGCTATCCCCACTATCGCAGCGCACCCATTGCCTGTTTCTGAAAGAGGAAATAAATTCGCTAATGTGGCCTCGCTTATCAAGTTTAACCAACCAAAGGTCACCTGCACCGATATTAAACGGCATTGATCCCGCACGGATCCACGCCAGCCATACAATGCCCCTGTTTCTCTTCAGCCACAGCGTGCTCAATTCTCGAGATAGCACGGGTATGTGAGGCCCTATCAGCCTATCCGGCAAAGGTGAGGGCAAATGACGTCCGGCGGGGCTTAAATCAACAGACGCTTATTGAACAGAATAAGGCTTTTAGTGCTGTCTTGACTTGTTTTACTGCCAATGTAAACAGCTCATAAGGGCTAATGTTTCGCCGACACGAATTGCCTGAGGGCACCGCTCGATTGCCGAGTGCACAGTAAAAGCGGGCACAAATGCGCAGGGGATTGTTTATCCCTTGATTGAGCTGAAATCGTTACAGGATGCTTCTTGCAAAGTCTGAGCGCAGTCCACAGCGCCATTTCGAAGTACACGTAGTCGTTCGACTACTAGGGATAAAAAACATAGCGAGGGTTAAATCAGGTGCCTCTCCCAGTCAACTCACCCACTGCAAGACATCGAGGACAATTGGTCGCTGAAACATTCAAACACCAACATAAACAAACCAAACTAAAAGTGACATACAATAACAAAAAGTAAACCCTAACCAGTCGGCTTTGGACTCCACCAAAAGCTTGGTCTACGCGGCGGCACTTCGACTTACCAACACATTTTCTCGTTAGACCAAAGAGGATGCTTCCTCAACAAAATGAAACCAAAGGACCGTCTAAGTTTACGTCACAAACGCCACTCTAGGTGGATGCAAGCGGTGGTTGAGTGGGTTGCGTTGCTGCGGCGTATAAGTAGGAACTCATGTTAAAACGTTATTCACAGCCGATGATGCAAATACAAAGCAAAAGTAATTCTTAGCCTTAGACGTCGGCATCTAACTTCGGGTAATGCCTTTAACATGGAAGACATTTCTAAACGTCATCTGAAAAAACGTGAATGAAAAATGAAATGTCAAGAAAGAAATGCATATTCGCATTGATTAGCCATTGATCCGTCTACTTTTATATCCCATGTGTACGTTTTATAGGTGCTGACATTTGAACGGCATGAATAGACCGGCGTCATTGCATTATTTTCTTGTAAGAAGTTGCATGCTATGCAACATTTGCATTACATTGCAAATAATTCCGCTTCGGGATGCCTTTCGATTGATCTCAGATTTTCATAGGATATTTTAGGGTTGTGAGTACCGACCCTAAAGTCTTTTCGGATTTCGGTGATTTTCTGCCGGAGGTTTACTGTGCACCACTTAACGCTGCATGAAGCCAGTCACAGCAATTTTTGTGAGCCTACCTAAAAAGGTGCTAGGTTTCGGTAATTTTAGCAATTGGACATCATCTTTCGCGCACTGCCAATTAGTTGGAGATTGCAAGGGTGTGACCGAACATGCGCTAGAAAATATGTCCCCCAATTTCCCAAAAAGGGAGCTTCCCTGCAGCCTGCCTCTAATTTAGAATACACGATTTTCATACTTTTCCATTCAAAATGCTGTGCTCAAGTCCAGGTTTTCCCCATATTTCCGTTTGACCCCTCCCTCTCCCCACGGCCGATGTATTCCCTCCAATATCAGACGCGTGGTTGCACCCAGGACAGTTTCACCCATAGGTGTTTGAGTTCATATTCAGACTCGGGGCGGTTCATTTATAACATAAAGCATGAAGAGCGTTTTGATGAAGCGCAATCGAAGCGTGACAACGGGAGAAAAAAGTTGGGTCAGAACATTTCTTTACGATACTATGCTTTTTACTGTGATTTTGAAACCTTCATAATGATAGTCAATACGGCGCATCAAAGACGTCTGTGAGCGTCAACGTTTACCGACCGCCCGGTATTATTGTTTTGCGTTTTCCATGCATTGCGCGATTTCACAAGGTAGGGGGCCGACGTTTTGTTTGATTTTCATGGCTTTGAAACGGCGGGGATTTTTTGGGATGTAGTGAATGACGTGGGCATGCTTGTCCTTTGACGAAATTGGCAAGACCGCTTAACATAAGTAGCGCCCGGTGATTTCCTTCGAATTCATGGACCTTTTTGTTGAACGTTGTCACCGTCTCATGTAACTTTTTGTTGAACGTTGTCGCCGTCCCAAAATTGACGGAATGTATATTATATTGAACAGACATTGCAGCAATAATTTCAGCATGCCTGCCCCAAGTTGTCTTGCCCATAATGTGGCACGTGGTCTCCGAGAATATAGTTCATGCTGGTAATGTTCTAAGGAATCAGGCTGTTTTAATGGTATGGTCAATAAAGAATGCACCCATTATTTTAGAAGAATGTCCTGCAATCATCACTTAGACCTGGCCTCAGTTTTTGGTAGGCATGTGCAAGGTTCAGAGCATTAATGTTTTTACAGCATCCAGTTTAGTGGATTTATTTAAAGTTGTAACAGAATGGTCACCATAGAGTAGGTACAGTTGGGTCCAGTCACTCCTTGTTTCTAAGATCATTTTGACATTTTAAAGCTTGACTTCAGACTGATAATGATTCAGATATATTGACATCAAGGACATTAGTCTTCCCCTTTCAGCAAATGCTTGTCACTGGGGGCCAAAAGTATCAGGGAATATATCAGTCACTCTACATTCATACTCACTTGCTATGCTCAAAACCTTTATGTAACTGTTGTCATCTCTGGTGAGGCTAATATAGCAACCTTATTCATCCCAAAGTGTGAAGCACCCCCAAACTGACTCAACAAGTCGCACATGAGTGGGTACAATGCATACCTGGAGACATGCAGAAGTATTCTGTAGCTTCACCCCAAAACAGAAATATCTTACAGTAGGCACACATGGCAATATTATGACAAGTTAGATTATGGCAGACAGACAGCTTTCTATCATCACTCTTCTTTTGCTGAGGACACAAACACCATCTGACCCTACATACCCAAAGATAAACCTCAATGTCTGCACCTGCTCCACAGCATGTTTATTGGCTGTAATCATCCTTATTGCAAAAAAGCAAGAAAATAATTGTGTGCTGGTAAGACTTCTTCAGAACGTGCATGTTTCTAGGGGTAGAATCTAACGCAACTCTTCCAAGCTAACCTGAGCACCATGAGCCCTGAGATGCCACAGCAAGGTTTCAATTTTTTCAATGTGCTATGATATTTTTAGGGTTAATGGACATTAGAGCACTGATTTTTGAGCTAGCTGACCATCATTTAAAGTCACAGCCTGTATTACAATTTATATTGCTTAATATGAATGCATTGAGGTTTATACAGTAAGGCCTCTAAGGTAAATATGGTGATACTGGTGATCTGACCACAGCATATTGAGGATTACATTTTGGTGGACAATCAGGGATCATGCGGCTTGCTCTCACCAGTCTTTTTGTACATTAGAAGCTGGTCTGCTGTGAATCTTGACATCTTGTGGCACCACATGGATCCTATATTTCATTGCATAATCATGCTGAAGGTCACACTTAGATTTGCTGCAGTCTGGCTGCTTGAGGACTATTTTATTGTGATGCATTACAGGAGTTATGAGCATACTTCAGGCTAAGCAAGTCTTATTGTTATTGCAACACAGTTCCGAATCTGAGCTGTTTCAGCCTGGCTATCACACTTTTTAGAGCATAGTGTCTTTGCAACTACTGATTGCACATTGATGCAGTTTCCAGGAACAAGAATTCATTTGCCAAGCAAGGTGAGATTGTTTTTAAAGTGCAGCATTCAATTGCTTGCAAGCTACTTGATATTGTTCATTGACTTTCAACCTTGCAAAATCACCACACACACACACACACACACACAAAATGACCAAAATCCCCATTCAATTTACATGGAAATTATAGCATTCACAAATTGGAAACAAGATCTGAAGCACATCTCATAATTGGATCAAAGTCTCATGACTGGGTGGTAGAGCTGCATAGTATGAAGAGATTCTGGGGTGGGGAATGACATAAATCATGTTGGTGTGCATATGAAATGAGTTTGTAAATGCTCATGCCCTCTCACATGCAAACCATGCATCAGCCCTATTTTAAGGATTGATGTGGGATCTCAGCAACCAAAGCAGGTGAAGACATGAGACCAACTACACAGCATGCACAAATGTGTTCTTCACAGCTCACTAGATTTCAAAACTGTTCGACCTGTAACAACCTGTTCAACCCAGGCACTAATCGACTGAAAGGTGGCCCATGACGCGTTTTCCGACACTGATCCAAAACACAAGTCACTGTGGCATGAACTAGGAGAGATGGGGCCACGACCGCACAGGTGTGTGATTTTGGTCCGAGTGACCGACATCTACACAAATCGTTTGCGGTTTTGCAATACGATGGTGAGGGGAACTAAAACCGTGAATCATGGCAGAAT
Source organism: Pollicipes pollicipes (assembly GCF_011947565.3). Lineage (NCBI taxonomy): Eukaryota > Metazoa > Arthropoda > Thecostraca > Pollicipedomorpha > Pollicipedidae > Pollicipes > Pollicipes pollicipes. The sequence goes on along the minus strand of NW_023597054.1, from coordinate 16,833,262 downwards.
CACCCATTCTGGCGATTGAACTGCCGGGCTTGCCCAGGTCCATACCAGCCAGTCTTCGAGTGATGTCATGTGCGAATTAGCATGTCAGTGCTTCATCAGTGGGCCCTGTCACGTTAAACCCTCATGAGGAGCGGATTTTCCACTGCATTAATTAACCCATCCGTATTTGCTGCCACAGATGTCTGGATCCGTTAGCTTAGTCCTTCCGCGTGGTTGCAACCATTTCCTCTCACATCTGTTGTTGCCTCGCTGGTCCCAGGCTGCCCAGCGCGACTTACTGCTACTATCGTACAGGCGTTTTCGTTGCAAAGTGCGACATTCAGTTATATCCTCACTATGTGCTTGCTTTATGACAGTAAGTTTCACATTGCATCACAGCAGCTTTAAAAAGGACCAGGGAAGATATATTCTTAATCCACTACATGTTTTGCTACACTGTGGGTGTTTCAGATGGGGACATCGGTGCAGTTTGGGTATCCCACCTTTGGGGTATATTAAACAAGAAATGCCCCAGTGAAACCTCATGACCAGTTAGGTAGTGCCAATGCAGCACTGTCAAGACATAATAAGGACATCATTTTTAATTATCTTCAAGTCCAAATCACGCTGCCAACGCTTTGTAACAGCGCTACGCCTGTTCTCTGCAGTCGCGACCATCTCCGTCTTGACAACCGCTGTGCGCACATCTACTGCTTCGAATAAGAGAACGTTTGCCATTGGTCCAGCGGGCGGCAATGGCCCGTGACCGAGAAACGAAATCTGAACCAGTGCGTCACTATAGACCACGTGATGCTCCCATTACCATTCCCAAAGCTCACCCCGAAAGCAGCCAATGTGGTAAACACCACATAGGGGAGAAATAAAAGCCATGGTATAGCGTTTCGCTGAGTGCGCGAGATAATGACTTCATGTTTGCATGTGTTTTGTTTAAGCAGAATGTTTCAAGCTTTCATAGCATGTATACATAACATTATTAACATTATTACACAACATTTTGGCACGTTAGTGTGGCAAACATTACGGAACACTAACACGTTGGAACGGAAAAATTGAGGCAAATGAATTGCATTACTCTCGGACGGTGAGCAGGGAGTCGAAGAAGATTTCTCCCGCAGGAGCAGCCACTTCAAATAGGGATTCTGAATTATTCAGAAGGACTTCGAGAAAACTGTAGTAGTGATCAAATTTTACGCGTGTGATGTGACAACAAGTTAAAAGTTCGAAAGGTGGGATGCTGGCTTTAAATGCCTCTTGATTCCTCAATTCGGCCCATCGCCTATGTTCATTCGATGGCTGACATGTCTGCGGGGCCCACTTGGTACGTGCAATGTGCCTGACAGCTTTCTTGGCTTGTTTTAGGCATTGAATGACCATGGAGTCAAAAGATGAAGCAATGTCCCAAGACAGCTCAGACAGTGATGACTCAATGCAAGATGATGCACAAGAGGAAGAGATTTCGAAACTCATGCAAGAGGTATGCTTTTGTTTGTGCATGCAGTGATGTCAAGTTCGTTGGAACCTGCATGGCTAGCTGCCGACTGATAATCTATGGACTTAAGAATGAGGTCGTCAGTCTAGAACCTTTTTGTATGTCATAGATTAAGGGCCAGTAGTGATATGAAAGCGCCATTAACGCAACTATTAACTAATTCTTGCCCCCATTACCATGGTGTGCAAAGTTATGCTCTAAAAAATCAACCATCCTCACACTGTGTGTGCCAAACAAAGCCAGACAGATGCCAGCTCCAGCACCGGAACACAATAAGACTCAAAAACAAGATTGCGTAAGCGTCGACAGGTCACGGTACGAAGTGCGACCGCGTTCCCGCGGAGCTGCCTTGAAATGCTATCACAGAAGACCTGGCTGCACAGCGCTCGGATGGCGACGCCCGGCGATCAGGTACCCCTCCCCCTGTTCGAGCAGCCTCGTCACGGTGCGGCAAAGTACGGCGCGATGACGTCAGCGCCCGGTGCCTTCCGAGGCGCGGCTCCTCCGCCGCCGCCGAACGAGGCGTGTGTCACGAGACCCCGCGGCGCAGCACTGGCAGACCGGTCGACGAAAATTAACGTGCGGCAGAGCACCACATGGTAGAAAGTATCACTGGAGGGCAGAGGTTTGCTGACGGGCTCAAACTTCCCAGACCCAGAATCCGGCTCGGGCTCCGTTTTTCACCGCAGTCGAGGCTTGTTGCCGTTAACAAGCCGATGATAGAGCAGAGCATAGCAGAACAGAACGGAACAAAACAGAATAGACCAGAACAGAAGAGAAGAGGGCGGAACACAGCAGAGCAAAGTAAAGCGGAGCAGATGAAAGCAGAGCAGAGCAGGGCAAGGCAGAGCCGAGCCGAGCCGAGCCGAGCCGAGCCGAGCCGAGCCGAGCCGAGCAGAGCAGAGCAGAGCAGAGCAGAATAGAACAGAACAGAACAGAACAGAACAGACAGAATAGAACAGAACAAAACAAAACAGAACAGAACTGAGCTGGGCTGAGCTGAGCTGAGTTGAGCTGAGCCGAGCTGAACTGAGCCGGGCCGAGCTGAGCTGAGCTGAGCGTCGCACAGAGGTCGCACAATGAGGCGGGGATTGGGGCCGGAGAGAGTCGCGGCGTCTGCAGAGACTGGCGGATACACAGCCCGCAGCGGAGCCGCGGTTACAGATCGGCGATAGACGGCTCGTGTTTTCGGACGTCACTCGGCCGCCAGCATCCGGACAAGCGCCGCTGCGGCGCCCGACACTGGAAGTGGAGAGGCCACCCGGTGTGCAGATTGTGGCGAGTCCTTATCTGAGCCGGTGCCATCCACAAGGTCTAGCGGATGGGAAGCGCTCTGGTGCTGACCAAGGTCATTAAAGTCCGTAGATGGTTCGCTTATTGCGATGGGTTTCAATGTAAGCGCCATGTCTTGCCATGCTGCCACAATCCCGTCCGACCCTTTCCCGCCCGCCAGACACTGATACAAATGGTCACAAGCGACGGCGATGCTTCAGCTCTGACGCATGTGCCCGCATGCTGGGATAATCTCACTGGTTTCTGCCCGCTCTGATGCACAAGCGCTAACAGGCAAGCATAGCGGCTTATCAAAAGCATTAGTCATACCGCTTTGTCAGTCGTCAGAGATCAGCGTCTCGAAACATTACCTGAATCAGGCGAACTCAGCCAGTGTGACTGTTTGAACGCGGCGAATGTGGTCACCTTTTTACGACAAATTTATCGTCTCCTTTCTGTTCCGCGCAGCTGGAGGCGTCGCCGTACAATTATGACTCGCACGTGCGTCTGCTCCACCTGCTGGGTACGGCCAACAGTCGTGAGATGCTGCGAGAGGCCCGGGAAACCATGAACAAATACTTCCCGCTCTCCCCCGGTAAGTGACCTCGAACTCGCCGAGCGGACACCCGTTCGGTTCGGCCCGCGATCAAGATTATCTTGGACCCACGTGAGATGGATGCTGTGTGGGACTTTGTCCTCTGCAGGGCATACGCTGTAGCGGGAGAAGTGATTTTAAAGACGCCTGATCGCGTGCTCGTACCGTTTTTTTTGTTGTGCGAACCGCTGTTGTGGTCTGTTTTCAATGCGAAGGTAGGCCCATCGCTAACGCACATTGGCTGGGCTGTACACCGGTTCGTGACGGGCGTGACGAACAGGACGCTAACCGTTAGTGGCGTGCCTACAGATCTGTGGCTGAGCTGGATCAAAGACGAGGAGAAGTCGATGGAGACGGACGAGGATCGCGAGCGGCTGCTGGCGCTCTGCGACCGAGCAGTTCGCGAGTACTCCAGTGCGTTGCTGTGACGCCTGTTCACCCATACATTGTGCCACTAATTCTCTCACTCACTGTCACTTTCTTGTCGTTACTACAATACCCACTCGCCCAATCACTCACGCGCGCACGCACGCACGCACGCACGCACGCACGCACGCACGCACGCACGCATGCACGCACGCACGCACGCACGCACGCACGCACACAAGCACATGCACGCACGCACGCACGCACGCACGCACGCACTCACGCACGCACGCACGCACGCACGCACTCACGCACTCACTCACTCACTCACTCACTCACTCACTCACTCACTCACTCACTCACTCACTCACTCATCCATTCACGTACTCATGTATTGATGCATCACCTTTTATAATTCACTAATTCGATTTATTCACAAGGTCTGTGCACATTGATGCCTTCCTTCGCAAAAGCGGCGTAAAACTTAGTGATCTCTCTTGCTAGCAAACCGTGAAGTGATGCTGCATGCTATGCCACATGAAAGGGCGCGCGCTTAGCGCCACCATCTACGCTGCATAGCATAAACTACCCGATGCCGCTAGTTTACCTTTATGTATCAGTTGCCGGTAGTTGCACATCTGTGTGACTGGGTTCCACTTGTCTTATTGCTACAACCCCTCCCCACACACACACTGGTCTGAGTATTACTGTTTTGTTGAGGATAGTATACCCCTGATGAAGACAATTACTGGATTGCGAATGAGTCCCTCAGGCACCGTCTCCCCGCTACAGTGCAGCTCTTGCACCCTGGCCCTGCGCGCCAGCGCGTGCCGGCGAGCCGCCTCCGCACCTGACCGTGATGAGCGGGGCCGGCAGGTGTGGACCTGTGGCTGGAGTACTGTCAGCTGGCGATCGGCGGTCTGGCCGCCGAGGACGGGCCGGTCCGCGTGCGCGCCTTGTTCGAGCGCGCGCTCATCGCGGTCGGCCTGCACGTCACCAAGGGCACCCTCATCTGGGAGGCGTACAGAGAGTTCGAGAATGCCATGTGCAGCGGCGTGCCGGTGAGCTGGGCGTCGGCGGCGGGCTCGGGAGTGGCGGCCTAAGGGCAGCGCAGCGGCGTGCCGGTGAGCGGAGCGCCGGTGGCGCCGGGCTCGGGAGTGGCGGCCTTAGGACAGCGCAGCGGCATGCCGGTGAGCGGAGCGCCGACGGCGGCGGGCTCGGGAGTGGCGGCCTTAAGGCAGCGCAGTGGCGTGCCGGTGAGCGGAGCGCCGGTGGCGCCGGGGTAGGGAGTGGTGGCCTTAGGGCAGCGCAGCGGCGTGCCGGTGAGCGGAGCGCCGGTGGCGCCGGAGTAGGGAGTGGCGGCCTTAGGGCAACGCAGCGAGGCGTGAAGCGCAGTGCGGTGTTTTCGTTAGTGCTCGGATGCCTCGAATGCTGAGGTTTTGTTCTGCTAATGTTATTATGAAGGGGCTTACAGATCTCAAGCCATCATTGTAATATTGAAACGCAGCTCAGTGTTTTGGCAATGTTGAGGCCCGGAGAGCGTCAGGGTTGGTTGTGATTGGGTCTCGGCCCTGTCCCCGGTAGCCTGGCGAGGAGAGCGCGGCGGCGGCGGCGCGCGACCGGGTGACGGCGCTGTTCCGGCGCCAGCTGCGCGTGCCGCTACAGGGGCTCGAGCTCACCTGGGCCGAGTACGAGGCATGGCTAGCCGCCGCTCCCACCGCCGCCCAGCCGGACGCCAACGACCGGCGCGAGTACGACAAGGCCTGCAAGCGGCTGGAGACGCTGCTGCCGTTCGAGGAGGCGCTGGTGAGCGGCGCACGTGCGAGCGGCGTTCGTCGCTGCCTTGGCGCATGGCGGCCTGATGATTCGTGTGTTTGGATGAACTGTCATGGTCAGGCTGCTGAGGTCATGTGCTCTCCGGTATGGACGCCGCGTGGTGGGTTGGGCTGTCGGGGAAAGTTGCAGCATACTGTGAACGTGGGGTATTTGAGTTGTTTTCGCGGATGGTATTCTACGTTTACATTGCTCCGACGCATTGCGCTACGGCTGTGTGTTTCAGCAGTACATGATCGTTGTTGACAGGTGGGTACGCCGGTCTAAAGTGAACAGGACCGCGGGAGGATCGGGGGTTCCCACGCGAATAGTGGCGACACTCGCTGCCCCGACCCTGGTAAAAAAGGAGACCCCCCAGCACGCTCTCGTGCCGGCCATCACCCCTGCGTTCCCCGGCAGACGAGCGACGAGACTGGCGGCTCGGTGGCCGCCTACCAGCAGTACCTGAGCCACGAGCTGGCGCACGGCACACCGGCGCGCGTGCAGCACGTGCTGGAGCGCGCCGTGCTCGACAACTGCCTGGAGCTGGAGCTGTGGCAGGCGTACACGCGCTACCTGGACTTCGAGCTGCGGCCGGCCAGCGAGGTGACGCTGGCCGTCCACGAGCGGGCCGTGCGCCACCTGGCCTGGTCGGCCGAGCTCTGGGAGCACTACATCCGTGCTGTCGAGCGGGCCGGCGCGCCCCTCCAGCGAGCAGAGGGTGAGCACGGCTGCCGGGGGCGAGAGGCCGCCCGGATAATCCGAGATCAGCCGGAGCGGCATGTGGGGTCCGATCTCTGGTAGAGGCGTCACGTCAAGTGCAGGAGTCAGCAAGTTGCTGTGTGTTGGTCAGCTACAAATTGACGGATTAAGTCTGGGATAGAATGATATTGTGCTCGGAGAAACGTTGGCAAGGGATGTTTAGTGTCGTGGCATTCCTGTCAAATACCTACATCAAGGGGTCAGTAAATGCGTGGAAAATACCTGACTTTCTGTTCATTATAATGACTTGCCATGCCCCCAGTGCCGAGCGACGTGCCAATGGTAGCTGGTGCCGTACCTTGCGAGTCTGACCGTATGACAGCGCGCGTCGGCGCCGGCGCCGTGACCGAGGTGCGGTCTGACCGCTGGCCGCGTGTGCCGGCGCCGTGACCGAGGTGCGGTCTGACCGCTGGCCGCGTGAGCCGGCGCCGTGACCGAGGTGCGGTCTGACCGCTGGCCGCGCGTGCCGGTGCCGTGACCGAGATGCGGTCTGACCGCTGGCCGCGTGCGCCGGCGCCGTGACCGAGGTGTGGTCTGACCGCTGGCCGCGTGCTCCGGCGCCGTGACCGAGATGCGGTCTGATCGCTGGCCGCGTGTGCCGGCGCCGTGACCGAGGTGCGGTCTGACCGCTGGCCGCGTGCGCCAGCGCCGTGACCGAGGTGCGGTCTGATCGCTGGCCGCGTGTCCCGGCGCCGTGACCGAGGTGCGGTCTGACCGCTGGCCGCGTGCCCCTGTCTCAGAGCTGGTGACGAGGGCGCTGTCCAGCGGGCTGCAGACGCCGGCCGACTACCAGCTGGTGTGGCTGACCTGGCTGGACCTGTACCGCCGCCGGCTCAGCCAGGACGGCACCAAGGGCGCCGATCTCATGGAGAAGATGCGGGTCCAGTTCAACAAGGCGTGCGAGCACCTTGCGCAGAGTGAGTCCCTTCTGGTCACAGCCGGTGGTGCAATGGGCATGGCGCGTTGGTGACGCACGGTATAGTGGCTGGTGTGCATTGTGTGTTCCGTCACAAGGACGGGGAGGAGGAAAGCACTGGTCGCGTCTGCCATGTACAAGAGGCCTGTTCACAAACGCAAGTCACTGTGGCCGGAATGGTATGCGTTATCCTTTTCGCAGAATCGATCAGCATACCTTAGAAACTCGAACTGTCAAAGATGTGACTCATACGTTCGCATTTGGGAGGCATTTGTGCATTTAGTAGAATCATGCGTTCACACTTACCTCCGTTATTAAAAGATCTGTTTCGGTGCATTTTTTTGGCGGGGATAAAAACAGGTTTGCTTGCTCAAGGCTCGAGTAGTTTTAAGTGTAAACCAGACATGGGGATAAAGTTCGCTTCGGTATTGACTGGGCTTTGCGAAGCCAAAGTTTTTCTCCAGTGGCCCCAGATTTGGCCGCGGCTTTCAGGTGTATTCCACGGCTGGCTTCGGTCGCGTCTCCGGTTTCGTGCCATTTTAAGTGCTATCTACGGCTTCAGGCTAGATTTTGGCCTCGAACAAGTTTTGCGTTATGGCTCCGACTTCGGGTCCAGTCGACTAAAACTACTTGGACTTTGTCATGCTGATTTTCTTCACTGCAGTTGTTTTTTTTTCTTCCCAAAGAGCAGTCTTGCTTGGCCCGCTACCCCGATGTCCCACACAATTTGTCAAGTGGGCGCAAAATGACCTCCGACGTCGGCGCACTTTTAAACTCCAATCATCATCATCACGACGCATGCACGGTTGAAGGCCAAAACCAGCCGGTGATTCTTAGGGACACTAACATCTGATGAATGCTGGGGAACGAACTTTCCGAAACGTTGCCTCCACTAACAGAAGACTGACGATACTCCGAATTATTTTTCATCCTCAATGCGAACACATTGTCTCGTTCACTCCGCAAAGCCTTGCAATGTTTCCGGATTCCATGCGGTTTTATCAGACGCAAAAAATGTTTTGGCTGCGCAAAGGAGCATTGTTCACTAAACCCGGCTTCTGCTTTGGGTTCGGCCTGCATATTTTTAAGATGGTGGTTGGCTCTGGCGTCGTGCTCCTCAAGTGTGAGGGTCCTGGCTTCAGCTTCGCGCGTACAAAGTCCGAAACCACTGGCTTCAGATTCGGCTTGGCGGAAACGAAGCCATTGCCTTCAGCTTTGACTTTGTTTTTATATCATTGTCTTTGCCCAAAATTAGGCTTCGAAGCCAGAAGCCTGACTTCATCCCCATGCCTGGTATTAAATGGCATGTGCATATGGCTGGGCGATTGCAACAACTAAGCAGGCGTATAATAACAACAGTTTATCAACAACAAGTTAACAACAAGAGCAGTAACCACAACGACAACAGGTTGAAAGCTTTGACGACTTTTGCTGCGTTCCTGTTGTCACACAGTGAATATCAGCTGTTATCGTACGCTATGTTCGGAAATACCGGGCGATCATGAGGCTACAGTAGCTGCTGTCTGTGAACTACGCGTGTTGCGCTTTTCACGTTCCTATAGGCTATCCGGACTCGTGGTTTGGCTTCATCCCTGCCGATTCCAACAGCCCCGGACCGTTGTGGCGCGGCTGACACCGGCGCCGCTGTTTCAGCGTTCGGTCTGGAGGGCGACCCCGAGTGCACGCTGCTGCAGTACTGGGCCAGCCTGGAGGCGGCCAACGGCCTGCTGAGCGAGGCCGTCGCCCTCTGGAACGACATCATGAGCCAGGGACACGACAAGTCGGCCAGGATGTGGCTCCAGTACCTGCGGCTCGTCCAGTCAGTCCCGCTCTGTGGTGCCCCCCCCCCCCCCCCTCCCAGCGAAAAGATGTGGGGTGTGAGGTGCATGGTGCGATAACCAAAAGAGCGGGAAGCGGGGATGTCACACTTTCCAGTTTCAGTTTTATACAAGTTATCTCAGCTATCGCTGTTTCTATCACGGCTTTGTCGCTTCTGCCACCATGGGCTATCAACTGAGTCTGAGGATAAACACACATTGTTGTGCTAATGGACACAGTCCCGTTTCATTCGATGCTCTTATAACGCAGCTACACGCAGGTTTGTTTCATCCAGTTACGGTCCGACGGTGCTCGTCTCCACAAATCCGAACCTGTTCTCTTGGCTCAAACGTGAGCACGTCGCCTGGTGTGACGGGACCGGCGTGCCGTTAACTCCGCATCGTCTGTGAGCTGACCACGAGCGGCGCGTGCGGTGTCCTCACGGGGCGCTCGGCCGTGCCTGGCATGTGACCTATCCTCCGGCTGCGGCTGCGCTCAGGCGGTTCGGGACGCCGGAGCAGCTGCGCAAGCTGCTGGTGCGCGCGCTGGACCGCACCGTGGACTGGCCAGAGAGCGTGTACGAGCTGTGGGCGGCGTTCGAGCGCGAGCGGGGTACCCTGCAGACCTGGGACGAGATGACCTACCGGTGAGACAGGCCGGGCACGGCGCCGGCTGGCGGGGCTTTGGGCAGGGGATCTGCGGCTGGCTGAATGGATTATGCGTGACTGACTGGACGACATGTAGGACTGCACTGGATATGTGGTGCGTGTTTGTTGGATGTGACATGCGGCATAATAATCAGATGTAAAGTTACGAGGTCCGTTTAAAAAGATGTGAGACTACGCCTTTAAAAAGCAGAACACGTTCCTGATTTAAATTTGCTCGCCATTCCTTTTGAAATGATGGCCTCGCGCAGCGATACACTCCTCGCGGCGCTTTAGCCGCGCTTGAAACGCTCCCTGAAGATTCCGTTTTTTAAGCGCTTGAAGCACCATGTGCGATTCTCGCTGAATCTCCTCGCCGATTTTAAGACAGTCATCTTTTAGTTCTAACTTTATCTTGGGGAAGAGGGGAAGCCACAGGGAGCCAAATTCGAGGGGCAGTACAAAGTGAAGGGAGGATGATGCTTTCGGTCGGGCTAAAAAACTCACGTTTTCAACGCACTGAGCAATGTTGGGGCGCCGGGCATAGGTCGGTGGCCTGTGCCAGGTGCTCAGGTCAGTTTAAGTGACCTCTGAGCGCTTGGCACAGCGTGTGACGGAGAGCAGTCTGCTTCTTTTCTTGTTCCACTCGCGGAGCTATGCCCCTGAATTTGTCTCCGGGTCAGCCTGCTAACGCTGAGTCCTACTGTGCCTTGCTGAGGCGTCTGCGGGCGAACAATCGGCGCAAACGACCTGGAATGGGGCGCAATGACAATTGGGGGGCTCACGGTCGACAACAAAGCCACTCGGTGTGTGCAAAGCGCGCAAGTTTTTGCGCTGCACCACACTGTCGGGGCTGCTCACCTGCCCTACTCGCCAGATTTGGCGTCCTGGGGCGACTTCTCTTCCCCATCATAATACTGCCAGCTGTAGGGCAACCGTTTTTACACGGACGGGCTGATCCGCGCGGAATAACGCATGGTGCTTGACCCGCGTAAACAGCGGCACTTCCAGGAACGCCGGGGGTGGTGAAGCACTGCAAATGGTGATTGCTTTGAATGAATGGTGACAAAATTCAAGCCAGTACTGCAGGATGTAAATTGTACCACACGTGAACGAGTAAAGTGCGACTGTCGTGCTTATCAAACAGTTTGAGTGGATGGACGTGAAGTTCTTGGCAATGCATATGAGGAATAAGTAAGTGTTCGTGCCATACTAGGCATTCACACTGGGCATTCCCGCCTTGTGCAATGTTGGTGGGAGCGGTGCTATGAGCGAAACTCGGCAGGGTAGCAATCTTTATTTGTTCCTTCCATGCTCAGCTCTCACAGGTCCGGTGTATGCTTAAAAATAAACGTTATCCTCTTCACAGTTACCGTGTCCGTATGAATCGTATCAAAGCCCTCCGAGCAAAGGAGGCGGAAAAAGAGAAGATGGAGCTGGACAAAGCGGAAGCAAAGGTTGAAAAGAAGAAACAAAAGGATAAAGAGTGGAGGAAAAATAAACGGCAAGAATTGAAAACCGCTAAAAGTGCTGCGAAGGAGCTTCCCGCGAAAACAGAAAACACCAGTCCACAAAAGAGGAAGGTAAGGACTTGTCATGACATAGCTTGATGCCCCTGGAAAAGCTAGACGAAGTTTGCTCAAACTAGCGGGAGTTATGCCTCCATGCGATATTTCTTAGGTGCGTCGGGGAAGCGCCGCCCCGGGTAATTATATAGCGACCCTTGGAGGAACTGCGTTACGTTTGACAGCGGTTTCAGAAGGCCCTCAGTGCGATTTGCTAGTAGTTATGGGCGGGCTATCAATCTGAGGTGTTTCCCGTCCTCCTTTAATATCCGTTTCGCGGGAGCGGGTAACAGTGGGATGTCGGGGTAACTCTCTGAGCGGATGCAAACGAACTTAAAGAGATACTTAATTGTAGTGCTAATGGACAGTCTTATTGGGTTTGGAATGACGTGGCCACGGCGAGAAGCGGCGATTGCAAGCTGTGACGAGGAGCTGATTCGCAGTAAAGCTCAAATTAGGTTGTCACCGCCAATTGAGTGCGATGTTTGGGCTGTAAAATACGGACATGCGAACACGTGTGCTAATGTTCAGTGAGATGGGCTCTTGCTGCATGTTGGCTAGTGCTCCTTGAGCTGTGAATTCTGGAGTTCTTATGCTACAAGCTGGTTCAACTCACGTGAGATGGTGAAGTTGCCGGGATATTTATCTAGATGGATATTGATCTAGGTGGAATTTGTCGAGATATTGACCCTTGTCTCTTCCGTGCCACGGGAACGCATAATGAGTGTCCACGGGTTCTACGGCTATGAGATGGGTAGAAACTCTCTAGCCTGCCATTACATGTCACGGGGCTGCGTGAGTCACCCGCCCATGTTTGTTGTTATGTTACGGCATCCGCACTTCCATGCTGAGCACCTGACTGACCGCGAACGTGTGCCGCAGCTGGAGGCGGATGATGATGAGATGCGGCCGGCGCCTGCCAAGAGGACCGACGCCAATGGCGACCGGCCGGCCCCGCCGCCCGGCTTCAAGCCGCCTCCGCCGCCCGGCTTCAAGCCCCCTCCGCCGCCCGGCTTCAAACCGCCCCCGCCGCCCGGGTTTAAACCACCCCCACCGCCTGGCTTTAAACCGCCGCCGCCGCCGAGCGAGACGCGGGAGGACGAGCGGCGGGACCGACCGCCAAAAGGTGGGCTGGGTGGGGTTGGGGAGGGGGGAGGGAGGGAGGGAGGGAGGGGGGCGGATAGGTACTGATCCGCGACCGATGCTGGCGTCCGGCTGGCGTTATGTGTGTTCACAAGCTGAGAAACACCGTTGCTGACCGGCGTAGTTCCTGTTATTCGATGAATCGCCATTGTTTTTAGCTCATAGAAAAGCAAACATGCCGCGAGCTATTGGCCAATGGGCATTAGTTCACACAAGGCGGAAGTTCGGAGCTCAAATGAAAATAGTGACCCTGAAACGCAGGCTTACATTGTTGCACACATTCTGTGTTCGCGAGGAACGTTATTCCGCTCATAACAGAACCCGTAATTTGTTGGATGCCGCATCTCCCCTTGCCATGTCGGCTGATTTGCGCAATGAAACGAGTCGGAGAATGCTGAATGACTTCAGCACGTATTGATCATGTTACTAACGTCGTGAAATGTCCACGTAGATGGTGATCGAATGTGCTCGTCCAGCCATTTCTGGTCCACGACGGTACTTACTGCCGGATGATGTTACCGAGGTCCTTGCCAATTGTACTTGTGTTTGGGGTACAATGTGCGCCCACTCCCCCCCCCCCCCCCCCCCACATTCACGCACGCATCTAAAGCCACGTATGGATGCGGTGACTCCAAGTTACGTGCCATCACTCAACGATTGGGTGTCAGTCCCCGCGCCAACGCGTTCGCCTTGGCCGCCCCGTGGTGGCCGGGAAGAGCACGACTCCCCTCCACCGCCTGACCCGCCCCCCCCCCCCCCCCCCCACCCTACCCCATCAGGTGACGAAGGCGGCGGCACGGGTGACGTGGAACGCGCTCCCCTCCACCGCCTGACCCGCCCCCCCCCCCCCCCACCCCCACCCTACCCCATCAGGTGACGAGGGCGGCGGCACGGGCGACGTGGAGCGAGACTCGCGCACCGTGTTCCTCAGCAACCTGGACTTCGCCACGGACGAGGCGCGCCTGCGCAGTCACCTGGCCGACGTGGGAGACATCACCGATGTGCGCCTGGTCAAAGACTACAAGGGCCGCTCCAAGGGGTTCGCTTACCTCGAGTTCTCGACCATTGTGAGTACGGGATGTGCCGGTGTGCTGGCCTTAGGGTGACGCCGAACGCCACGCGCTCAGGCCAACGCGTGTTGTTCGTCTGTTTTACGTACTAGCGCGTGCTGTTCAGGCCAGCGCAGTCTGTTGTTCTGTTTCACATGTCACACCGTGCGGGGATTCATAATCGCTATAATTATGAAAATTTTAGCTTTGGGGGTGGTTAGAACAGGACAAAGAATGCTATGATGAGTTGCCGTTGGCACAGGAGTATTACTACTCTTGCCTTCACGTTTCAGTGTTTGTGTATCCACGCAGGCGGCGGCCGAAGCAGTGCTGCAGTGATAAACACCACAGTATCATCTGGCTCCCGTCGTGCCTGTGGCCTGCCGTTGGCTCCCTCCCCTGAGCAAGTGTGCTGTGTCCGCGCAGGCGGCGGCCGAAGCGGTGCTGCAGTGATAAACACCACAGTATCATCTGGCTCCCGTCGTGCCTGTGGGCTGCCGTTGGCTCTCTCCCCTGTGCAAGTGTGCTGTGTCCGCGCAGGCGGCGGCCGAGGTGGCGTTACAGCGCGACCGAGCTCCCATCGACGGCCGGCCCTGCTTCGTGTCGCGGCTGCGGCGCGGCGCGCAGCAGCAGCCCCAGCAGGGCTTCAAATACAACACCGGCCTGGAGCGTAACAAGCTGTTCGTTCGAGGTGAGCGGCGCCGAACGCAGCCAGTCAGCAGGGTCATGGTGGCATCGGCGTCCTGCCGTCAGGAGGGCAGGCGCACGGCCGTGTCTTGTTAACGTTATGGTACCCTAGCTTTTGAATGTCATCGCCTGTTTTACCGCCAGTGGTCTTTCTCTACCGACGTATGTCGTCAGGAATATTCTGAGATTCTTATTAAATGTATGGACCCTACGATGAGCGGGGGGGGGGGGGGGCTGGGCGTCCCTTCACCCATTTAGCCGGCATTGAACGTCATGCCCATGGCGTTGCATTTAGCAGCAATCTGTCCCACCCTGGCCGCCTGCACTGATCAGCGGCCATCAGCGATCGGTTGCGTCTCAGCCTACACACGATCTTCAGCAGGCGCAGGCCTGTGCTGGCGTGGTAGGCCACCAGCGCTTTTCGGTGTGCGCCAGCTGGTCGTTGGCAGCTATCCTGGGGTGCACCGCCGCCGTGTCTGGGTGTGTGCGTCGGCTGGTCAATGACCGCCGGCAGCCGTCCGAGGGTGCGCGACCGCCGTGTCTAGGTGTGTGCGCCAGCTGGTCGGTGACCGCTGGCAGCTATCCGGGGGTGCGCCGCCGCCGTGTCTGCGTGTGTGCGCCAGCTGGCCGGTGACCGCCTACAGCTGTCTGAGGGTGCGCGGCCGTCGTGTCTGGGTGTGTGCGCCAGCTGGTCGGTGACCGCCGGGAGCCATCCTGGGGTGCGCCGCCGCCGTATCTGCGTGTGTGCGCCGGCTGATCGGTGACCGCCGAGAGCCGTCCTGGCGTGCGCCGCCGCCGTGTCTGCGTGTGTGCACCGGCTGGTCGGTGACCGCCGGCAGCCGTCCTGGGGTGCGCCGCCGCCGTGTCTGCGTGTGTGCGCCAGCTGGTCGGTGACCGCCGGCAGCCATCCGGGGGTGCGCCGCCGCCGTGTCTGCGTGTGTGCGCCGGCTGGCCGGTGACCGCTGGCAGCCGTCCTGGGGTGCGCCGCCGCCGTGTCTGGGTGTGTGCGCCGGCTGGTCGGTGACCGCCGGCAGCCGTCCTGGGGTGCGCCGCCGCCGTGTCTGCGTGTGTGCGCCGGTTGACGCTCCGGACGCCTCCAGGCCTGCCGTTCAGCGCCACCGCAGACGACCTGCGGCAAAAGTTCTCCACATTCGGCGAGCTGAAGGACGTGCGGCTGGTCACCTTCAGAAACGGCCACTCTAAGGGGCTGGCCTACATCGAGTTCAACGAGGAGGTGAGCATGCCGCGACCGCTCACGGTCGGCAGCAAGCCTTCACGCCGGAGAATCTACACGGCGTGAGATCCCATTAACGCAAGACAATGATCGCCTCCTCATTACCCCCCGCAGTTACGGCTGTCATGAAGATGGTCATACGATGATACGATAATGTTCTTGGCTTCCTGAGGGACGAAGCAAACAAACGCGGAATGGTGTAATCTTGTCCCCAGTGTGATCAGAAGCTGCGAGTGTATCTCATTGCCGCACCGCGGTTCGCCTCGCGCTTCGGCTATCGTTTGCCAGCTGGCGTCGGGTCTGTCCGGCCCAAGCGACTCCCCTCTCATGTCCCCGTCGTGCCGGACAGGCGGCCGCGGCCGAGGCGCTGCTCAAGACCGACAGCACCGTCATGGACGGCAAGACCATCAGCGTGGCCATCAGCGATCCTCCCAAGGCCAAGGGCCGGCCGACAGAGCAGCGCTCGCTGGGACCGGGCGGCCGCGGCGGCGCCAGGTGAAGCCATTCTCCTATCAGCCGGCCGGCGCATGTACCTGTGCTGTGACCTTTTTCAGCTTACCTTTTCACATGCGGCGCTTGTTGATTTTGCGGACCGTTTATTTTCGAAGACCGATGGTGTGCTTGAATATTTCGGTGATCATAAACTACTCAGGCTCACCTGACTTCGTCTTAGACCGTTTATTTTTGCCAGTAAATCACACAGCCGACCCGGTATGCGGAGGCTCAGGGGATCATTGCTGTCGTGAAGTTGTGCCAACGGTTTCCACAGTATGCAGGGTGCCTCCGTGGTCCAAGATATCGGCCACGAGTATTGCCGGCTCCTCTTCTCCCCCCCCCCCCCGAGCCTTGTCCAGCCGGTGAAGTCAGCTCGGAGTCCAGATATTGTCGAGCGATCCGCGGTGGGCAACAGGCAGTCACGAGGCGATATATTTCTGCGCGGAGTGACAACTCATCCCAAAAGTCAGCTCAATCCAGGAGGCTCAGGCTTTATTTGTAAAAGCGGCTGCGCAGTAGTTCGATCTTGGCGCACTTTAATGGCGACGCCCGTGTGACCATGTTTCAGTCGCGGACGGCTTCAGGTCGCCTTCGTGCCCCGAGCACTGCAGAAAAAGGAGGCGCCGGCCGAGTCGGCCGCGCCCCAGGCGCCGACGCCCAAGAGCAATGCCGACTTCCGCGGTCTGCTCTTGTCCAAGAAGTAGGCGGTGGTCTGCCGTGACGGGGAGCTGTCTCACAAGTCTTTGCTCCCATTTGCATCGTAGCTGACAGTTGATGTGCAGCCAATACAGAGCGATCGTTTGTAGCACATTTTTTCGTTCTGACTGGTTTGCAGTGCATGCGCTGACCTTCGTGGGGACGGGTGTAACTGGACGCTGCTACTTAACGGTGAATGCGCCGACAACCCGGAACAAATGTGATGCTTTGGTTGGAGCCATCTGGACTACGAAGATCGGCCCGAGGCCAATGGAGGCGATGTCTCATATATTTCATGCGAAAAAGCTCATGTCAGTGAGTGGTAGACTGACCAGCTCACAGTGCAAAGATAAAATGCTAAAAGTGTGCATACAGGCACATGAATCACAGTTTAATCACTCATATGAGTCGCTGCAGAGGGCAGCGGGTAAAACCATGGCGAAAAATGGCACGAGACGGCGTCTATGTCAGTCCAGTCTGGCGCCATAGGGTTATGCTCAGCATAGGATGGTATAAGCCGCAAGGACGACCGTTGTGGACACGCTGGAGGGTTCTGAGCCTCCAGCTGCTGGAGTGATCTGTAACAGGTCCGCGCTGTCTCGAACGCGTGACCTCGACAGGCCACGACGGCGTTCTCCGCCGTCGAATGATCAGCAACGGCTGTGCTGCTGCCTGTATATGCAAATTGACTGAGGGAGCTGTTCACGGCTGTTATTTTGTCTGTGTGGAGAGGGCTGGCGGCCTTCGCCGAGGTATGTTCAGTTATCCCTAGTTCGGTATCACCATTCACTGATACCGAACTAGCGTTATGAACGTACTGCGCGCTGCACTGAGTTGGAATAAGCATGTGCCCTCAAGACCTGAAGGTCACAATGGACATGTCAAACACTCAACCACTAAGGACCAGCAGTACACTTATTACAAGCGCGTGCGCGTGTAGTCTGTACGGAGGCCTTTCTTGCATACCATTACAGTCAGGAGTACCGTTTCCTATTTCTTTGAAGCTTTGGCTCCAACTCCCCAAACCCTGGGAGAATGGGTCAAAGCCGGAGTAAATCCGTTTGTTGACGAATTTTAGGTGTAGGTTTCATAATTTTTCACGGTTCCCCAACTGACTTGTAACAACTACTTCCCCTGCTCAGAGAAGCCGATATTTTCAGGCCGATTGCCTTTCAGCCATGATAGAGAAGAAATGAGAGCTATCTTCAATCTCACGTCATCTCATTTCACGTCATTGCTGCAAAGCTGGTGCGTCCGAAACAGTAAACCATTAGTCGATGCAGAGAAAGATGAGAACGGCGACAGAATTACACTTTGGCGGCCTTGACTAATTTGGAGCGTGGAGGTGAGGTGGCGCGAGTGTTATGCTCATAGACGCGCTTCATGCGAGACGGCTGGATCGTGGTTAGTTGGAGGCTCTCAAATTGTCCAGTGAATAGGAAGAAATTAATTGAAGTGATAACGTTGGCTCCGGAGAGTCGCGCCAAGATCTGGATACCCTGAGGATACTAGTTAGCTGTCTTCCCATTGCAACCTCGGTCATAGGACAGGTGAGCGCTTCAGTTTTGTTACGTCACCATTGCTGATATTATATATATATATATATATATATATATATATATATAATATTTCCTATAAAGAGTGCTTAATCTCGTGTTAAAAATGGTTCAAACTCATTACTAAAATCACTCCTGCTCAGCATCACCTGTAAACAGGCTCCCAAATTGTGCGCACATTTCAGACTCATAATGTTCTAGGTCAAAAACTTGCTAGCCAAATTGCTTGAGAAGGGGGCTGCAAGTAGATATCACTTACTATGCAGAGATCCTGTAATGAAAGAGTTTGCCTAGGCATGTGGATTGTGTTTTGGGCTAAATTTACTTCCTGACCTAGAAGATCAAAGGTGGCTGAAACTTGTGTCAGCAAGACTGCTTGTGTCATGGTTCTTGAGCTACCATTTTCATCATAATTCTTTTAATAGAATCTGCCAAATCAGTCAAAGTTAAGGTACCCTTAAGTAATGGAATACATAAGACTTTCAGAAGGATCAGGAACCTATAGCCATGTCCCCCTTGACATGATAGCTCTAGGATTTCTCAGTCATTGGAAGGTTTTTTGCTATATGTGTTTGCAACTCAGCTCACATTAAATGTCTCAGAGCCCAGTTCCTCATTAACTTAAAATTCAACCTCTGCCTGCTGAGGGAGTATCAGAGATACACACCAATGGAAGACACCCTTAGTTCCAAAGGTGGACACACATGGAGTCAGCTGATCCAACCCTACAGACATAGAGTTCAGAGTGGCATGAATAGCACACTTGAATATTATTTGAATAACATCTACAGTTAGGTGATATGTGGCTAAGTACATAGCTATTGATCACACTTTCCATCTTAAAATAAGACCAGCCTATTTGCTATACACACTAGAGCATCAACAGCAACGTGGTTAATAGCACAGTGCATCAACTCTAGCTATGCATTGCTATGTCAGCGCTGATGACTTGCTTGTAAGCAGCCACATACTTGGCCCCTTACCTCTTACTGAGTCAGGGCCTGGGCTGCAGCATCATACATAAAGAAGTGGCTTAATCACTCCAAAGTAAGGAATGGATCTCCATTGGCTAATGAATAATAGGCCTCAGGAGTCTGTGGACTTAAAAGACATGCTATAGGTACTAGTAATGATACTAGGTAACATCTATAAATGTGTATTGTTAAACTATTCACCAAACACAAGATGAATGGTAGCATAGCTTTGGTGTCATAGTGAGGTCTGGGCCTTAGGACTGTACCAGACCATAACAAATTATGTGACTGCATAGACCTTATGGCACCAGAAGCAATGTCTTAAAGACCTCACAACTTTGATGTTTAAGGTCTAGGACTAAGGTGGCGGCTGATCACAATAGGCTGATTCTGTCTTGGTTTTACAATCATAGGATGGTCTTGGAGCTGGGCAAGTTATAGATACCAGTTTAAGCCAGTGACAGCATGAGACCATCTGCTGAAACAAGCTGTGCAACCAGGCCATATCACCATGAGACCATAAATGGTAATCATGTATGCAAATCAAGGTGGCAGATGCTTGTGGTCCAGAGGATGTAGGTCAGGCTTTGCCACTGCACTCTGGTCTGTAGAGGGTGAAGTTAATGGTAGTGACATCAGTCAGGCTGTGGGAAAGTGCTACTTTGGGCCCATGCATATTTGGGTCACTTGCAGTGGAGGCAGCCAGGCTGGTAGCAGGATTGGGCTCACAGTCAGCTAATTTTCAGATTTACATGATAATGGATTGAACTTGGATATTTTAATC
The DNA here is from genome assembly GCF_011947565.3 of Pollicipes pollicipes. Taxonomy (NCBI): domain Eukaryota; kingdom Metazoa; phylum Arthropoda; class Thecostraca; order Pollicipedomorpha; family Pollicipedidae; genus Pollicipes; species Pollicipes pollicipes. The sequence continues at coordinate 16,813,405 of NW_023597054.1, read as the reverse complement.
TTTTGTTGCTGAAGCTGTGCCTTGGGATCAGGCCACTGTAATTTCGTGTTAGAGCCAGTATCAGCACTTTTGGAGACTGGGAGGGGACTTCCTTACAGTCTTATGATGGCACCCTCCATGCAGGCTGGCAGGGGCCTCTTAGGTTGGCATCCTCCTGGTTTTGTTACAGGGAGTGTCTTTTTTAGGGAGAGGACAGCGGATGGTCTTGTTTAATATGCGAGGTAGTCTGATAGTCTGAAATATAAGTCCATAGGTAGTCTGAAAAGCCAGAAAAAGGCCCACTTTTCAATCAGGCACAGCCCATTTACAGCCAACAGCCCTGCCCTGGTGTATGGCATGTATCCACCATTCACCATTGTCTAATTGTGTTACAGTTGAGATATTATTTGAACAATAACATCATAGCGATTTTGTGGGGCATCCAACAGTTTGACTGCATAGCGTTTATCTCGCCTCCTTGCATTTACCTTCCAACATGATGCTTCTTGCATTTCAGACAGTACATGCATGAACAGAATGGCGCTCTCCCACGGTTGTTTGTCGCGCCTCGTTCTGCGGGATATCTGGACGTCGGGCATGGCAAGCAGAGGTCTCGCTACGTCTGCGGCCGTTCTGCGGAAGACGCGATGGATGCCGACGGCACCCTCAAAGCTGTACAGAGTGCCGACGCGGACCTGAGATCCCTGCAGACGAAAGGGAGGACATGAAACGCCTGTACAACAACTACCGCACTGCGATGAAGTCTTTGAAGTAAGACTGTGGTAGACAATTCAGTGTACTTTTCACGAACGATGTTTGGTGGTCACGTTGCATGCTACACGGGGCCGATGGTGTGCAGTGTGCTGCAAACGTGGGCGCATGTCTGGATTCTTGTAGAATTCCCCCTCCGGCCATCAGCCAAGCTGGTCGGTGTATAAACGATTTTGGTGAGTCCATGCATCACAGTAATAATACGCCAGCATACGGTCTTTTCTAGCCGGCAGCATGTGGAACTGAGCGTGTTTGGCAGGCCTCAGATAGTGTTGTTCGCCACAGCGGTGGAGCTCAGATGACTGCCGCAGCTTACATTCGAAATCTGACGCCCGACCGCCGCGAAATCGGACTGAGCTGATCCCGATGTACCGGCCGGCGATAGGCCCGATTATTGAATCAAACTGCGGAGCTGTGCACGCATCATTCAATGATGTGGCTTGTATCCAGAAACCTTGAAGCTTTATATAACATCCTATTCACTTAAAAGTGCTCTATTTTGGACCTAGCTGTCAAGAGACGGTGCTGCTTCGTAGGCTGTCTCTGAAGTTCATTGCATGAGATGTACGCAGCTCATCACCGTTAGGACATACAGAGTTATCTAACGCGCTGCATACTTGCTGAATATTGGTTCAGTGAATTCGTTATTATGTCAGGCGTCAGCAATTTTTTATGGAATAGGTTTTACCAAGCAACCCTATGATTTACTACAACAGTTACTGACGAAATCTATTTAACACTTATCTTTGTCGTGGATTGGTTAAACAAAACCGTGGCGAATCATGTTAGGCAATTACTTGTATAGTGAGTAGTGAGGTGCGTTTCCTGCTGGGTGGGAGTATTTGGCGAAAACGAGTTGGTTTGTCCTGAAATATGGCGTTGTATCAGCATATGAATCCCCGCTGAAGTTAATGGGCACCAGGGCCTTCCCGACCGCCCGTGTTCCGACCCGACTTCCGCGTCCTGGGTTCGGGAACCGGGCATGGATCGGCGCCCGTGCCTGCCGCCCCCTCTGACCGTGCCGCGTGCCCTGTCAGGAGCTACCTGCGCCAGGACTGGGAGCTGCGCCAGAGCAACCGTGCCCAGCCGGGTCACGTGCTCTCCCCGGAGCAGGAGGAGGCCGAGCACCGACAGCTGATGGCGTTCAACGACGCCGAGAACGCGCGCATGGCCGCCGAGGCGGAACAGAGGTGGGTGCGGCGCGGGACGCGTGCACCGCGCAGCGCACCGGCTATCGTGTTCGCCGCGCTTGCATGTCGCGGAAACGTTTGCCGCAGTTGTCTGGATTGTTCGAGTTCTTGCCACACTCTGCCATGGAGCGCCGCGGCTACACCGGCCGCAGAACGGCCTCGCTCGCGGCCAGCGTCGGTGTGTAGGCTGTCGTGCATGCTTGTGCGTGACCCCTCGCCCACGTGGGGCCCGTCCCGGTGAACCGGAGGCCGACGGCGACGTGCCCCGCAGGCTGGCCGAGCAGACCGAGGCCGTGCGCCGCAAGGTGGCGGCGCTGCAGCAGGCGGCCCTGGAGCAGCAGAAGAAGGACAGCCAGCGCGCCGTGGAGCTCATCCGCACCCAGGAGGTGAGATGCGCGCATGGCGCGGGAGCGTCCGGGGGGCGTCCACCCGCGCCTCGGCTGGCGCTGGGCTTTGGAGGTGCGGTGGAACCGGGCGAAGCGGCTTGACTGATGGGGACTTCACACGTCCACGTGGACCATTCTGTGTGGAAAACGGCATCACAGTGAAGCGCCGTTGTGAGTCCACTATTGACAAGTGCGGTTTTGCACTCATTTGTCTCGCTGCATAATGATACAGCGTAGCTTCATTGCCTCATAGATACACGTGTCTGCCGTAGTGATCTTATCTATAGTGATACAGGCGAAAACTTGTTTTCCTTTTTCCGCATACGAGTTTGTCTTACAAATGATGAAAACGATAAGCGTCTTGCAAATTCATCATCATCCTGATTATCCAGAAGGATTGGCATGAATCGAAATGACACGCGCCGGAAAGCCCGTCGTCCCACGCTACGTCACAGCATGGTATGTCCGGGAGTCGCGTGTCCGCTTCGTGTCCGATAACATCAACGGGAACATTCTGCCCGTCACCACAGGAAATTTCGCGCATGTACATTCCTCGCGACAAGCTGGAGGAAGAGATAGAGAAGGCGCTGGCCGACGAGGTCGACTACAACTACGCCATCGACAAGGACGGCACCCGATACGAGGGGCGCCTCGCCAGGCCGTCCTAGCTGAGCCGAAGTCTGCCGGCGGACCCGGCGCGCCCGCCCGAGTGTGACGCGGGTCAACAGTCCGGACTGGGACCGGGCGACGGCGCCCCAAGCCGCCTCTGTTGGGCGTGGGGCGCCGCCACATTGTGCTACTTTTAGGAGCGTGTTTTAGATGAATTGTGTCTACGTGATCCTTATGTGCGTGTAACGTGCGGCCTGTGGAATACAGAGGGCACGATTTTGGCTTGTGCAGGGCATTTTAAATGCGTTAGAAGTGACTGGTTTTGGGACATTTGATTCTCAACTTGTGTGATTGGGTTGTTGGGCTTGACTTCGTGTCTGCCACCCTGTCCTAGAGGTACGCACAGTCCAGGTTTAACATCAGAACCTTTGTGGTTCCCCAACATTAGTTTAAGGAAAGCTTTGCTCCCCCTCCTCCTCCCTGTCGGAAAAGAATGAAAGAAGTCATCTTGCCCCAGTCCCAAATTCCGCTCTGCCTCCGTATTCTCTGGGACTTGGAGTCACGATTTGATCGTGTGGGCACGATTATCCATTTCAAACCAAGCGGATGGATAAAACGACGCAGCGTGTAGGTCGCTGGGTCCCCATCTCTGGCGCAATCGTCTCGTCACTTTCTGCCGAGAGCGGGAGGCGGGCGTCATCGGTCCACCCTTCACCAGCTGCTCGGTGCCGGCGCACCGGCCGCCAGGGCCGTCGTCTGACGGTGGCTTAGTCGGCGATCCTGGACCGTTGCGAAACCACTGCCGTAAAACGACGACGCATACCAGTGACAACGATCATTGCTTTATTGCTAGCATTGTACACAAATCGATGATCCGATGACCCCACCGCACCGTTAGGCGTGATATTCGTCAACAGTAAGTCGCGAGTGCCCGTTCGATCGGGGCACAGATGGTTAAAGGCGTCAGAGATCACTGGAAGAGACGATATTATGGTTGAGTATACAGCCATGACCCAATGCCGCTTCGGCGACAGAAAGAACACAGGAGTTAACGGACGGCCGCGGCACGACCTATGGCGCGGCACGTGTGCCCTGTCGTTACGGTACGGCGATATTACGACCATTTGTACAATTCTACGGCCGTAACACACTGGAGAAACTTCGCACAACCCGATCAGGTCCCTCGGGCTGTTCTCATTCGTGGCTTATCAGTTAACGATCATTGCTATTTCTTCCGCCACGTGATGTGCTCGTAGCAGAGTTACAGGTATCTACGTGACCAACTCCAGTAACAGTTGGATGTGTACATGCCTTTCATTGTGGCACTTGGTAGACTGTGGCACGCTGAGCTAGCGCGCGCCGCCGGCAAGCTTCATTCAAGCCAGTCGGGCGTAACAAAACAACAGCATCAGCGCCCTGACCTCAACTCGAGGGTAGACGCAACATCAAAACAGCACGGGAGCACCAGCTGGCTCTTCGGAGTCAAACCAGTCTACGGAGGCATTTCAAGAGACTGTCACGGTCGCAGTATAGACAATCCCTTGAGGAGCTTTCCGTAACAGATCATTCGCCTCAATCATTTCCACGCAGATTATCTGCTTCTGAATCTGCACAATTTGGTCGCATCAACAGTCCCGGTCCAGCACTGTTGCTCGCCGGCATGACAACCAGCACCGCCGCCGGCATACCACTTCCCACGCGGACCACGCATCAGCGCCACTGCTAGAAGTAGGACCACGAATCTGACTCGTCAAATGCCACAAAGAAGCCGAGGATGGTGAGGAACATGACGACGTTTCCCGTCAGCACCAGCGCGCAGGCGCCCCACTCAATCACTGGGGTCTTGAGAGGCGCGTGTGCAAGCACAATAGGCAGGCCAAACGCGGACACCACGATGCCTGTGGTAAGGAACACCGCCAGCTCTGTGCAGGCGTTCCCAGTACCCGAGTCCTCCGCATAACGTCTGGCAATTGTGTATGGCAGGGGTGCCAGAATGTAGAAGATGATGACAAAGAATGGCCACCAATTGTTGTAATCTGGCAGGGCACATGCAAGCACCATGAACATGATGCCCAGTGACCCAGAGAATGCCAGCAGGACCAAAGCCTTGACACTGCCAGCCATGATGTGAGAAAGCTGCGGCCCACGAAGTCTCAGGAATGCTTGCGGTCAGCTGAGAGGAGAAGCACATGTTAGAAACTTATTCTGTGCAGTACCTGGGATGCTTTCCACTAACATCATTTACAAAACATGAAACCACATATGTGCTACCATTGGGTTGTTATAAAGGAAATAACCTGATGCAATATCATTTTTGGCTTATGCACATATTTGCCAAAGCATTTGACACATACTTCATCATTTTGCATCAACTGTAGTATTCCCTCTCTGAGCCATGATAATGATACACCTTTGGTCTTCACACAGGCTCAGTTGTGGAACAAGAATTTAGCTGTTGATAAATAATTGGTATAGACCACACATCATGTGATAATTGGACAGGTGGCTCTGTTACGCTACAGCTTAATGCATATGCCAATCTGGTAATAGTTCACAAGCTAGAGATTTATTGGGACACATTCATTTGTGGTGCCATATTTTCATCATCATTATTAAAAATATCTAGCCTGACCATTCCGACAAACACTTTGATTACGGGATATAGTACAGGGCATCTTTCTAGAATAATTCTTAGACACACAACATTGTTGTCAAATCCTCAGAAGCACATACCCCTTTGCACCCAGTACAAGTACGAGGCTTGTTTTAACGTCGCGATTTCAGGCAGTAGATGCTGGATGGCAGGCAGCGATACGCGATAACAAGGCACTAGCAATGGTCAGAATATCTCTAGGCAACATAGAGTATACTATGGAGCAAATACACACAAAGTTGTACACATACCTTAAAAAGCTCACCACCAAAAACTGATGGCGCCGCTCCTCACTTAATCCTCGCCCGCGACCATTGCATGCCCAGCCGCTGGAGGCGTCACTTTACGCTGCAGACTGTAGGCTTCCGGACCGATATGGTAGCTCAAATTGAAAACTTGTGCACAAAAATATTGCGCATAGGTAGAATTAGACACTCACACGGTTATTTTCAGCGGCGCTCCAAAAAATTCCAGGAGGCAAAATCTGTTTTAACTCTAAGATCGAGGCGAGGCAGTGGTCCCTGGGTATTAAATTAAGCGCAATGCTGATGTGAAAATTTTTAAAACAGCTCACAGTCACTTGCCAGATGAGAGAATCATTGTCACGAACGGCGGGGTGAGGCCGCTGAGGTGCACGAAGCGCATTATCTGATATATGGGTCATGGGGTGACATTATGTGTCTATGGTCACAAGATCTAAAGGCACAATAAAATGATAAATAGAGAGTTCCCTGCAACGGTCATGGGAGGTCTAGTACGGTGACTAGTGCCTCAAAAGGCCGCAGCAAATATCACAACGTTGTATTTTGTCGAAAAAGTCACTATCACATGAACATCATCTGCCACGCTATCACCAAACAGTAGAAATATATCCAAGACGCTTCGAAGACGGGTAGGCCTATCCGTGGCGGTCTTCATTAGCCTGACATCTGGTGGTAATAAATCTTACCTCGAGTACAAAGCTCTCAGCAGATGGTAGCACAAGTAACAAAGGAGTGACGATTCTGAATAATGCGGCCAACGTTGGCGTTACGGGCGATACGGCAGCGGAGGGCGTCCAATCGCCACGGTTCTCCCAATAACTTTTGAGTGCCATTCATAGCGTGTCCCAAGGCCATTACATAGCGGTGCGTTGCGTTGTGCTGGGGGTGCGACGTCTTGTGGAAATGAGTGCGGGGGTAGTGGACGTGAAGGGCTATTCCTAACTGATTGATGCAGAACTTGTGATGTCTGGTCTTGGTGGTGGTGAAAGCATCCTCAGATAGCTACCTTGAACAAAATCTCCTCGGCTCCCAAGGTAAGGGAATTTATTGAAAACGATGTCGATCGCATTTCTGAACTGCGTAGCCATTGGCCATGATTAAGCCTAGGAAATCTAATGGACATCCTGCGAGGGTAACATGTGGTCTGCTGTCATCCAAATGCTGAAGGGTAGGTAACATACTTAAAAAATAAAAAGTGCTGATTGGTTCAAAAAGTTGGAATGATATTCTGCCACTGGCTATTTCTGGAAATACAAGATGTTAAAAGGTGTTGGTCAGATAAGTCCTGCTGTCAGAAGGTGTCATCAGTTTGGGTTGAGTGACTGTCTCTGCTGTCAGCAACTGGCACCAGACTTGAACTGTAATGGATGAATAGTGTTGGAAAAAATTGGGGTGGCAGGAAAGATCCTATGTGGATAACGTGACAATGCCTTGGATGACACCAATATACACAAACTTCTGTTTTTGGGAATGATATTCTGCCACTGGCTATTTCTGGAAATACAGGATGTTAAAAGGTGTTGGTCAGATAAGTCCTGCTGTCAAAAGGTGTCATCAGTTTGGGTTGAGTGACTGTTTGTCTCTGCTGTCAGCAACTGGCACCAGACTTGAACTGTAATGGATGAATAGTGTTGGAAAAAATTGAGGTGGCAGGAGAGATCCTATGTGGATAACGTGACAATGCCTTGGATGACACCAATATACACAAACTTCTGTTTTTGGGATATTGTGAAAGCAAGATGGCAGGGGCAACAGCTAACAAGTATTGTATATTAATATACTCCAACAGCGGGAAATGCATATTGAGTTGGAGCTCAGTTTATTAACATAACTATACCAAATCAATTGTGTTCTAGCATGTGAAGGTCAGCTACATGTGATTCTGCATATGTTCTCATGCAAGGTTAACCAGTGGCTACTCACCTGTATAGGCCATTGTTTTACTGCAGAATGTGCTTCTTAGAAGACATTAACATAACCTACATAGGGCTCACCCCACCTTATTAATTGAACAGCTTAACAGTGCTGCATTCCCAAGCATAGCCCTGGCTTTATTCCACACAATATTTACCTTAAGCTGGAAGTGACAAGCATTACCAAAAATCAGATAAGAAAAAGTGTTCACCCTGGTCTGCACAGTAGCATGGTACCAGCATGGTTCCACGGGTTCAGCTGTGCAGACAGCTCATAAGGTGTAGCACATAAGGTGTAGCACACATCCATGGTGTCCATGGCAGGACACATGGTGTACTGAACCTCTTACCTGTTTATGCTAAACCCAAACCAGGCCAGATGTTATTGATGTTTCAAATTAGTTTGGTGTGACAACGTGTTTTTGGAATATGTGTGCCAGAGAGTATTTTTGCAACATCACAGTTCCTTGCAAAACTGGTCCTGTGCTCTGAGATTGGTGGTGACTGCACCAAACTTTGAGCACCAACTGATGATGTATATGTGCTGAAATCATTACTACATGTTTTACATTTTTGTGGTATGGCTCCAAAGCAGCACACTGCATTGCTCACCATTGGAAGACACTTGCCTTTACAGATGGCAAAGTTTGCAGGGTAATATGAGCCAAGCATTTTTGTTTTACCATAGACACCAGAAAACTGATCATCCTCATTTCTGTTCCATTGCATTCAGCTGTGTACTTCATTCTTGGATTGTATCACATTTTAGCAAAACCTGGTGATTTGGAAACCATTGTTGTTTGTGCCATTCAGTTACAAGCTGAAATACCAAGCATGAAATGATAGCAGTGGTTAAACTCATTACTTTCTTGCAAAACAAAAACAAAGCAATTGGTTTGTTTTTTTACTTTAATGCTGCTTCTGGGGGTTTGGCTGGTAAATGAATATCAAATTTTAGTGGTGGATCTGCCAAGCTGGCAAGCAGACTATCTCACCGGATCAGGATCGTTAACCCTGAAATAATTGTATAACATGAAATTAGTTACTGTGTAACCCATCCTACTATGTGTTTACTGGCTTATTCATAAGCCACATTAAGTCCTCAAAATGAGCAGTAAGGTATTTGTGCATGAACACAAGTTGCAGATGACATTATAGCTCATAAGATATAATGCGGATGACATAGCCATAGCTGATTTATGATGAGAGATTCTGACACATTGATCTTACCTTAGCCTATATGAAAGATAACCAGTTGCTTGACTGACAATATGCTATTCACAGTGGTGCACAACTCATCTACTTTACTTTGTCAGACCCAAATATGCTTTTAGCTTAAATTTCCACTGCATCATATTTTCACTGAATTATGAGCATGTGTGGAATTAGCCTGAGTTCAAATTGTTAGTTGTATCTTGCCAATAATTATGCGGCTTAATTATTAATTTATATGCCCATGGAGCTTCACATCACACCCTTATCCATCACAAAGGATTAGAGGTTGGTGCTTGCTGGTTAAGCATGTTTTTCCAGTGGATGTTTGGTACCTTGATTTTGGATGTGCTCCTGATGGTCCTGCACTAGCAACTGTAAAAAAAGCTACATGACTTCAGTGTATGTGGGTATCACCTGAAATGGATGGGGGACTCCCTGACTGGGAGAGAGCAATGGATAGTCATGAATAAATCCAAAGGCAGTAGGCCTCCATCAGCAGTGATGCTCTTCAGGGGCTGCTGCTGGTGACAGATTATCTCATCTCTGAGTGAGTGAGTGCCTTGTGCATAAATGGGAGCATCTTACTGCTCTCAGGTGACACCCAGCTGTATCGCAATGTGGCAGGCCAGTCTGGGATGAATCACAAGCTATCTGACCCCAATTGGTTGAGTGTTTGTGCTGGCTCTTACCTGCAGACAAATACAGCACATAAAACCCTGGTCATTGCAAGGCCCTCATCATGCTCACTTTTATGGCACTTCTATGCATGCAATGTCCATGTCACAGGTCCCTTTAGAGAAATGTGTGTGGATCATTGGGATGATGTCCTGGAATGCTGCAAGCAAGCGACAGCCTCAGTCACCAGGCCAAATAGGCACTGGACATCACTAAGCAGTCTTTTGAGCACATGGTGTGTGAAACCATGTCACTCTTATTATGCAATCCCTGTGCTTTTAAGAAAAGGCTTCCACTCCACTCAGGCTTCAGTGGGTTCTGACCACAGGTGGCTTGACCAGGAATAATTTTCTATCCCAAGTTCAATGACCAGGAGTCAGCCTTTGCAGGCTTCAAAGACATGGATGTCTGAAAGCTTCAAAGCCTGTCATTCAGCCAGTAGTAAAGTGGGATGGTCACGGGACAGGGCCATGGGCGACTGGACCTGGATGTCTGAAAGCTTCGAAGCCTGTCATTCAGCCTGCAGTAAAGCGAGACGATCACAGGCAGGGCCACGGATGACTGGACCAGGACTTCTGAAGGCTTTAAGGCTGTCATTCAGCTGGGAGTAAAGGGGACGATCACGGGGCAGGGTCATGGACGGCTGGGCCGTGCAGTGAGGCCACATAGGATGGTCATCGACCATTAACTGCATTAAGGCAAGAAAGACATTGAATTATTTTTTCATCACTTTCAGCTAAAAGCTTTTTATTGAGAGTAATCGATCTGTTTGAAGCGCAGGCATGATGAGGGGACACATGACCAGAACAGAGCTTTAAAACGTCGAGTTTTCTCGATAGAACCAATACTTGCTTTACAACAGTATTTTACCAATGCCTTCTGGTATCTTAAAGGTCGATTGTTTTAAGAACTTTCAACGACTTTGGGCCTTGCTTGCTTCTGTGGGTCTCAGAATATGGTCCAATGGGTCTTTTTCTTGAATGTATCGTGGCTGACGCTCCAGAGTTTTGCAATGCATCCTTCCAACTTTGCAAGCGGCATCTGACTTGAAAGGCTTACATTTTGTCGTTGTCACGGGAAAGTCATACATTTTGAGTTATTTTTCCACGGATAACTATAACCGTAGAGCATCTACACTCTAGGAGAATCATTTCCCATGACACAAAGTTGACAGCCGATCTCAGGTGAGACGCTTGCGCGCGACTCCCGGCGACCGGGCTCGTGACCGACTCCGCTGCCGACAGATGCACCCGACGCGCCGGCGCAAGAAGCGGCCCAGCTACGGCGTGCGCACGGCCGAGGTGCAGCGCGGCGCCAACGGGTTCGGCTTCACCATCTCCGGCCAGGCGCCGTGCCTGCTGAGCTGTGTGGTGGCGGCCAGCCCGGCGGACGCGGCCGGCCTCCGGCCCTGGAGACTACCTGCTGGCCGTCAACGGACAGAACGTGGCGGCCAGCCTGCACGACGACGTGGTGCAGCTGATCGGCGGTACGCTCACCACGCTCCGGCTGCAGATCGCCGAGAACTACTACACGGACAGCTCGGAGGACGAGGCGTGCCTCGCCTCGCGCAGCAAGCACAAGCTGGCGCACCGCGCACGCCACCGGCACGGCGCGCCGCGCGCCGACGCCGGCGGGGGGCGGCGGTGGCGGCGGCGGCCACGACGGCGGCGGGCGCGGCTCGCCCGCCTGCAGCTGGGACGACGACGAGCCGGCGCGCCGCGTGCCCGGGCCGCCGCCGCCGCCGCGCGACCCGGACGGCTTCCTGCAGCCGACGGCGCCGGCGCCCGGCTGCCGAGCGGCGGCGCGCCGCGTCCGGCCCGGCGCCGGCCACGGCGGCGAGCGGCCGGGCGCGGCTGAGCAGGCCGTCAGCGGCCTGGTGTACCCGACGCTGCAGGAGCAGCTGCAGCGCGAGCGGCCGCCGGAGCAGGACCCGGCGCTGTTCCGGGCCGTCGTCGGCTACCTGGGCACCATCGAGATGCCCAAGGAGAAGGACGTGGCCGGCTCCCGGCTGCAGGCGATCCGCAACTGCATTCGCCGGCTGCGCGTCGAGAAGAAGGTGCACACGGTGGTGCTGATGTCGGTGTTTCCCAGCCGTGTGTCGCTGTCTAACACACACGGCTGGGCGCTGGCCGTATACCCCGCCGACCGCATCACCTTCTGTGGCATCTACGCCGACGACAAACGCTTCTTCGGCCTGGTCACCGTACACAAGCACGACGACATGAGCGACCAGAGCCAGGACGAGTCGTCGCCGCCGCCCGTGTCCAGCTCGTGCCACGTGTTCATGGTGGACCCGAAGCTGGTAGCGCATGCCGACCACGCGCGCCGGGCGCGCACGTTTGGCGTGCAGTGCGCCGGGCCGGCGGCGGGCGGCGCCGCGCGCTGCCAGGCGTTCCCCGACTCGGCCGAGCCAATCCTGCAGGCCATCCTCAGTCTGTACCGCAACCGCGTGCTGCCGGGCATGGCCGACCCTGAGCTGCAGCCGGCATCGCCACAGCACAGCAACACCAGCAGCAACTCCAGCAATAGCGACTCCGGCATCGGCTTCCGCGACGACGGTCACCCCACCGAGCGCATCTTCGTGGTGGATGTGGAGCGCGAGCGGCTGCGCATCCACCGCGTGGGCAGCCAGGGCGTTATGGGGCCGCCGCCGCCGCCACCGCCGCCGCTGCTGCCGCCGGCCGCGGCGGCCGGCCGGCCTGAGCGGCGCGCTCCAGCCGCTGCAGCACTCCAACAGCTGCAAGTCGTCTGAGTGCAGCTACGTGCGAAGCCTGGAGGACCTGCGCGGCGTGGGCGCGGCGGGCGCCGGCCGACCGTCGACGGCGCGGCTGTGGCGCGGCTCCGACACGGAGCTGGCGCGCATGGTCAGCGGCCAGGAGGCGGGTCGCTTCGTGCGCTCTCTGGAGCGGCACACGGACGAGGTGCGCACCGACCCCGCCGGTCGCGCCGTCGCCGCTGCAGCAGCAGACGATCCGATGGTGAGTACTAATACGCCCAGGCGGCGCCGGCCAGCGGCGCGCTGGTGCTAGTGCTGTTGCTGGTGCTGGTGCTGGTGCTGGTGCTGGTGCTGGGGTGTGATGGAATTGTCAGGCGTGAAGTGAGATGAGGTCGCAGCTACCGCGGACGTTTATTACATCTCATCGCATTGAGTTGCTGTCCGTTTCTTTCATTTATTTCCGTGCAATGTGCAGTTCCTTTCGTTGTCTGCCTTAATACCTAGTCCGCCCGTCCGTGTCCCGTTCGTATCCCGTCTCACCCAGGTAGGTGAAATAATACGGCATCCCATGGGCTTTTGTTGAACGTAGTAAGGACATATAATTTTTGATTGTGCTATCACCGGTAGCTGCTGTCGCTGAGTTGCCTCGATTATACGCTCATAAATTTCAAAAGCACGTGCTTCTAATGATCTTATCACACCACATTCAAAGAATACCGCCTTGTTCCCCTGAGGCCGGCTGTCCTTGCTGGCTGTGGCGGAGGCCAGCCTTCTCTGTCTGCTGGACAGACTTCGCCTAACAAGGGCTTTGCGGTTCACTAGGGTGCATTGCGAAGGGCGGTTCTGACTTGAAATATTGACTTTGTGACGTCTGCTCAGTTTGTCCTTTATATCCGTAAAGCAGCAAGCTTTGTTTCTCTTTTATTTAGCCGCCACAGCCAAAACAAAATGAAGTGTCATTCTGGCTTCATACACTTAGGATAACCAGCGAAAACGAGATTACCGTCTTCCGCTCTATATTATCAGTCTCCGTTCCTCGGCGTATCTCGCGATATTTCAACCTTCTGTTTCCGCCCCATCTTTCTCTCCTTTTCCATTCTTTTCCGTTCCTTTTCATCCCCCCTCTCTCCCTCTCTTTCTCTCTCCCTCTCTCCCTCTCTCCCTCTCTCCCTCTCTCCCTCCCTCCCTCCCCCACCCCTCTCCCTGTCTCTCTACCTCTCTCTCCGCCCTAGATGTCTCTCCTGCCTGGCCCTCGCTCCGCCCCTGCCTCCCGCCTCTCGCCGCGCCCGTAATGGCCGGTCAGTCGGGGCGTGCGGCCGGCTCGGCCGGGGTGACGGCCTCCCTCTCGGCCGCCGCCGCCGCCGGGCGGCACGGCTGACAGGGAGGGGCACGCCGAGTGGACTAATGGGCCGCGCTGCAGCCGGGCCGGGTCGGACCGGGCCGGACCGGGGTCGGCCCTTCCGTTCGCCCACCGGTGGCCCGCTCCCGGCCGCGCCCAGCCGGGAGGCACGCTCTGCTGCGCTCCATTACCCTGTGGGCATGATCCCCGTACGCTGGCATGTGATGAAGGGCGAGATTTCACTTTCCTTCGTTTAAAGCACTCTCAGTTCTGGATCCTTCCTGACAAATTGTCTGTGTATGGACATGAACAAAAAAGGATCTTTGTAACAATTATTGCCGGGTTTTCTGCGAACCACGCAAATGATATAGTGATCACGCAATGCAACTGGGCTTTCTTGAACATTTTATTGGTTTGCAGTTGGTTTCGATCTTTGCGTGGCTACTGTGATTCATATTCCATTCTAGTCCTACGTCGGATATACACGGTCGGATAGGCGGCAGTGACGACTCGTTCTGGCTCTGGTCGCGCATGTCCTGCCTGTGTCGGGTGGCCAGGCCGAAGTGGCGCTTGTCGTCGTACATTCCGCCGTCGCTGAGCGATCGTGTCACAATGGGCCATTGAGGGTCACGGCTGCAAGGGTGTCTGATAAAGCATGCTCACATGTCTCCTATTGTTGGAGCTGGTCAGCGTTAACCCGGGTGCGACATGTTTACGGAATTTGACATGACGTATCAGAATTTTCTCTAAGCTCATGAATGATAACTGGCCTTTTCAAACGACCCAACTGGCACCTTCAGCATGCAGCCGCGTCGTTGATCGCTCCTGTCATGAATTTAACGACGTGGTGAACTGGGCTGTCGACCCTACGGCCGCGGCACGTGACGCCGATTGCAGTGGCCTGCGTCACTGCTGAGAACTGACGGAGCATGCCGTGCCGTCCAGTACCTGGAGCGACCGTGGCCGAACCGCTCGCACCACGTGCCCGGCTTCTGGGGCGGAGGGGAGTGTTTGCGTTGGCCCCTCGCGCCGCGCGGCCTGCCGTGCGCAGCGCGCATCTCTGCTCTCCAGCACGCCCACAAATTAACGACCCGCATTCCTCGACAGTGGGCCGCTTTCAGAAACCGTGCACGACCCTAATACCGCCGTGCTCGCGCGGGGCAGAACCATCTGTGGGTAGCGTGGCGTATGCGAGTTCCATGGCCGGCCGCCCCCCCGCTGGACTGCTTCCTCGCGTCGCCCGTCCGCCACTTTCCGACATTTGTCTCACGGTGACGCCACGTCACCGGGCTGCACCTGCAGCGGCTTTATTGACGGCTGGTAGCTTGCATACATCGGCGGGTCGGCCGGCCGTCTGGCTGACGGCGATGCTCCGAGCGTAACCGGTCGGCGGGCCCCAATTACGCTGCAGCCGGCCCCAATTGCCGGCCAGTTCCCATGGCCGGCGTCCTTGCCGGGCGTCGGGCGGCTGCCGGCCGGGCCGGCGCGAAGGGCCGACGAGACGCGCCGAGACGCGGTCCCAGGGTGTGAGGGAGTGGCCAGCGGCTGAGAAGGTCGCACGCCGCGCCGCCGTCGCCAAGTCGAGCGGAACGAAAGGCGTTGAGGGCGCGCGCGATTCAGTCACGAGCGTCTACATGTGCGTTCACGTGGTAGCCATGCCGCTGTGTCCTTATATTGCATAACATGAAAAATGGCAACGAATAACCGTATGGAACCGTATGGAAGCATTACGGAAAATACAAATGTCCCGTTACAGTCCCATCTGGCTGAAAGTCTGAAGCAGAAACAGTCCTTCCAAGTATACTTGAGCTTTTTGGTTGATCAATTCAGGTTACTCTACACAGAGTTTCCAGTTCAGGAGTACATCGTCTATTTAACGACAATGGTGAAGCCCACATGTCCTGCTGAATGCACGTTTTCTTAAAGCCTCATTGCCTTTTGTTATGGGAATTCGGATGAAAACGAAACTGGACAAGACAAGACAAGACAAATGGCTCTCCTCGGACAGATGAAATGACACTGGTTTCATTCAGTTCCTGCGATTTCTCCACATTCTCCTCACCAACTGACGCATGTTCTGTGTGTCGCAAGTACAGATGTCCGTACTGCGCTCCGCCGATTTTTGGATTGCTGGGCTGCCAGACTCCGGGTGCAGTGGTCTCCGCGTAAAGCGTCCGCCTTGTAATCGCTCACTCGTGGTTTCAGGCTTAGGCCGACTCGGAATCTTTTACAATGTTAATTTCCTGGCATGAAGGTGCTCGCATGAAGCCATGCGGATGGAAGGGTAATGTGTCGTTCGCAGCACCAGCCGGTCCCATGGTGTCCGCATTCCGTCCACTAAAGATGCTCGCAATGAAGCCACGTGGAAGGGTAATGTGTCGTTCGCAGCACCAGCCGTCCCATGGTGTCCGCATTCCGTC
>NW_023597054.1:16746134-16796276 GCF_011947565.3 Pollicipes pollicipes | reverse complement strand
TTTGGGGTTTTAGCCGTGTATGCGCCGCAGGTCTCGAAAAGTGGTATGCCATATTGCGGCGACACGAAGAGCAAGACAGCTGTTGTCGAGTGACGTCACAACGCAGTGAACAAAATGACAAAGCCGAAGCCAGCAAACCGAAACCGAGGCCCTAGTTCATAACTTGTCAAGCTTCGACTTCGGCCTCGGGTCCGACCGGGCCTAAGCCAGCCGTTCAAAATTACACAGCCGAAAGCAGAAGCCAACTTTTTCTGGTTCAATGGCACAAAACCGCGGTCCAAGCCAGCCGAGGAAGATGTCCCAAAAGTCGAAGCCGATCCCAAAATCATTGGGGAATCTTTCAACTTCGCAAAGTCGAAATCGAAGTGCGGCTTTGCAGTGGAACTCGAAACAAGCCTTGGCAACATGCATGACATGCATTTAGGCCAAGTTAAACAACATAAGCAGCTTTAATGCGAATGACGATGTCTTTCCCTGACATGAGTGTTGACTTGGCTCTTGCACTCACCATGTCCTCTCGCATATGGAGTTTAATTCTTAAAACTCAGTAGACTTTAAACACAGTTACATTAAACGCCAGTTAAGTTTTGAGAGCGTGCCCATGTCGTCTACTTCCTGTCTGCTTTGAATGTGCAGTATCATTTTCAGTTGTCTTTCAAACTGGTAACCGCCCCGCACATTCCGCGAGATCGCGGGAAATTGGAGAGCGCAAGAGCGACAATACCGACTCTCTCTTCCTCTCTCCATCACCTGCAGACATCAATTATATCATGGCCTAGTTCGAAATGGGCATGCTAAAATCACTTTCGAACGAGACACTTCATGACACCATTTATCAAGTCATGGATCTGACGGATCGCCGCTCCGGAGCCGATTCATCTGGTAATGAGTACCTTGAGCCGATGCCGCGTGTTTCGACCGCATTTTCAACACAGACCTTCCCTATCTACCATATGCTCCGAGATTGTTAGGGTGGCGGCAGAAGAGCTTGGCATTGTTCGCCATCCGTTGTATGCTGATTGGTGGAAGTTTTGAGAGCTGAGTAGCAAGGCTATGAAGAACTCAGTGAAGCCAGGATACTGTCTCGTTTTGAATTATCCCACGGATTTATCGGACATGAATCGTGATAAAGTTACGTACCATGCCACATATACCAATAAAAATACCGTTTGTGTGCATGTTCTCACGGCCAAGTGCGGTCTAGCATGTTTCGGCGCCTTGCCACCCTCCAGCACACCGCTGTCCTCCTCGGACGCCTCGGTCCCCGTCCGGGCGTCAAGCTCGGTCCCTGCCGCTCCGCCCGCGTCTTTCTCTGGCCCAGGCCGCCGCTTCCATCACACTGGCCGGCGATTGATCGATTGTCCGTCTGGCGCGGCGTCACCTGCGGCCGTCGCCTTTGGCGCACGACCGTCCCTGCGCCGGCACCGGAGCGGACGGTGTCACTTTTACCTTCACATCCACACATTTCCATGAAGAAAACGATTAGCGCTCGGAGCGTGCGTGAAAATCCGGGCTAAGTGAAACGGCATCGACTGGCTGATGGCTGATGGCAACCAGGGTCGGCCGGCCAGACAGGCGGGGTTGGCCCGTCTGGCCGGAACGGGGAGCGGCGTGCTAACGTGCGCCACTGTCGTGTGGCCGCGTCCGACGAGGCCCGCCCAGGTCTGGCGCGCGCGTGACCCGTCCGGCTGGTCATCGGCTGCCATTTCAACCGCTGCATGTCGATTCCGACTCGTACTCGATGGCGCAATGGTCCCGTCCCTGTCCAAGACTGAATCATTCACGGACCGGGAGGCACGGCTTGACGGGGTGGCCCCAGATCATTACCGCCGCCGACAACTTTGTCCGAGCGGTCTTTTTTTCTCTGTCTTCAGGCCAGGAAGGTGAGCAGACGCGCCTCTGCCTGTATAAGGGGGCACGCACCTCTGCTATCCTGGTCTGACCAGTTACGTTACTTACTGATCGGTCCGAGAACAGCTCACCACGACGCGCGATATCGAGGCATTAGTCCTCCGCAGGAAGGCAGCAGGACTCCGTAAAAAAACTCCAAGATCCCGCATCGCAAAGCTGACAAAGGCACATGAAATGCAACGATGCCAATAGCAAAATTCTCCATTTTGTCTGTTCTATTGTTGCAAACATGTTCGAGACAACGCAGCGACAGAACGGTCTTCATTCGTCGCTCGCTTACTGTGCGTGTCCCATGCCGCTGGTCCGGTTGTCGCTCGTAAAGAGAACTGCCTCCAATGGTTACCTCAAACGCCCTTGGGGTCAAAGGGCACAGGTCACGTTTGTACGTACCGTCAGCACGGAAAAAACATACATAATGGGCTGGAACCAGCTTCAGCGGAAGGTTTCAGCAAAACGCTAACAGGGGCACCTGTCTTGGTGCACAGCTAGATTATCAATCAAGCATTTAGTGGATGGAATGCGGACACCATGGGACCGGTGGTGCTGCGAACGACACATTACCCTTCCACGTGGCTTCATTGCGAGCATCTTTGGTGGACGGAATGCGGACACCATGGGACCGGCTGGTGCTGCGAACGACACATTACCCTTCCACGTGGCTTCATTGCGAGCATCTTTGGTGGACGGAATGCGGACACCATGGGATCGGCTGGTGCTGCGAACGACACATTACCCTTCCACGTGGCTTCATTGCGAGCATCTTTAGTGGACGGAATGCGGACACCATGGGACCGGCTGGTGCTGCGAACGACACATTACCCTTCCATCCGCATGGCTTCATGCGAGCACCTTCATGCCAGGAAATTAACATTGTAAAAGATTCCGAGTCGGCCTAAGCCTGAAACCACGAGTGAGCGATTACAAGGCGGACGCTTTACGCGGAGACCACTGCACCCGGAGTCTGGCAGCCCAGCAATCCAAAAATCGGCGGAGCGCAGTACGGACATCTGTACTTGCGACACACAGAACATGCGTCAGTTGGTGAGGAGAATGTGGAGAAATCGCAGGAACTGAATGAAACCAGTGTCATTTCATCTGTCCGAGGAGAGCCATTTGTCTTGTCTTGTCTTGTCCAGTTTCGTTTTCATCCGAATTCCCATAACAAAAGGCAATGAGGCTTTAAGAAAACGTGCATTCAGCAGGACATGTGGGCTTCACCATTGTCGTTAAATAGACGATGTACTCCTGAACTGGAAACTCTGTGTAGAGTAACCTGAATTGATCAACCAAAAAGCTCAAGTATACTTGGAAGGACTGTTTCTGCTTCAGACTTTCAGCCAGATGGGACTGTAACGGGACATTTGTATTTTCCGTAATGCTTCCATACGGTTCCATACGGTTATTCGTTGCCATTTTTCATGTTATGCAATATAAGGACACAGCGGCATGGCTACCACGTGAACGCACATGTAGACGCTCGTGACTGAATCGCGCGCGCCCTCAACGCCTTTCGTTCCGCTCGACTTGGCGACGGCGGCGCGGCGTGCGACCTTCTCAGCCGCTGGCCACTCCCTCACACCCTGGGACCGCGTCTCGGCGCGTCTCGTCGGCCCTTCGCGCCGGCCCGGCCGGCAGCCGCCCGACGCCCGGCAAGGACGCCGGCCATGGGAACTGGCCGGCAATTGGGGCCGGCTGCAGCGTAATTGGGGCCCGCCGACCGGTTACGCTCGGAGCATCGCCGTCAGCCAGACGGCCGGCCGACCCGCCGATGTATGCCAGCTACCAGCCGTCAATAAAGCCGCTGCAGGTGCAGCCCGGTGACGTGGCGTCACCGTGAGACAAATGTCGGAAAGTGGCGGACGGGCGACGCGAGAGGAGCAGTCCAGCGGGGGCGGCCGGCCATGGAACTCGCAGTACGCCACGCTACCCACAGATGGTTCTGCCCGCGCGAGCACGGCGGTATTAGGGTCGTGCACGGTTTCTGAAAGCGGCCCACTGTCGAGGAATGCGGTCGTTAATTTGTGGGCGTGCTGGAGAGCAGAGATGCGCGCTGCGCACGGCAGGCCGCGCGGCGCGAGGGGCCAACGCAAACACTCCCCCTCCGCCCCAGAAGCCGGGCACGTGGTGCGAGCGGTTCGGCCACGGTCGCTCCAGGTACTGGACGGCACGGCATGCTCCGTCAGTTCTCAGCAGTGACGCAGGCCACTGCAATCGGCGTCACGTGCCGCGGCGTAGGGTCGACAGCCCAGTTCACCACGTCGTTAAATTCATGACAGGAGCGATCAACGACGCGGCTGCATGCTGAAGGTGCCAGTTGGGTCGTTTGAAAAGGCCAGTTATCATTCATGAGCTTAGAGAAAATTCTGATACGTCATGTCAAATTCCGTAAACATGTCGCACCCGGGTTAACGCTGACCAGCTCCAACAATAGGAGACATGTGAGCATGCTTTATCAGACACCTTGCAGCCGTGACCTCAATGGCCCATGTGACACGATCGCTCAGCGACGGCGGAATGTACGACGACAAGCGCCACTTCGGCCTGGCCACCCGACACAGGCAGGACATGCGCGACCAGAGCCAGAACGAGTCGTCACTGCCGCCTATCCGACCGTGTATATCCGACGTAGGACTAGAATGGAATATGAATCACAGTAGCCACGCGAAGATCGAAACCAACTGCAAACCAATAAAATGTTCAAGAAAGCCCAGTTGCATTGCGTGATCACTATATCATTTGCGTGGTTCGCAGAAAACCCGGCAATAATTGTTACAAAGATCCTTTTTTGTTCATGTCCATACACAGACAATTTGTCAGGAAGGATCCAGAACTGAGAGTGCTTTAAACGAAGGAAAGTGAAATCTCGCCCTTCATCACATGCCAGCGTACGGGGATCATGCCCACAGGGTAATGGAGCGCAGCAGAGCGTGCCTCCCGGCTGGGCGCGGCCGGGAGCGGGCCACCGGTGGGCGAACGGAAGGGCCGACCCCGGTCCGGCCCGGTCCGACCCGGCCCGGCTGCAGCGGCGGCCCATTAGTCCACTCGGCGTGCCCCTCCCTGTCAGCCGTGCCGCCCGGCGGCGGCGGCGGCCGAGAGGGAGGCCGTCACCCCGGCCGAGCCGGCCGCACGCCCCGACTGACCGGCCATTACGGGCGCGGCGAGAAGCGGGAGGCAGGGGCGGAGCGAGGGCCAGACAGGAGAGACATCTAGGGCGGAGAGAGAGGTAGAGAGACAGGGAGAGAGGTGGGGGAGGGAGGGAGGGAAAGAGAGAGAGAGAGAGAGGGAGAAAGAGAGAGAGGGAGAGAGGGAGAGAGGGAGAGAGAAAGAGAGGGAGAGAGGGGGGATGAAAAGGAACGGAAAAGAATGGAAAAGGAGAGAAAGATGGGGCGGAAACAGAAGGTTGAAATATCGCGAGATACACCGAGGAACGGAGACTGATAATATAGAGCGGAAGACGGTAATCTTGTTTTCGCTGGTTATCCTAAGTGTATGAAGCCAGAATGACACTTCATTTTGTTTTGGCTGTGGCGGCTAAATAAAAGAGAAACAAAGCTTGCTGCTTTACGGATATAAAGGACAAACTGAGCAGACGTCACAAAGTCAATATTTCAAGTCAGAACCGCCCTTCGCAATGCACCCTAGTGAACCGCAAAGCCCTTGTTAGGCGAAGTCTGTCCAGCAGACAGAGAAGGCTGGCCTCCGTCACAGCCAGCAAGGACAGCCGGCTCAGGGGAACAAAGCGGCATTCTTTGAATTTGGTGTGATAAGATCATTAGAAGCACGCGCTTTTGAAATTTATGAGCGTATAATCGAGGCAACTCAGCGACAGCAGCTACCGGTGATAGCACAATCAAAAATTATATGTCCTTACTACGTTCGACAAAAGCCCATGGGATGCCGTATTATTTCACCTACCTGGGTGAGACGGGATACGAACGGGACACGGACGGGCGGACTAGGTATTAAGGCAGACAACGAAAAGGAACTGCACACTGCACGGGAAATAAATCAAAGAAACGGACAGCAACTGAATGCGATGAGATGTAACAAAACGTCCGCGGTAGCTGCGACCTCATCTCACTTCACGCCTGACAACTCCATCACACCCCAGCACCAGCACCAGCACCAGCACCAGCACCAGCAACAGCAACAGCACTAGCACCAACGCGCCGCTGGCCGGCGCCGCCTGGGCGTATTAGTACTCACCATCGGATCGTCTGCTGCTGCAGCGGCGACGGCGCGACCGGCGGGGTCGGTGCGCACCTCGTCCGTGTGCCGCTCCAGAGAGCGCACGAAGCGACCCGCCTCCTGGCCGCTGACCATGCGCGCCAGCTCCGTGTCGGAGCCGCGCCACAGCCGCGCCGTCGACGGCCGGCCGGCGCCCGCCGCGCCCACGCCGCGCAGGTCCTCCAGGCTTCGCACGTAGCTGCACTCAGACGACTTGCAGCTGTTGGAGTGCTGCAGCGGCTGGGCGCGCCGCTCAGGCCGGCCGGCCGCCGCGGCCGGCGGCAGCAGCGGCGGCGGTGGCGGCGGCGGCGCGGCCCCATAACGCCCTGGCTGCCCACGCGGTGGATGCGCAGCCGCTCGCGCTCCACATCCACCACGAAGATGCGCTCGGTGGGGTGACCGTCGTCGCGGAAGCCGATGCCGGAGTCGCTATTGCTGGAGTTGCTGCTGGTGTTGCTGTGCTGTGGCGATGCCGGCTGCAGCTCAGGGTCGGCCATGCCCGGCAGCACGCGGTTGCGGTACAGACTGAGGATGGCCTGCAGGATTGGCTCGGCCGAGTCGGGGAACGCCTGGCAGCGCGCGGCGCCGCCCCGCCGGCCCGGCGCACTGCACGCCAAACGTGCGCGCCCGGCGCGCGTGGTCGGCATGCGCTACCAGCTTCGGGTCCACCATGAACACGTGGCACGAGCTGGACACGGGTGGCGGCGACGACTCGTCCTGGCTCTGGTCGCTCATGTCGTCGTGCTTGTGTACGGTGACCAGGCCGAAAAAGCGTTTGTCGTCGGCGTAGATGCCACAGAAGGTGATGCGGTCGGCGGGGTATACGGCCAGCGCCCAGCCGTGTGTGTTAGACAGCGACACACGGCTGGGGGAAAACACCGACATCAGCACCACCGTGTGCACCTTCTTCTCGGAACGCGCAGCCGGCGAATGCAGTTGCGGATCGCCTGCAGCCGGGAGGCCGGCCACGTCCTTCTCCTTGGGCATCTCGATGGTGCCCAGGTAGCCGACGACGGCCCGGAACAGCGCCGGGTCCTGCTCCGGCGGCCGCTCGCGCTGCAGCTGCTCCTGCAGCGTCGGGTACACCAGGCCGCTGACGGCCTGCTCAGCCGCGCCCGGCCGCTCGCCGCCGTGGCCGGCGCCGGGCCGGACGCGGCGCGCCGCCGCTCGGCAGCCGGGCGCCGGCGCCGTCGGCCTGCAGGAAGCCGTCCGGGTCGCGCGGCGGCGGCGGCGGCCCGGGCACGCGGCGCGCCGGCTCGTCGTCGTCCCAGCTGCAGGCGGGCGAGCCGCGCCCGCCGCCGTCGTGGCCGCCGCCGCCACCGCCGCCCCCGCCGGCGGTCGGCGCGCGGCGCGCCGTGCCGGTGGCGTGCGCGGTGCGCCAGCTTGTGCTTGCTGCGCGAGGCGAGGCACGCCTCGTCCTCCGAGCTGTCCGTGTAGTAGTTCTCGGCGATCTGCAGCCGGAGCGTGGTGAGCGTACCGCCGATCAGCTGCACCACGTCGTCGTGCAGGCTGGCCGCCACGTTCTGTCCGTTGACGGCCAGCAGGTAGTCTCCGGGCCGGAGGCCGGCCGCGTCCGCCGGGCTGGCCGCCACCACACAGCTCAGCAGGCACGGCGCCTGGCCGGAGATGGTGAAGCCGAACCCGTTGGCGCCGCGCTGCACCTCGGCCGTGCGCACGCCGTAGCTGGGCCGCTTCTTGCGCCGGCGCGTCGGGTGCATCTGTCGGCAGCGGAGTCGGTCACGAGCCCGGTCGCCGGGAGTCGCGCGCAAGCGTCTCACCGAGATCGGCTGTCAACTTTGTGTCATGGGAAATGATTCTCCTAGTGTAGATGCTCTACAGATATAGTTATCCGTGGAAAAATAACTCAAAATGTATGACTTTCCTGTGACAACGACAAAATGTAAGCCTTTCAAGTCAGATGCCGCTTGCAAAGTTGGAAGGATGCATTGCAAAACTCTGGAGCGTCAGCCACGATACATTCAAGAAAAAGGCCCATTGGACCATATTCTGAGACCCACAGAAGCAAGCAAGGCCCGAAGCCGTTGAAAGTTCTTAAAACAATCAACCTTTAAGATACCAGAAGGCATTGGTAAAACGCTGTTGTAAAGCAAGCATTGGTTCTATCGAGAAAACTCGACATTTTAAAGCTCTGTTCTGGTCACGTGTCCCCTCATCATGCGCGCGCTTCAAACAGATCGATTACTCTCAATAAAAAGCTTTTAGCTGAAAGGGATGAAAAAATAATTAAATGTCTTTCTTGCCTTAATGCAGTTAATGGTCAATGACCATCATATGTGGCCTTACTACATGGCCGAGCCGTCCATGACCCTGCCCCGTGATCGTCCCCTTTACTCCCAGCTGAATGACAGCCTTACAGCCTTCAAAAGTCCTGGCCCAGTCATCCGTGGCCCTGCCTGTGATCGTCTCGCTTTACTGCAGGCTGAATGACAGGCTTCGAAGCTTTCAGACAACCAGGTCCAGTCGCCCATGGCCCTGTCCTGTGACCATCCCACTTTACTACTGGCTGAATGACAGGCTTTGAAGCTTTCAGACATCCATGTCTTTGAAGCCTGCAAAGGCTGACTCCTGGTCACTGAACTTGGGATAAAAAATTATTCCTGGTCAAGCCACCTGTGGTCAGAACCCACTGAAGCCTGAGCGGAGTGAAAGCCTTTCTTAAAAAGCACACAGATTGCATAATAGAGTGACATGGTTTCACACTCCATGTGTTCAAAAGACTGCTTAGTGATGTCCCGTGCCTATTTGGCCTGGTGACTGAGGCTGTCGCTTGCTTGCAGCATTCCAGGGCATCATCCCAATGATCCACACGTGTTTCTCTAAAGGGACCTGTGACATGGATGTTGCATGCATAGAGGCGCCATAAAAGTGAGCATGATGAGGGCCTTGCAATGACCAGGGTTTTATGTGCTGTATTTGTCTGCAGGTAAGAGCCAGCGCAAACACTCAACCAATTGGGGTCAGATAGCTTGTGATTCATCCCAGACTGGCCTACCACATTGTGATACAGCTGGGTGTCACCTGAGAGCAGTAAGATGCTCCCATTTATGCACAAGGCACTCACTCACTCAGAGATGAGATAATCTGTCACCAGCAGCAGCCCCTGAAGAGCATCACTGCTGATGGAGGCCTACTGCCTTTGGATTTATTAATGACTATCCATTGCTCTCCTCCCAGTCAGGAAGTCCTCCATCCATTTCAGGTGATACCCACATACACTGAAGTCATGCAGCTTTTTTACAGTTGCTAGTGCAGGACCATCAGGAGCACATCCAAAATCAAGGGTACCAAACATCCACTGAAAAACATGCTTAACCAGCAAGCACCAACCCCTAATCCTTCATGATGGATAAGGGTGTGATGTGAAGCTCCATGGGCATGTAAATTAATCATTAAGCTGCATAGTTATTGGCAAGATACAACTAACAATTTGAACTCAGGCTAATTCCACACATGCTCATAATTCAGTGAAAATATGATGCAGTGGAAATTTAAGCTAAGAGCATATTTGGGTCTGACAAAGTAAAGTAGCTGAGTTGTGCACCACTGTGAATAGCATATTGTCAGTCAAACAACTGGTTATCTTTCATATAGGCTAAGGTAAGATCAATGTGTCAGAATCTCTCATCATAAATCAGCTATGGCTATGTCATCTGCATTATATCTTATGAGCTATAATGTCTGCAACTTGTGTTCATGCACAAATACCTTACTGCTCATTTTGGGGACTTAATGTGGCTTATGAATAAGCCAGTAAACACATAGTAGGATGGGTTACACAGTAACTAAGTTCATGTTATACAATTATTTCAGGGTTAACGACCCTGATCTGGTGAGATCGTCCGTTTGCCAGCTTGGCAGATCCGCCACTAAAATTTGATATTCATTTACCAGCCAAACCCCCAGAAGCAGCATTAAAGTAAAAAAGCAATATGAATTGCTTTATTTTTGTTTTGCAAGAAAGTAATGAGTATAACCACTGCTATCATTTCATGCTTGGTATTTCAGCTTGTAACTGAATGGCACAAACAACAATGGTTTCCAAATCACCAGGTTTTGCTAAAATGTGATACAATCCAAGAATGAAGTACACAGCTGAATGCAATGGAACAGAAATGAGGATGATCAGTTTTCTGGTGTCTACAGTAAAACAAAAATGCTTGGCTCATATTACCCTGAAAACTTTGCCATCTGTAAAGGCAAGTGTCTTCCAATGGTGAGCAATGCAGTGTGCTGCTTTGGAGCCATACCACAAAAATGTAAAACATGTAGTAATGATTTCAGCACATATACATCATCAATTGGTGCTCAAAGTTTGGTGCAGTCACCACCAATCTCAGAGCACAGGACCAGTTTTGCACGGAACTGTGATGTTGCAAAAATACTCTCTGGCACACATATTCCAAAAACACGTTGTCACACCAAACTAATTTGAAACATCAATAACATCTGGCCTGGTTTGGGTTTAGCATAAACAGGTAAGAGGTTCAGTACACCATGTGTCCTGCCATGGACACCATGGATGTGTGCTACACCTTATGTGCTACACCTTATGAGCTGTCTGCACAGCTGAACCCGTGGAACCATGCTGGTACCATGCTACTGTGCAGACCAGGGTGAACACTTTTTCTTATCTGATTTTTGGTAATGCTTGTCACTTCCAGCTTAAGGTAAATATTGTGTGGAATAAAGCCAGGGCTATGCTTGGGAATGCAGCACTGTTAAGCTGTTCAATTAATAAGGTGGGGTGAGCCCTATGTAGGTTATGTTAATGTCTTCTAAGGAGCACATTCTGCAGTAAAACAATGGCCTATACAGGTGAGTAGCCACTGGTTGACCTTGCATGAGAACATATGCAGAATCACATGTAGCTGACCTTCACATGCTAGAACACAATTGATTTGGTATAGTTATGTTAATAAACTGAGCTCCAACTTAATATGCATTTCCCGCTGTTGGAGTATATTAATATACAATACTTGTCAGCTGTTGCCCCTGCCATCTTGCTTTCACAATATCCCAAAAACAGAAGTTTGTGTATATTGGTGTCATCCAAGGCATTGTCACGTTATCCACATAGGATCTTTCCTGCCACCTCAATTTTTTCCAACACTATTCATCCATTACAGTTCAAGTCTGGTGCCAGTTGCTGACAGCAGAGACAAACAGTCACTCAACCCAAACTGATGACACCTTCTGACAGCAGGACTTATCTGACCAACACCTTTTAACATCTTGTATTTCCAGAAATAGCCAGTGGCAGAATATCATTCCAACTTTTTGAACCAATCAGCACTTTTTATTTTTAAGTATGTTACCTACCCTTCAGCATTTGGATGACAGCAGACCACATGTTACCCTCGCAGGATGTCCATTAGATTTCCTAGGCTTAATCATGGCCAATGACTACGCAGTCCAGAAATGCGATCGACATCGTTTTCAATAAATTCCCTTACCTTGGGAGCCGAGGAGATTTTGTTCAAGGTAGCTATCTGAGGATGCTTTCACCACCACCAAGACCAGACATCACAAGTTCTGCATCAATCAGTTAGGAATAGCCCTTCACGTCCACTACCCCCGCACTCATTTCCACAAGACGTCGCACCCCCAGCACAACGCAACGCACCGCTATGTAATGGCCTTGGGACACGCTATGAATGGCACTCAAAAGTTATTGGGAGAACCGTGGCGATTGGACGCCCTCCGCTGCCGTATCGCCCGTAACGCCAACGTTGGCCGCATTATTCAGAATCGTCACTCCTTTGTTACTTGTGCTACCATCTGCTGAGAGCTTTGTACTCGAGGTAAGATTTATTACCACTAGATGTCAGGCTAATGAAGACCACCACGGATAGGCCTACCCGTCTTCGAAGCGTCTTGGATATATTTCTACAGTTTGGTGATAGCGTGGCAGATGATGTTCATGTGATAGTGACTTTTTCGACAAAATACAACGTTGTGATATTTGCTGCGGCCTTTTGAGGCACTAGTCACCGTACTAGACCTCCCATGACCGTTGCAGGGAACTCTCTATTTATCATTTTGTTGTGCCTTTAGATCTTGTGACCATAGACACATAATGTCACCCCATGACCCATGTATCAGATAATGCGCTTCGTGCACCTCAGCGGCCTCACCCCGCCGTTCGTGACAATGATTCTCTCATCTGGCAAGTGACTGTGAGCTGTTTTAAAAATTTTCACATCAGCATTGCGCTTAATTTAATACCCAGGGACCATTGCCTCGCCTCGATCTTAGAGTTAAAACAGATTTTGCCTCCTGGAATTTTTTGGAGCGCCGCTGAAAATAATCATGTGAGTGTCTAATTCTACCTATGCGCAATATTTTTGTGCACAAGTTTTCAATTTGAGCTACCATATCGGTCCGGAAGCCTACAGTCTGCAGCGTAAAGTGACGCCTCCAGCGGCTGGGTATGCAATGGTCGCGGGCGAGGATTAAGTGAGGAGCGGCGCCATCAGTTTTTGGTGGTGAGCTTTTTAAGGTATGTGTACAACTTTGTGTGTATTTGCTCCATAGTAAACTCTATGTTGCCTAGAGATATTCTGGCCATTGCTAGTGCCTTGTTATCGCGTATCGCTGCCTGCCATCCAGCATCTACTGCCTGAAATCGCGACGTTAAAACAAGCCTCGTACATGTACTGGGTGCAGAAGGGTATGTGCTTCTGAGGATTTGACAACAATGTTGTGTGTCTAAGAATTATTCTAGAAAGATGCCCTGTACTATATCCCGTAGTCAAAGTGTTTGTCGGAATGGTCAGGCTAGATATTTTTAATAATGATGATGAAAATATGGCACCACAAATGAGTGTGTCCCAATAAATCCCTAGCTTGTGAACTATTACCAGATTGGCATATGCATTAAGCTGTAGTGTAACAGAGCCACCTGTCCAATTATCACATGATGCATGGTCTATACCAATTATTTATCAACAGCTAAATTCTTGTTCCACAACTGAGCCTGTGTGAAGACCAAAGGTGTATCATTATCATGGCTCAGAGAGGGAATACTACAGTTGATGCAAAATGATGAAGTATGTGTCAAATGTTTTGGCAAATATGTGCATAAGCCAAAAATGATATTGCATCAGGTTATTTCCTTTATAACAACCCAATGGTAGCACATATGTGGTTTCATGTTTTGTAAATGATGTTAGTGGAAAGCATCCCAGGTACTGCACAGAATAAGTTTCTAACATGTGCTTCTCCTCTCAGCTGACCGCAAGCATTCCTGAGACTTCGTGGGCCGCAGCTTTCTCACATCATGGCTGGCAGTGTCAAGGCTTTGGTCCTGCTGGCATTCTCTGGGTCACTGGGCATCATGTTCATGGTGCTTGCATGTGCCCTGCCAGATTACAACAATTGGTGGCCATTCTTTGTCATCATCTTCTACATTCTGGCACCCCTGCCATACACAATTGCCAGACGTTATGCGGAGGACTCGGGTACTGGGAACGCCTGCACAGAGCTGGCGGTGTTCCTTACCACAGGCATTGTGGTGTCCGCGTTTGGCCTGCCTATTGTGCTTGCACACGCGCCTCTCAAGGTCCCAGTGATTGAGTGGGGCGCCTGCGCGCTGGTGCTGACGGGAAACGTCGTCATGTTCCTCACCATCCTCGGCTTCTTTGTGGCATTTGACGAGTCAGATTCGTGGTCCTACTTCTAGCAGTGGCGCTGATGCGTGGTCCGCGTGGGAAGTGGTATGCCGGCGGCGGTGCTGGTTGTCATGCCGGCGAGCAACAGTGCTGGACCGGGACTGTTGATGCGACCAAATTGTGCAGATTCAGAAGCAGATAATCTGCGTGGAAATGATTGAGGCGAATGATCTGTTACGGAAAGCTCCTCAAGGGATTGTCTATACTGCGACCGTGACAGTCTCTTGAAATGCCTCCGTAGACTGGTTTGACTCCGAAGAGCCAGCTGGTGCTCCCGTGCTGTTTTGATGTTGCGTCTACCCTCGAGTTGAGGTCAGGGCGCTGATGCTGTTGTTTTGTTACGCCCGACTGGCTTGAATGAAGCTTGCCGGCGGCGCGCGCTAGCTCAGCGTGCCACAGTCTACCAAGTGCCACAATGAAAGGCATGTACACATCCAACTGTTACTGGAGTTGGTCACGTAGATACCTGTAACTCTGCTACGAGCACATCACGTGGCGGAAGAAATAGCAATGATCGTTAACTGATAAGCCACGAATGAGAACAGCCCGAGGGACCTGATCGGGTTGTGCGAAGTTTCTCCAGTGTGTTACGGCCGTAGAATTGTACAAATGGTCGTAATATCGCCGTACCGTAACGACAGGGCACACGTGCCGCGCCATAGGTCGTGCCGCGGCCGTCCGTTAACTCCTGTGTTCTTTCTGTCGCCGAAGCGGCATTGGGTCATGGCTGTATACTCAACCATAATATCGTCTCTTCCAGTGATCTCTGACGCCTTTAACCATCTGTGCCCCGATCGAACGGGCACTCGCGACTTACTGTTGACGAATATCACGCCTAACGGTGCGGTGGGGTCATCGGATCATCGATTTGTGTACAATGCTAGCAATAAAGCAATGATCGTTGTGACTGGTATGCGTCGTCGTTTTACGGCAGTGGTTTCGCAACGGTCCAGGATCGCCGACTAAGCCACCGTCAGACGACGGCCCTGGCGGCCGGTGCGCCGGCACCGAGCAGCTGGTGAAGGGTGGACCGATGACGCCCGCCTCCCGCTCTCGGCAGAAAGTGACGAGACGGTTGCGTCAGAGATGGGGACCCAGCGACCTACACGCTGCGTCGTTTTATCCATCCGCTTGGTTTGAAATGGATAATCGTGCCCACACGATCAAATCGTGACTCCAAGTCCCAGAGAATACGGAGGCAGAGCGGAATTTTGGGACTGGGGCAAGATGACTCTTTCATTCTTTTCCGACAGGGAGGAGGAGGGGGAGCAAAGCTTTCCTTAAACTAATGTTGGGGGACCACAAAGGTTCTGATGTTAAACCTGGACTGTGCGTACCTCTAGGACAGGGTGGCAGACACGAAGTCAAGCCCAACAACCCAATCACACAAGTTGAGAATCAAATGTCCCAAAACCAGTCACTTCTAACGCATTTCAAATGCCCTGCACAAGTCAAATCGTGCCCCTCTGTATTCCACAGGCCGCACGGTTACACGCACATAAGTATCACGTAGACACAATTCATCTAAAACACGCTCCTAAAAGTAGCACAATGTGGCGGCGCCCCACGCCCAACAGAGGCGGCTTGGGGCGCCGTCGCCCGGTCCCAGTCCGGACTTGTTGACCCGCGTCACACTCGGGCGGGCGCGCCGGGTCCGCCGGCACGACTTCGGCTCAGCTAGGACGGCCCTGGCGAGGCGCCCCTCGTATCGAGTGCCGTCCTTGTCGATGGCGTAGTTGTAGTCGACCCCTCGTCGGCCAGCGCCTTCTCTATCTCTTCCTCCAGCTTGTCGCGAGGAATGTACATGCGCGAAATTTCCTGTGGTGACGGGCAGAATGTTCCCGTTGATGTTATCGGACACGAAGCGGACACGCGACTCCCGGACATACCATGCTGTGACGTAGCGTGGGACGACGGGCTTTCCGGCGCGTGTCATTTCGATTCATGCCAATCCTTCTGGGATAATCAGGATGATGATGATTTGCAAGACGCTTATCGTTTTCACCATTTGTAAGACAAACTCGTATGCGGAAAAAGGGGAAAACAAGTTTTCGCCTGTATCACTATAGATAAGATCACTACGGCAGACACGTGTATCTATGAGGCAATGAAGCTACGCTGTATCATTATGCAGCGAGACAAATGAGTGCAAAACCGCACTTGTCAATAGTGAACTCACAACGGCGCTTCACTGTGATGCCGTTTTCCACACAGAATGGTCCACGTGGACGTGTGAAGTCCCCATCAGTCAAGCCGCTTCGCCCGGTTCCACCGCACCTCCAAAGCCCAGCGCCAGCCGAGGCGCGGGTAGACGCCCCCCGGACGCTCCCGCGCCATGCGCGCATCTCACCTCCTGGGTGCGGATGAGCTCCACGGCGCGCTGGCTGTCCTTCTTCTGCTGCTCCAGGGCCGCCTGCTGCAGCGCCGCCACCTTGCGGCGCACGGCCTCGGTCTGCTCGGCCAGCCTGCGGGGCACGTCGCCGTCGGCCTCCGGTTCACCGGGACGGGCCCCACGTGGGCGAGGGGTCACGCACAAGCATGCACGACAGCCTACACACCTACGCTGGCCGCGAGCGAGGCCGTTCTGCGGCCGGTGTAGCCGCGGCGCTCCATGGCAGAGTGTGGCAAGAACTCGAACAATCCAGACAACTGCGGCAAACGTTTCCGCGACATGCAAGCGCGGCGAACACGATAGCCGGTGCGCTGCGCGGTGCACGCGTCCCGCGCCGCACCCACCTCTGTTCCGCCCTCGGCGGCCATGCGCGCGTTCTCGGCGTCGTTGAACGCCATCAGCTGTCGGTGCTCGGCCTCCTCCTGCTCCGGGAGAGCACGTGACCCGGCTGGGCACGGTTGCTCTGGCGCAGCTCCCAGTCCTGGCGCAGGTAGCTCCTGACAGGGCACGCGGCACGGTCAGAGGGGGCGGCAGGCACGGGCGCCGATCCATGCCCGGTTCCCGAACCCAGGACGCGGAAGTCGGGTCGGAACACGGGCGGTCGGGAAGGCCCTGGTGCCCATTAACTTCAGCGGGGATTCATATGCTGACACAATGCCATATTTCAGGACAAACCAACTCGTTTTCGCCGAATACTCCCACCCAGCAGGAAATGCACCTCACTACTCACTATACAAGTAGTTGCCTAACATGATTCGCCACGGTTTTGTTTAACCAATCCACGACAAAGATAAGTGTTACATAGATTTCGTCAGTAACTGTTGTAGTAAATCATAGGGTTGCTTGGTAAAACCTATTCCATAAAAAATTGCTGACGCCTGACATAATAACGAATTCACTGAACTAATATTCAGCAAGTATGCAGCGCGTTAGATAACTCTGTATGTCCTAACGGTGATGAGCTGTGTACATCTCATGCAATGAATTTCAGTGACAGCCTACGAAGCAGCACCGTCCCTTGACAGTTAGGTCCAAAATAGAGCACTTTTAAGTGAATAGGATGTTATATAAAACTTCAAGGTTTCTGGATACAAGCCACATCATTGAATGATGCGTGCACAGCTCCGCAGTTTGATTCAATAATCGGGCCTATCGCCGGCCGGTACATCGGGATCAGCTCAGTCCGATTTCGCGGCGGTCGGGCGTCAGATTTCGAATGTAAGCTGCGGCAGTCATCTGAGCTCCACCGCTGTGGCGAACAACACTATCTGAGGCCTGCCAAACATGCTCAGTTCCACATGCTGTCGGCTAGAAAAGACCGTATGCTGGCGTATTATTACTGTGATGCATGGACTCACCAAAATCGTTTATACACCGACCAGCTTGGCTGATGGCCGGAGGGGGAATTCTACAAGAATCCAGACATGCGCCCACGTTTGCAGCACACTGCACACCATCGGCCCCGTGTAGCATGCAACGTGACCACCAAACATCGTTCGTGAAAAGTACACTGAATTGTCTACCACAGTCTTACTTCAAAGACTTCATCGCAGTGCGGTAGTTGTTGTACAGGCGTTTCATGTCCTCCCTTTCGTCTGCAGGGATCTCAGGCCGCGTCGGCACTCTGTACAGCTTTGAGGGTGCCGTCGGCATCCATCGCGTCTTCCGCAGAACGACCGCAGACGTAGCGAGACCTCTGCTTGCCATGCCCGACGTCCAGATATCTCGCAGAACGAGGCGCGACAGACAACCGTGGGAGAGCGCCATTCTGTTCATGCATGTACTGTCTGAAATGCAAGAAGCATCATGTTGGAAGGTAAATGCAAGGAGGCGAGATAAACGCTATGCAGTCAAACTGTTGGATGCCCCACAAAATCGCTATGATGTTAT
Source organism: Pollicipes pollicipes (assembly GCF_011947565.3). Lineage (NCBI taxonomy): Eukaryota > Metazoa > Arthropoda > Thecostraca > Pollicipedomorpha > Pollicipedidae > Pollicipes > Pollicipes pollicipes. Next base: position 16,778,165 of record NW_023597054.1, on the reverse strand, counting down.
TGTTCAAATAATATCTTAACTGTAACACAATTAGACAATGGTGAATGGTGGATACATGCCATACACCAGGGCAGGGCTGTTGGCTGTAAATGGGCTGTGCCTGATTGAAAAGTGGGCCTTTTTCTGGCTTTTCAGACTACCTATGGACTTATATTTCAGACTATCAGACTACCTGGCATATTAAACAAGACCATCCGCTGTCCTCTCCCTAAAAAAGACACTCCCTGTAACAAAACCAGGAGGATGCCAACCTAAGAGGCCCCTGCCAGCCTGCATGGAGGGTGCCAGCATAAGACTGTAAGGAAGTCCCCTCCCAATCTCCAAAAGTGCTGATGCTGGCTCTAACATGAAATTACAGTGGCCTGATCCCAAGGCACAGCTTCAGCAACAAAAGATTAAAATATCCAAGTTCAATCCATTATCATGTAAATCTGAAAATTAGCTGACTGTGAGCCCAATCCTGCTACCAGCCTGACTGCCTCCACTGCAAGTGACCCAAATATGCATGGGCCCAAAGTAGCACTTTCCCATACCCTGACTGATGTCACTACCATTAACTTCACCCTCTACAGACCAGAGTGCAGTGGCAAAGCCTGACCTACATCTTCTGGACCACAAGCATCTGCCACTTTGATTTGCATACATGATTACCATTTATGGTCTCATGGCGATATGGCCTGGTTGCACAGCTTGTTTCAGCAGATGGTCTCATGCTGTCACTGGCTTAAACTGGTATCTATAACTTGCCCAGCTCCAAGACCATCCTATGATTGCAAAACCAAGACAGAATCAGCCTATTGTGATCAGCTGCCACCTTAGTCCTAGGCCTTAAACATCAAAGTTGTGAGGTCTTTAAGACATTGCTTCTGGTGCCATAAGGTCTATGCAGTCACATAATTTGTTATGGTCTGGTACAGTCCTAAGGCCCAGACCTCACTATGACACCAAAGCTATGCTACCATTCATCTTGTGTTTGGTGAATAGTTTAACAATACACATTTATAGATGTTACCTAGTATCATTACTAGTACCTATAGCATGTCTTTTAAGTCCACAGACTCCTGAGGCCTATTATTCATTAGCCAATGGAGATCCATTCCTTACTTTGGAGTGATTAAGCCACTTCTTTAGGTGTGATGCTGCAGCCCAGGCCCTGACTCAGTAAGAGGTAAGGGGCCAAGTATGTGGCTGCTTACAAGCAAGTCATCAGCGCTGACATAGCAATGCATAGCTAGAGTTGATGCACTGTGCTATTAACCATGTTGCTGTTGATGCTCTAGTGTGTATAGCAAATAGGCTGGTCTTATTTTAAGATGGAAAGTGTGATCAATAGCTATGTACTTAGCCACATATCACCTAGCTGTAAATGTTATTCAAATAATATTCAAGTGTGCTATTCATGCCACTCTGAACTCTATGTCTGTAGGGTTGGATCAGCTGACTCCATGTGTGTCCACCTTTGGAACTAAGGGTGTCTTCCATTGGTGTGTATCTCTGATACTCCCTCAGCAGGCAGAGGTTGAATTTTAAGTTAATGAGGAACTGGGCTCTGAGACATTTAATGTGAGCTGAGTTGCAAACACATATAGCAAAAAACCTTCCAATGACTGAGAAATCCTAGAGCTATCATGTCAAGGGGGACATGGCTATAGGTTCCTGATCCTTCTGAAAGTCTTATGTATTCCATTACTTAAGGGTACCTTAACTTTGACTGATTTGGCAGATTCTACTAAAAGAATTATGATGAAAATGGTAGCTCAAGAACCATGACACAAGCAGTCTTGCTGACACAAGTTTCAGCCACCTTTGATCTTCTAGGTCAGGAAGTAAATTTAGCCCAAAACACAATCCACATGCCTAGGCAAACTCTTTCATTACAGGATCTCTGCATAGTAAGTGATATCTACTTGCAGCCCCCTTCTCAAGCAATTTGGCTAGCAAGTTTTTGACCTAGAACATTATGAGTCTGAAATGTGCGCACAATTTGGGAGCCTGTTTACAGGTGATGCTGAGCAGGAGTGATTTTAGTAATGAGTTTGAACCATTTTTAACACGAGATTAAGCACTTTATGGGAAATATTATATATATATATATATATATATATAATATATCAGCAATGGTGACGTAACAAAACTGAAGCGCTCACCTGTCCTATGACCGAGGTTGCAATGGGAAGACAGCTAACTAGTATCCTCAGGGTATCCAGATCTTGGCGCGACTCTCCGGAGCCAACGTTATCACTTCATTAAATTTCTTCCTATTCACTGGACAATTTGAGAGCCTCCAACTAACCACGATCCAGCCGTCTCGCATGAAGCGCGTCTATGAGCGGAACACTCGCGCCACCTTACCTCCACGCTCCAAATTAGTCAAGGCCGCCAAAGTATAATTCTGCCGCCGTTCTCATCTTTCTCTGCATCGACTAATGGGTTACTGTTTCGGACGCACCAGCTTTGCAGCAATGACGTGAAATGAGATGACGTGAGATTGAAGATAGCTCTCATTTCTTCTCTATCATGGCTGAAAGGCAATCGGCCTGAAAATATCGGCTTCTCTGAGCAGGGAAGTAGTTGTTACAAGTCAGTTGGGGAACCGTGAAAAATTATGAAACCTACACCTAAAATTCGTCAACAAACGGATTTACTCCGGCTTTGACCCATTCTCCCAGGGTTTGGGGAGTTGGAGCCAAAGCTTCAAAGAAATGGGAAACGGTACTCCTGACTGTAATGGTATGCAAGAAAGGCCTCCGTACAGACTACACGCGCACGCGCTTGTAATAAGTGTACTGCTGGTCCTTAGTGGTTGAGTGTTTGACATGTCCATTGTGACCTTCAGGTCTTGAGGGCACATGCTTATTCCAACTCAGTGCAGCGCGCAGTACGTTCATAACGCTAGTTCGGTATCAGTGAATGGTGATACCGAACTAGGGATAACTGAACATACCTCGGCGAAGGCCGCCAGCCCTCTCCACACAGACAAAATAACAGCCGTGAACAGCTCCTTCAGTCAATTTGCATACACAGGCAGCAGCACAGCCGTTGCTGATCATTCGACGGCGGAGAACGCCGTCGTGGCCTGTCGAGGTCACGCGTTCGAGACAGCGCGGACCTGTTACAGATCACTCCAGCAGCTGGAGGCTCAGAACCCTCCAGCGTGTCCACAACGGTCGTCCTTGCGGCTTATACCATCCTATGCTGAGCATAACCCTATGGCGCCAGACTGGACTGACATAGACGCCGTCTCGTGCCATTTTTCGCCATGGTTTTACCCGCTGCCCTCTGCAGCGACTCATATGAGTGATTAAACTGTGATTCATGTGCCTGTGTGCACACTTTTAGCATTTTATCTTTGCACTGTGAGCTGGTCAGTCTACCACTCACTGACATGAGCTTTTTCGCATGAAATATATGAGACATCGCCTCCATTGGCCTCGGGCCGATCTTCGTAGTCCAGATGGCTCCAACCAAAGCATCACATTTGTTCCGGGTTGTCGGCGCATTCACCGTTAACTAGCAGCGCCCAGTCACACCCGTCCCCACGAAGGTCAGCGCATGCACTGCAAACCAGTCAGAACGAAAAAATGTGCTACAAACGATCGCTCTGTATTGGCTCCACATCAACTGTCAGCTACGATGCAAATGGGAGCAAAGACTTGTGAGATAGCTCCCCGTCACGGCAGATCGCCGCCTACTTCTTCGACAAGAGCAGACCGCGGAAGTCGGCATTGCTCTTGGGCGTCGGCGCCTGGGGCGCGGCCGACTCGGCCGGCGCCTCCTTTTTCTGCAGTGCTCGGGGCACGAAGGCCACCTGAAGCCGTCCGCGACTGAAACATGGTCACACGGGCGTCGCCATTGAAGTGCGCCAAGATCGAACTACTGCGCAGCCGCTTTTACAAATAAAGCCTGAGCCTCCTGGATTGAGCTGACTTTTGGGATGAGTTGTCACTCCGCGCAGAAATATATCGCCTCGTGACTGCCTGTTGCCCACCGCGGATCGCTCGACAATATCTGGACTCCGAGCTGACTTCACCGGCTGGACAAGGCTCGGGGGGGGGGGGGGGGGGGAGAAGAGGGAGCCGGCAATACTCGTGGCCGATATCTTGGACCACGGAGGACCCTGCATACTGTGGAAACCGTTGGCACAACTTCACGACAGCAATGATCCCCTGAGCCTCCGCATACCGGGTCGGCTGTGTGATTTACTGGCAAAAATAAACGGTCTAAGACGAAGTCAGGTGAGCCTGAGTAGTTTATGATCACCGAAATATTCAAGCACACCATCGGTCTTCGAAAATAAACGGTCCGCAAAATCAACAAGCGCCGCATGTGAAAAGGTAAGCTGAAAAAGGTCACAGCACAGGTGCATGCGCCGGCCGGCTGATAGGAGAATGGCTTCACCTGGCGCCGCCGCGGCCGCCCGGTCCCAGCGAGCGCTGCTCTGTCGGCCGGCCCTTGGCCTTGGGAGGATCGCTGATGGCCACGCTGATGGTCTTGCCGTCCATGACGGTGCTGTCGGTCTTGAGCAGCGCCTCGGCCGCGGCCGCCTGTCCGGCACGACGGGGACATGAGAGGGGAGTCGCTTGGGCCGGACAGACCCGACGCCAGCTGGCAAACGATAGCCGAAGCGTGAGGCGAACCGCGGTGCGGCAATGAGATACACTCGCAGCTTCTGATCACACTGGGGACAAGATTACACCATTCCGCGTTTGTTTGCTTCGTCCCTCAGGAAGCCAAGAACATTATCGTATCATCGTATGACCATCTTCATGACAGCCGTAACTGCGGGGGGTAATGAGGAGGCGATCATTGTCTTGCGTTAATGGGATCTCACGCCGTGTAGATTCTCCGGCGTGAAGGCTTGCTGCCGACCGTGAGCGGTCGCGGCATGCTCACCTCCCCGTTGAACTCGATGTAGGCCAGCCCCTTAGAGTGGCCGTTTCTGAAGGTGACCAGCCGCACGTCCTTCAGCTCACCGAATGTGGAGAACTTTTGCCGCAGGTCGTCTGCGGTGGCGCTGAACGGCAGGCCTGGAGGCGTCCGGAGCGTCAACCGGCGCACACACGCAGACACGGCGGCGGCGCACCCCAGGACGGCTGCCGGCGGTCACCGACCAGCCGGCGCACACACCCAGACACGGCGGCGGCGCACCCCAGGACGGCTGCCAGCGGTCACCGGCCAGCCGGCGCACACACGCAGACACGGCGGCGGCGCACCCCCGGATGGCTGCCGGCGGTCACCGACCAGCTGGCGCACACACGCAGACACGGCGGCGGCGCACCCCAGGACGGCTGCCGGCGGTCACCGACCAGCCGGTGCACACACGCAGACACGGCGGCGGCGCACGCCAGGACGGCTCTCGGCGGTCACCGATCAGCCGGCGCACACACGCAGGTACGGCGGCGGCGCACCCCAGGATGGCTCCCGGCGGTCACCGACCAGCTGGCGCACACACCCAGACACGACGGCCGCGCACCCTCGGACAGCTGTAGGCGGTCACCGACCAGCTGGCGCACACACGCAGACACGGCGGCGGCGCACCCCCGGATAGCTGCCAGCGGTCACCGACCAGCTGGCGCACACACCTAGACACGGCGGTCGCGCACCCTCGGACGGCTGCCGGCGGTCATTGACCAGCCGACGCACACACCCAGACACGGCGGCGGTGCACCCCAGGATAGCTGCCAACGACCAGCTGGCGCACACCGAAAAGCGCTGGTGGCCGACCACGCCAGCACAGGCCTGCGCCTGCTGAAGATCGTGTGTAGGCTGAGACGCAACCGATCGCTGATGGCCGCTGACCAGTGCAGGCGGCCAGGGTGGGACAGATTGCTGCTAAATGCAACGCCATGGGCATGACGTTCAATGCCGGCTAAATGGGTGAAGGGACGCCCAGCCCCCCCCCCCCCCCCCCGCTCATCGTAGGGTCCATACATTTAATAAGAATCTCAGAATATTCCTGACGACATACGTCGGTAGAGAAAGACCACTGGTGGTAAAACAGGTGATGACATTCAAAAGCTAGGGTACCATAACGTTAACAAGACACGGCCGTGCGCCTACCCTCCTGACGGCAGGACGCCGATGCCACCATGACCCTGCTGACTGGCTGCGTTCGGCGCCGCTCACCTCGAACGAACAGCTTGTTACGCTCCAGGCCGGTGTTGTATTTGAAGCCCTGCTGGGGCTGCTGCTGCGCGCCGCGCCGCAGCCGCGACGCGAAGCAGGGCCGGCCGTCGATGGGAGCTCGGTCGCGCTGTAACGCCGCCTCGGCCGCCGCCTGCGCGGACACAGCACACTTGCTCAGGGGAGGGAGCCAACGGCAGGCCACAGGCACGACGGGAGCCAGATGATACTGTGGTGTTTATCACTGCAGCACCGCTTCGGCCGCCGCCTGCGCGGACACAGCACACTTGCTCAGGGGAGGGAGCCAACGGCAGCCCACAGGCACAACGGGAGCCAGATGATACTGTGGTGTTTATCACTGCAGCACCGCTTCGGCCGCCGCCTGCGCGGACACAGCACACTTGCTCAGGGGAGGGAGCCAACGGCAGCCCACAGGCACAACGGGAGCCAGATGATACTGTGGTGTTTATCACTGCAGCACCGCCTCGGCCGCCGCCTGCGCGGACACAGCACACTTGCTCAGGGGAGGGAGCCAACGGCAGGCCACAGGCACGACGGGAGCCAGATGATACTGTGGTGTTTATCACTGCAGCACCGCTTCGGCCGCCGCCTGCGTGGATACACACACACTGAAACGTGAAGGCAAGAGTAGTAATACTCCTGTGCACTCATCATAGCATTATTTGTCCTGTTCTCACCACCCCCAAAGCTAAAATTTTCATAATTATAGCGATTATGAATCCCTGCACGGTGTGACATGTGAAACAGAACAACAGACTGCGCTGGCCTGAACAGCACGCGCTAGCACGTAAAACAGACGAACAACACGCGCTGGCCTGAGCGCGTGGCGTTCAGCGTCACCCTCAGGCCAGCTCACCGGCACATCCCGTACTCACAATGGTCGAGAACTCGAGGTAAGCGAACCCCTTGGAGCGGCCCTTGTAGTCTTTGACCAGGCGCACATCGGTGATGTCTCCCACGTCGGCCAGGTGACTGCGCAGGCGCGCCTCGTCCGTGGCGAAGTCCAGGTTGCTGAGGAACACGGTGCGCGAGTCTCGCTCCACGTCGCCCGTGCCGCCGCCCTCGTCACCTGATGGGGTAGGGTGGGGGGGGGGGGGGGGGGCGGGTCAGGCGGTGGAGGGGAGCGCGTTCCACGTCACCCGTGCCGCCGCCTTCGTCACCTGATGGGGGTAGGGTGGGGGGGGGGGGGGGGGGGCGGGTCAGGCGGTGGCGGGGAGTCGTGCTCTTCCCGGCCACCACGGGGCGGCCAAGGCGAACGCGTTGGCGCGGGGACTGACACCCAATCGTTGAGTGATGGCACGTAACTTGGAGTCACCGCATCCATACGTGGCTTTAGATGCGTGCGTGAATGTGGGGGGGGGGGGGGGGGGAGTGGGCGCACATTGTATCCCAAACACAAGTACAATTGGCAAGGACCTCGGTAACATCATCCGGCAGTAAGTACCGTCGTGGACCAGAAATGGCTGGACGAGCACATTCGATCACCATCTACGTGGACATTTCACGACGTTAGTAACATGATCAATACGTGCTGAAGTCATTCAGCATTCCCCGACTCGTTTCATTGCGCAAATCAGCCGACATGGCAAGGGGAGATGCGGCATCCAACAAATTACGGGTTCTGTTATGAGCGGAATAACGTTCCTCGCGAACACAGAATGTGTGCAACAATGTAAGCCTGCGTTTCAGGGTCACTATTTTCATTTGAGCTCCGAACTTCCGCCTTGTGTGAACTAATGCCCATTGGCCAATAGCTCGCGGCATGTTTGCTTTTCTATGAGCTAAAAACAATGGCGATTCATCGAATAACAGGAACTACGCCGGTCAGCAACGGTGTTTCTCAGCTTGTGAACACACATAACGCCAGCCGGACGCCAGCATCGGTCGCGGATCAGTACCTATCCGCCCCCCCTCCCTCCCTCCCCCCCTCCCCAACCCCACCCAGCCCACCTTTTGGCGGTCGGTCCCGCCGCTCGTCCTCCCGCGTCTCGCTCGGCGGCGGCGGCGGTTTAAAGCCAGGCGGTGGGGGTGGTTTAAACCCGGGCGGCGGGGGCGGTTTGAAGCCGGGCGGCGGAGGGGGCTTGAAGCCGGGCGGCGGAGGCGGCTTGAAGCCGGGCGGCGGGGCCGGCCGGTCGCCATTGGCGTCGGTCCTCTTGGCAGGCGCCGGCCGCATCTCATCATCATCCGCCTCCAGCTGCGGCACACGTTCGCGGTCAGTCAGGTGCTCAGCATGGAAGTGCGGATGCCGTAACATAACAACAAACATGGGCGGGTGACTCACGCAGCCCCGTGACATGTAATGGCAGGCTAGAGAGTTTCTACCCATCTCATAGCCGTAGAACCCGTGGACACTCATTATGCGTTCCCGTGGCACGGAAGAGACAAGGGTCAATATCTCGACAAATTCCACCTAGATCAATATCCATCTAGATAAATATCCCGGCAACTTCACCATCTCACGTGAGTTGAACCAGCTTGTAGCATAAGAACTCCAGAATTCACAGCTCAAGGAGCACTAGCCAACATGCAGCAAGAGCCCATCTCACTGAACATTAGCACACGTGTTCGCATGTCCGTATTTTACAGCCCAAACATCGCACTCAATTGGCGGTGACAACCTAATTTGAGCTTTACTGCGAATCAGCTCCTCGTCACAGCTTGCAATCGCCGCTTCTCGCCGTGGCCACGTCATTCCAAACCCAATAAGACTGTCCATTAGCACTACAATCAAGTATCTCTTTAAGTTCGTTTGCATCCGCTCAGAGAGTTACCCCGACATCCCACTGTTACCCGCTCCCGCGAAACGGATATTAAAGGAGGACGGGAAACACCTCAGATTGATGGCCCGCCCATAACTACTAGCAAATCGCACTGAGGGCCTTCTGAAACCGCTGTCAAACGTAACGCAGTTCCTCCAAGGGTCGCTATATAATTACCCGGGGCGGCGCTTCCCCGACGCACCTAAGAAATATCGCATGGAGGCATAACTCCCGCTAGTTTGAGCAAACTTCGTCTAGCTTTTCCAGGGGCATCAAGCTATGTCATGACAAGTCCTTACCTTCCTCTTTTGTGGACTGGTGTTTTCTGTTTTCGCGGGAAGCTCCTTCGCAGCACTTTTAGCGGTTTTCAATTCTTGCCGTTTATTTTTCCTCCACTCTTTATCCTTTTGCTTCTTCTTTTCAACCTTTGCTTCCGCTTTGTCCAGCTCCATCTTCTCTTTTTCCGCCTCCTTTGCTCGGAGGGCTTTGATACGATTCATACGGACACGGTAACTGTGAAGAGGATAACGTTTATTTTTAAGCATACACCGGACCTGTGAGAGCTGAGCATGGAAGGAACAAATAAAGATTGCTACCCTGCCGAGTTTCGCTCATAGCACCGCTCCCACTAACATTGCACAAGGCGGGAATGCCCAGTGTGAATGCCTAGTATGGCACGAACACTTACTTATTCCTCATATGCATTGCCAAGAACTTCACGTCCATCCACTCAAACTGTTTGATAAGCACGACAGTCGCACTTTACTCGTTCACGTGTGGTACAATTTACATCCTGCAGTACTGGCTTGAATTTTGTCACCATTCATTCAAAGCAATCACCATTTGCAGTGCTTCACCACCCCCGGCGTTCCTGGAAGTGCCGCTGTTTACGCGGGTCAAGCACCATGCGTTATTCCGCGCGGATCAGCCCGTCCGTGTAAAAACGGTTGCCCTACAGCTGGCAGTATTATGATGGGGAAGAGAAGTCGCCCCAGGACGCCAAATCTGGCGAGTAGGGCAGGTGAGCAGCCCCGATAGTGTGGTGCAGCGCAAAAACTTGCGCGCTTTGCACACACCGAGTGGCTTTGTTGTCGAGCGTGAGCCCCCCAATTGTCATTGCGCCCCATTCCAGGTCGTTTGCGCCGATTGTTCGCCCGCAGACGCCTCAGCAAGGCACAGTAGGACTCAGCGTTAGCAGTCTGACCCGGAGACAAATTCAGGGGCATAGCTCCGCGAGTGGAACAAGAAAAGAAGAAGCAGACTGCTCTCCGTCACACGCTGTGCCAAGCGCTCAGAGGTCACTTAAACTGACCTGAGCACCTGGCACAGGCCACCGACCTATGCCCGGCGCCCCAACATTGCTCAGTGCGTTGAAAACGTGAGTTTTTTAGCCCGACCGAAAGCATCATCCTCCCTTCACTTTGTACTGCCCCTCGAATTTGGCTCCCTGTGGCTTCCCCTCGTCCCCAAGATAAAGTTAGAACTAAAAGATGACTGTCTTAAAATCGGCGAGGAGATTCAGCGAGAATCGCACATGGTGCTTCAAGCGCTTAAAAAACGGAATCTTCAGGGAGCGTTTCAAGCGCGGCTAAAGCGCCGCGAGGAGTGTATCGCTGCGCGAGGCCATCATTTCAAAAGGAATGGCGAGCAAATTTAAATCAGGAACGTGTTCTGCTTTTTAAAGGCGTAGTCTCGCATCTTTTTAAACGGACCTCGTAACTTTACATCTGATTATTATGCCGCATGTCACATCCAACAAACACGCACCACATATCCAGTGCAGTCCTACATGTCGTCCAGTCAGTCACGCATAATCCATTCAGCCAGCGGCAGATCCCCTGCCCAAAGCCCCGCCAGCCGGCGCTGTGCCCGGCCTGTCTCACCGGTAGGTCATCTCGTCCCAGGTCTGCAGGGTACCCCGCTCGCGCTCGAACGCCGCCCACATCTCGTACACGCTCTCTGGCCAGTCCACGGTGCGGTCCAGCGCGCGCACCAGCAGTTTGCGCAGCTGCTCCGGCGTCCCGAACCGCCTGAGCGCAGCCGCAGACGGAGGATGGGTCACATGCCAGGCACGGCCGAGCGGCCCCTTGGGAACGCCGCACGCGCCGCTCGTGGTCAGCTCACGGGCGATGCGGAGTTAACGGCACGCCGGTCCCGTCACACCAGGCGACGTGCTCACGTTTGAGCCAAGAGAACAGGTTCGGACTTGTGAAGATGAGCACCGTTGGGCCGTGACTGAATGGCACAAACCTGCATGCAGTTGCGTTATGAGAGCATCGAAATGAAACGGGACTGTGTCCACTAGCCAAACATTGTGTGTTTATCCTCAGACTCAATTGACAGCCCATGGTGACAGAAGCGACAAAGCCGTGATAGAAACGATAGCCGAGCTAACTTTTCTTGAACTGAAACTGGAAGGTGTGGCGTCCCCCACTTCCCGCTCTCCTGGTTATCGCACCATGCACCTCACATCCCACATCTTTTCGCTGGGAGGGGGGGGGGGGGGAGGCACCACAGAGCGGGACTGACTGGACGAGCCGCAGGTACTGGAGCCACATCCTGGCCGACTTGTCGTGTCCCTGGCTCATGATGTCGTTCCAGAGGGCGACGGCCTCGCTCAGCAGGCCGTTGGCCGCCTCCAGGCTGGCCCAGTACTGCAGCAGCGTACACTCGGGGTCGCCCTCCAGACCGAACGCTGAAACAGCGGCGCCGGTGTCAGCCGCGCCACAACGGTCCGGGGCTGTTGGAATCGGCAGGGATGAAGCCAAACCACGAGTCCGGATAGCCTATAGGAACGTGAAAAGCGCAACACGCGTAGCTCACAGACAGCAGCTATTGTAGCCTCATGATCGCCCGGTATTTCCGAACATAGCGTACGATAACAGCTGATATTCACTGTGTGACAACAGGAACGCAGCAATAGCCGTCAAAGCTTTCAACCTGTTGTCGTTGTGGTTACTGCTCTTGTTGTTAACTTGTTGTTGATAAACTGTTGTTATTATACGCCTGCTTAGTTGTTGCAATCGCCCAGCCATATGCACATGCCATTTGATACCAGGCATGGGGATGAAGTCAGGCTTCTGGCTTCGAAGCCTAATTTTGGGCAAAGACAATGATATAAAAACAAAGTCAAAGCTGAAGGCAATGGCTTCGTTTCCGCCAAGCCGAATCTGAAGCCAGTGGTTTCGGACTTTGTACGCGCGAAGCTGAAGCCAGGTGTGAGCCAAGTGTGACCCTCACACTTGAGGAGCACGACGCCAGAGCCAACCACCATCTTAAAAATATGCAGGCCGAACCCAAAGCAGAAGCCGGGTTTAGTGAACAATGCTTCTTTGCGCAGCCAAAACATTTTTTGCGTCTGATAAAACCGCATGGAATCCGGAAACATTGCAAGGCTTTGCGGAGTGAACGAGACAATGTGTTCGCATTGAGGATGAAAAATAATTCTGAGTATCGTCAGTCTTCTGTTAGTGGAGACAACGTTTCGGAAAGTTCGTTCCCCAGCATTCATCAGATGTTAGTGTCCCTAAGAATCACCGGCTGGTTTTGGCCTTCAACCGTGCATGCGTCGTGATGATGATGATTGGAGTTTAAAAGTGCGCCGACGTCGGAGGTCATTTTGCGCCCACTTGACAAATTGTGTGGGACATCGGGGTAGCGGGCCAAGCAAGACTGCTCTTTGGGAAGAAAAAAAACCAACTGCAGTGAAGAAAATCAGCATGACAAAGTCCAAGTAGTTTTAGTCGACTGGACCCGAAGTCGGAGCCATAACGCAAAACTTGTTCGAGGCCAAAATCTAGCCTGAAGCCGTAGATAGCACTTAAAATGGCACGAAACCGGAGACGCGACCGAAGCCAGCCGTGGAATACACCTGAAAGCCGCGGCCAAATCTGGGGCCACTGGAGAAAAACTTTGGCTTCGCAAAGCCCAGTCAATACCGAAGCGAACTGTATCCCCATGTCTGGTTTACACTTAAAACTACTCGAGCCCTGAGCAAGCAAACCTGTTTTTATCCCCGCCAAAACAATGCACCGAAACAGATCTTTTAATAACGGAGGTAAGTGTGAACGCATGATTCTACTAAATGCACAAATGCCTCCCAAATGCGAACGTATGAGTCACATCTTTGACAGTTCGAGTTTCTAAGGTATGCTGATCGATTCTGCGAAAAGGATGACGCATACCATTCCGGCCACAGTGACTTGCGTTTGTGAACAGGCCTCTTGTACATGGCAGACGCGACCAGTGCTTTCCTTCTCCCTGTCCTTGTGACGGAACATACAAGGCACACCAGCCACTATACCGTGCGTCACCAGCGCGCCATGCCCATTGCACCACCGGCTGTGACCAGAAGGGACTCACTCTGCGCAAGGTGCTCGCACGCCTTGTTGAACTGGACCCGCATCTTCTCCATGAGATCGGCGCCCTTGGTGCCGTCCTGGCTGAGCCGGCGGCGGTACAGGTCCAGCCAGGTCAGCCACACCAGCTGGTAGTCGGCCGGCGTCTGCAGCCCGCTGGACAGCGCCCTCGTCACCAGCTCTGAGACAGGGACACGCGGCCAGCGGTCAGACCGCACCTCGGTCACGGCGCCGGCGCACGCGGCCAGCGGTCAGACCGCATCTCGGTCACGGCACCGGCACGCGCGGCCAGCGGTCAGACCGCACCTCGGTCACGGCGCCGGCTCACGCGGCCAGCGGTCAGACCGCACCTCGGTCACGGCGCCGGCACACGCGGCCAGCGGTCAGACCGCACCTCGGTCACGGCGCCGGCGCCGACGCGCGCTGTCATACGGTCAGACTCGCAAGGTACGGCACTAGCTACCATTGGCACGTCGCTCGGCACTGGGGGCATGGCAAGTCATTATAATGAACAGAAAGTCAGGTATTTTCCACGCATTTACTGACCCGTTGATGTAGGTATTTGACAGGAATGCCACGACACTAAACATCCCTTGCCAACGTTTCTCCGAGCACAATATCATTCTATCCCAGACTTAATCCGTCAATTTGTAGCTGACCAACACACAGCAACTTGCTGACTCCTGCACTTGACGTGACGCCTCTACCAGAGATCGGACCCCACATGCCGCTCCGGCTGATCTCGGATTATCCGGGCGGCCTCTCGCCCCCGGCAGCCGTGCTCACCCTCTGCTCGCTGGAGGGGCGCGCCGGCCCGCTCGACAGCACGGATGTAGTGCTCCCAGAGCTCGGCCGACCAGGCCAGGTGGCGCACGGCCCGCTCGTGGACGGCCAGCGTCACCTCGCTGGCCGGCCGCAGCTCGAAGTCCAGGTAGCGCGTGTACGCCTGCCACAGCTCCAGCGCCAGGCAGTTGTCGAGTACGGCGCGCTCCAGCACGTGCTGCACGCGCGCCGGTGTGCCGTGCGCCAGCTCGTGGCTCAGGTACTGCTGGTAGGCGGCCACCGAGCCGCCAGTCTCGTCGCTCGTCTGCCGGGGAACGCAGGGGTGATGGCCGGCACGAGAGCGTGCTGGGGGGTCTCCTTTTTTACCAGGGTCGGGGCAGCGAGTGTCGCCACTATTCGCGTGGGAACCCCCGATCCTCCCGCGGTCCTGTTCACTTTAGACCGGCGTACCCACCTGTCAACAACGATCATGTACTGCTGAAACACACAGCCGTAGCGCAATGCGTCGGAGCAATGTAAACGTAGAATACCATCCGCGAAAACAACTCAAATACCCCACGTTCACAGTATGCTGCAACTTTCCCCGACAGCCCAACCCACCACGCGGCGTCCATACCGGAGAGCACATGACCTCAGCAGCCTGACCATGACAGTTCATCCAAACACACGAATCATCAGGCCGCCATGCGCCAAGGCAGCGACGAACGCCGCTCGCACGTGCGCCGCTCACCAGCGCCTCCTCGAACGGCAGCAGCGTCTCCAGCCGCTTGCAGGCCTTGTCGTACTCGCGCCGGTCATTGGCGTCCGGCTGGGCGGCGGTGGGAGCGGCGGCTAGCCATGCCTCGTACTCGGCCCAGGTGAGCTCGAGCCCCTGTAGCGGCACGCGCAGCTGGCGCCGGAACAGCGCCGTCACCCGGTCGCGCGCCGCCGCCGCCGCGCTCTCCTCGCCAGGCTACCGGGGACAGGGCCGAGACCCAATCACAACCAACCCTGACGCTCTCCGGGCCTCAACATTGCCAAAACACTGAGCTGCGTTTCAAAATTACAATGGTGGCTTGAGATCTGTAAGCCCCTTCATAATAACATTAGCAGAACAAAACCTCAGCATTCGAGGCATCCGAGCACTAACGAAAACACCGCACTGCGCTTCACGCCTCGCTGCGTTGCCCTAAGGCCGCCACTCCCTACTCCGGCGCCACCGGCGCTCCGCTCACCGGCACGCCGCTGCGCTGCCCTAAGGCCACCACTCCCTACCCCGGCGCCACCGGCGCTCCGCTCACCGGCACGCCACTGCGCTGCCTTAAGGCCGCCACTCCCGAGCCCGCCGCCGTCGGCGCTCCGCTCACCGGCATGCCGCTGCGCTGTCCTAAGGCCGCCACTCCCGAGCCCGGCGCCACCGGCGCTCCGCTCACCGGCACGCCGCTGCGCTGCCCTAAGGCCGCCACTCCCGAGCCCGCCGCCGACGCCCAGCTCACCGGCACGCCGCTGCACATGGCATTCTCGAACTCTCTGTACGCCTCCCAGATGAGGGTGCCCTTGGTGACGTGCAGGCCGACCGCGATGAGCGCGCGCTCGAACAAGGCGCGCACGCGGGCCGGCCCGTCCTCGGCGGCCAGACCGCCGATCGCCAGCTGACAGTACTCCAGCCACAGGTCCACACCTGCCGACCCCGCTCATCACGGTCAGGTGCGGAGGCGGCTCGCCGGCACGCGCTGGCGCGCAGGGCCAGGGTGCAAGAGCTGCACTGTAGCGAGGAGACGGTGCCTGAGGGACTCATTCGCAATCCAGTAATTGTCTTCATCAGGGGTATACTATCCTCAACAAAACAGTAATACTCAGACCAGTGTGTGTGTGGGGAGGGGTTGTAGCAATAAGACAAGTGGAACCCAGTCACACATATGTGCAACTACCGGCAACTGATACATAAAGGTAAACTAGCGGCATCGGGTAGTTTATGCTATGCAGCGTAGATGGTGGCGCTAAGCGCGCGCCCTTTCATGTGGCATAGCATGCAGCATCACTTCACGGTTTGCTAGCAAGAGAGATCACTAAGTTTTACACCGCTTTTGCGAAGGAAAGCATCAATGTGCACAGACCTTGTGAATAAATCGAATTAATGAATTATAAAAGGTGATGCATCAATACATGAGTACGTGAATGGATGAGTGAGTGAGTGAGTGAGTGAGTGAGTGAGTGAGTGAGTGAGTGAGTGAGTGAGTGAGTGAGTGAGTGAGTGAGTGAGTGAGTGCGTGCGTGCGTGCGTGCGTGCGTGCGTGCGTGCGTGCGTGCGTGTGTGCGTGCGTGCGTGTGTGCGTGCGTGTGTGCGTGCGTGCGTGCGTGCGCGCGTGAGTGATTGGGCGAGTGGGTATTGTAGTAACGACAAGAAAGTGACAGTGAGTGAGAGAATTAGTGGCACAATGTATGGGTGAACAGGCGTCACAGCAACGCACTGGAGTACTCGCGAACTGCTCGGTCGCAGAGCGCCAGCAGCCGCTCGCGATCCTCGTCCGTCTCCATCGACTTCTCCTCGTCTTTGATCCAGCTCAGCCACAGATCTGTAGGCACGCCACTAACGGTTAGCGTCCTGTTCGTCACGCCCGTCACGAACCGGTGTACAGCCCAGCCAATGTGCGTTAGCGATGGGCCTACCTTCGCATTGAAAACAGACCACAACAGCGGTTCGCACAAAAAAAAACGGTACGAGCACGCGATCAGGCGTCTTTAAAATCACTTCTCCCGCTACAGCGTATGCCCTGCAGAGGACAAAGTCCCAAACAGCATCCATCTCACGTGGGTCCAAGATAATCTTGATCGCGGGCCGAACCGAACGGGTGTTCGCTCGGCGAGTTCGAGGTCACTTACCGGGGGAGAGCGGGAAGTATTTGTTCATGGTTTCCCGGGCCTCTCGCAGCATCTCACGACTGTTGGCCGTACCCAGCAGGTGGAGCAGACGCACGTGCGAGTCATAATTGTACGGCGACGCCTCCAGCTGCGCGGAACAGAAAGGAGACGATAAGTTTGTCGTAAAAAGGTGACCACGTTCGCCGCGTTCAAACAGTCACACTGGCTGAGTTCGCCTGATTCAGGTAATGTTTCGAGACGCTGATCTCTGACGACTGACAAAGCGGTATGACTAATGCTTTTGATAAGCCGCTATGCTTGCCTGTTAGCGCTTGTGCATCAGAGCGGGCAGAGACCAGTGAGATTAGCCCAGCATGCGGGCACATGCGTCAGAGCTGAAGCATCGCCGTCGCTTGTGACCATTTGTATCAGTGTCTGGCGGGCGGGAAAGGGTCGGACGGGATTGTGGCAGCATGGCAAGACATGGCGCTTACATTGAAACCCATCGCAATAAGCGAACCATCTACGGACTTTAATGACCTTGGTCAGCACCAGAGCGCTTCCCATCCGCTAGACCTTGTGGATGGCACCGGCTCAGATAAGGACTCGCCACAATCTGCACACCGGGTGGCCTCTCCACTTCCAGTGTCGGGCGCCGCAGCGGCGCTTGTCCGGATGCTGGCGGCCGAGTGACGTCCGAAAACACGAGCTGTCTATCGCCGATCTGTAACCGCGGCTCCGCTGCGGGCTGTGTATCCGCCAGTCTCTGCAGACGCCGCGACTCTCTCCGGCCCCAATCCCCGCCTCATTGTGCGACCTCTGTGGGACGCTCAGCCCAGCTCAGCTCGGCCCGGCTCGGTTCAGCTCGGCTCAGCTCAACTCAGCTCAGCTCAGCCCAGCTCAGTTCTGTTCTGTTTTGTTCTGTTCTGTCTGTTCTGTTCTGTTCTGTTCTATTCTGCTCTGCTCTGCTCTGCTCTGCTCGGCTCGGCTCGGCTCGGCTCGGCTCGGCTCTGCTCTGCCTTGCCCTGCTCTGCTCTGCTTTCATCTGCTCCGCTTTACTTTGCTCTGCTGTGTTCCGCCCTCTTCTCTTCTGTTCTGGTCTATTCTGTTTTGTTCCGTTTTGTTCTGCTATGCTCTGCTCTATCATCGGCTTGTTAACGGCAACAAGCCTCGACTGCGGTGAAAAACGGAGCCCGAGCCGGATTCTGGGTCTGGGAAGTTTGCGCCCGTCAGCAAACCCCTGCCCTCCAGTGATACTTTCTACCATGTGGTGCTCTGCCGCACGTTAATTTTCGTCGACCGGTCTGCCAGTGCTGCGCCGTGGGGTCTCGTGACACACGCCTCGTTCGGCGGCGGCGGAGGAGCCGCGCCTCGGAAGGCACCGGGCGCTGACGTCATCGCGCCGTACTTTGCCGCACCGTGACGAGGCTGCTCGAACAGGGGGAGGGGTACCTGATCGCCGGGCGTCGCCATCCGAGCGCTGTGCAGCCAGGTCTTCTGTGATAGCATTTCAAGGCAGCTCCGCGGGAGCGCGGTCGCACTTCGTACCGTGCCCTGTCGACGCTTACGCAATCTTGTTTTTGAGTCTTATTGTGTTCCGGTGCTGGAGCTGGCATCTGTCTGGCTTTGTCTGGCACACATAGTGTGAGGATGGTTGATTTTTTAGAGCATAACTTCGCACACCATGGTAATGGGGGCAAGAATTAGTTAATAGTTGCGTTAATGGCGCTTTCATATCACTACTGGCCCTTAATCTATGACATACAAAAAGGTTCTAGACTGACGACCTCATTCTTAAGTCCATAGATTATCAGTCGGCAGCTAGCCATGCAGGTTCCAACGAACTTGACATCACTGCATGCACAAACAAAAGCATACCTCTTGCATGAGTTTCGAGATCTCTTCCTCTTGTGCATCATCTTGCATTGAGTCATCACTGTCTGAGCTGTCTTGGGACATTGCTTCATCTTTTGACTCCATGGTCATTCAATGCCTAAAACAAGCCAAGAAAGCTGTCAGGCACATTGCACGTACCAAGTGGGCCCCGCAGACATGTCAGCCATCGAATGAACATAGGCGATGGGCCGAATTGAGGAATCAAGAGACATTTAAAGCGAGCATCCCACCTTTCGAACTTTTAACTTGTTGTCACATCACACGCGTAAAATTTGATCACTACTACGGTTTTCTCGAAGTCCTGAATAATTCAGAATTCCTATTTGAAGTGGCTGCTCCTGCGGGAGAAATCTTCTTCGACTCCCTGCTTACCGTCCTGAGAGTAATGCAATTCATTTGCCTCAATTTTTCCGTTCCAGCGTGTTAGTGTTCCGTAATGTTTGCCACACTAACGTGCCAAAATGTTGTGTAATAATGTTAATAATGTTATGTATACATGTTATGAAAGCTTGAAACATTCTGCTTAAACAAAACACATGCAAACATGAAGTCATTACCCCGCGCACTCAGCGAAACGCTATACCATGGCTTTCATTTCTCCCCTATGTGGTGTTTACCACATTGGCTGCTTTCGGGGTGAGCTTTGGGAATGGTAATGGGAGCATCACGTGGTCTATAGTGACGCACTTGTTCAGATTTCGTTTCTCGGTCACGGGCCATTGCCGCCCGCTGGACCAATGGCAAACGTTCTCTTATTCGAAGCAGTAGATGTGCGCACAGCGGTTGTCAAGACGGAGATGGTCGCGACTGCAGAGAACAGGCGTAGCGCTGTTACAAAAGCGTTGACAGCGTGATTTGGACTTGAAGATAATTAAAAATGATGTCCTTATTATGTCTTGACAGTGCTGCATTGGCACTACCTAACTGGTCATGAGGTTTCACTGGGGAATTTCTTGTTTAATATACCCCAAAGGTGGGATACCCAAACTGCACCGATGTCCCCATCTGAAACACCCACGGTGTAGCAAAACATGTAGTGGATTAAGAATATATTTTCCCTGGTCCTTTTTAAAGCTGCTGTGATGCAATGTGAAACTTACTGTCATAAAGCAAGCACATAGTGAGGATATAACTGAATGTCGCACTTTGCAGCGAAAAACGCCTGTACGATAGTAGCAGTAAGTCGCGCTGGGCAGCCTGGGACCAGCGAGGCAACAACAGATGTGAGAGGAAATGGTTGTAACCACGCGGAAGGACTAAGCTAACGGATCCAGACATCTGTGGCAGCAAATACGGATGGGTTAATTAATGCGGTGGAAAATCCGCTCCTCGTGAGGGTTTAACGTGACAGGGCCCACTGATGAAGCACTGACATGCTAATTCGCACATGACATCACTCGAAGACTGGCTGGTATGGACCTGGGCAAGCCCGGCAGTTCAATCGCCAGAATGGGTGATTCTGCCATGATTCGCGGTTTTAGTTCCCCTCACCATCGTATTGCAAAACCGCAAATGATTTGTGCAGATGTCGGTCACTCGGATCAGAATCACACACCTGTGCGGTCGTGGCCCCATCTCTCCTAGTTCATGCCACAGTGACTTGTGTTTTAGATTAGTGTCGGAAAACGTGTCATGGGCCACCTTTCAGTCGATTAGTGCCTGGGTTGAACAGGTTGTTACAGGTCGAACAGTTTGAAATCTAGTGAGCTGTGAAGAACACATTTGTGCATGCTGTGTAGTTGGTCTCATGTCTTCACCTGCTTTGGTTGCTGAGATCCCACATCAATCCTTAAAATAGGGCTGATGCATGGTTTGCATGTGAGAGGGCATGAGCATTTACAAACTCATTTCATATGTACACCAACCTGATTTATGTCATTCCCCACCCCAGAATCTCTTCATACTATGCAGCTCTACCACCCAGTCATGAGACTTTGATCCAATTATGAGATGTGCTTCAGATCTTGTTTCCAATTTGTGAATGCTATAATTTCCATGTAAATTGAATGGGGATTTTGGTCATTTGTGTGTGTGTGTGTGTGTGGTGATTTTGCAAGGTTGAAAGTCAATGAACAATATCAAGTAGCTTGCAAGCAATTGAATGTGGCACTTTAGAAACAATCTCACCTTGCTTGGCAAATGAATTCTTGTTCCTGGAAACTGCATCAATGTGCAATCAGTAGTTGCAAAGACACTATGCTCTAAAAAGTGTGACAGCCAGGCTGAAACAGCTCAGATTCGGAACTGTGTTGCAATAACAATAAGACTTGCTTAGCCTGAAGTATGCTCATAACTCCTGTAATGCATCACAATAAAATAGTCCTCAAGCAGCCAGACTGCAGCAAATCTAAGTGTGACCTTCAGCATGATTATGCAATGAAATATAGGATACATGTGGTGCCACAAGATATCAAGATTCACAGCAGACCAGCTTCTAATGTACAAAAAGACTGGTGAGAGCGAGCCGCATGATCCCTGATTGTCCACCAAAATATAATCCTCAATATGCTGTGGTCAGGTCACCAGTATCACCATATTTACCTTAGAGGCCTTACTGTATAAACCTCAATGCATTCATATTAAGCAATATAAATTGTAATGCAGGCTGTGACTTTAAATGATGGTCAGCTAGCTCAAAAATCAGTGCTCTAATGTCCATTAACCCTAAAAATATCATAGTACATTGAAAACAATTGAAAACCTTGCTGTGGCATCTCAGGGCTCATGGTGCTCAGGTTAGCTTGGAAGAGTTGCGTTAGATTCTACCCCTAGAAACATGCACGTTCTGAAGAAGTCTTACCAGCACACAATTATTTTCTTGCTTTTTTGCAATAAGGATGATTACAGCCAATAAACATGCTGTGGAGCAGGTGCAGACATTGAGGTTTATCTTTGGGTATGTAGGGTCAGATGGTGTTTGTGTCCTCAGCAAAAGAAGAGTGATGATAGAAAGCTGTCTGTCTGCCATAATCTAACTTGTCATAATATTGCCATGTGTGCCCACTGTAAGATATTTCTGTTTTGGGGTGAAGCTACAGAATACTTCTGCATGTCTCCAGGTATGCATTGTACCCACTCATGTGCGACTTGTTGAGTCAGTTTG
This sequence comes from Pollicipes pollicipes, assembly GCF_011947565.3. Lineage (NCBI taxonomy): Eukaryota > Metazoa > Arthropoda > Thecostraca > Pollicipedomorpha > Pollicipedidae > Pollicipes > Pollicipes pollicipes. The sequence goes on along the minus strand of NW_023597054.1, from coordinate 16,756,281 downwards.
GGGGTGCTTCACACTTTGGGATGAATAAGGTTGCTATATTAGCCTCACCAGAGATGACAACAGTTACATAAAGGTTTTGAGCATAGCAAGTGAGTATGAATGTAGAGTGACTGATATATTCCCTGATACTTTTGGCCCCAAGTGACAAGCATTTGCTGAAAGGGGAAGACTAATGTCCTTGATGTCAATATGTCTGAATCATTATCAGTCTGAAGTCAAGCTTTAAAAATGTCAAAATGATCTTAGAAACAAGGAGTGACTGGACCCAACTGTACCTACTCTATGGTGACCATTCTGTTACAACTTTAAATAAATCCACTAAACTGGATGCTGTAAAACATTAATGCTCTGAACCTTGCAACATGCCTGCCAAAAACTGAGGCCAGGTCTAAGTGATGATTGCAGGACATTCTTCTAAAATAATGGGTGCATTCTTTATTGACCATACCATAAAAACAGCCTGATTCCTAGAACATTACCAGCATGAAACTATATTCTCGGAGACCACGTGCCACATTATGGGCAAGATAACTTGGGGCAGGCATGCTGAAATTATTGCTGCAATGTCTGTTCAATATAATATACATTCCGTCAATTTTGGGACGGTGACAACGTTCAACAAAAAGTTACATGAGACGGTGACAACGTTCAACAAAAAGGTCCATGAATTCGAAGGAAATCACACGGGCGCTACTTATGTTAAGCGGTCTTGCCAATTTCGTCAAAGGACAAGCATGCCCACGTCATTCACTACATCCAAAAAATCCCCGCCGTTTCAAAGCCATGAAAATCAAACAAAACGTCGGCCCTTACCTTGTGAATCGCGCAATGCGTGGAAAAAACGCAAAACAATAATACCGGGCGGCGGTAAACGTTGACGCTCACAGACGTCCTTTGATGCGCCGTATTGACTATCATTATGAAGGTTCAAAATCACAGTAAAAAGCATAGTATCGTAAAGAAATGTTCTGACCCAACTTTTTTCTTCTCCCGTTAGTCACGCTTCGATTGCGCTCATCAAAAAACGCTCTTCATGCTTTATGTTATAATGAACCGCCCCGAGTCTGAATATGAGCTCAAACACCTATGGGTGAAAACGTCCTGGGTGCAACCACGCGTCTGATATTGGAGGGAATACATCGGGCCGTGGGGAGAGGGAGGGGTCAAACGGAAATATGGGGAAAACCTGGACTTGAGCACAGCATTTTGAATGGAAAGTATGAAATCGTGTATTCTAAATTAGAGGCAGGCTGCAGGGAAGCTCCCTTTTGGGAAATTGGGGGACATATTTTCTAGCGCATGTTCGGTCACACCCTTGCAATCTCCAACTAATTGGCAGTGCGCGAAAGATGATGTCCAATTGCTAAAATTACCGAAACCTAGCACCTTTTTAGGTAGGCTCACAAAAATTGCTGTGACTGGCTTCATGCAGCGTTAAGTGGTGCACAGTAAACCTCCGGCAGAAAATCACCGAAATCCGAAAAGACTTTAGGGTCGGTACTCACAACCCTAAAATATCCTATGAAAATCTGAGATCAATCGAAAGGCATCCCGAAGCGGAATTATTTGCAATGTAATGCGAATGTTGCATAGCATGCAACTTCTTACAAGAAAATAATGCAATGACGCCGGTCTATTCATGCCGTTCAAATGTCAGCACCTATAAAACGTATACATGGGGATATAAAAGTAGACGGATCAATGGCTAATCAATGCGAAGATGCATTTCTTTCTTGACATTTCATTTTTTCATTCACGTTTTTTCAGATGACGTTTAGAAATGTCTTCCATGTTAAGGCATTACCCCGAAGTTAGATGCCGACGTCTAAGGCTAAGAATTACTTTTGCTTTGTATTTGCATCATCGGCTGTGAATAACGTTTTAACATGAGTTCCTACTTATACGCCGCAGCAACGCAACCCACTCAAACCACCGCTTGCATCCACCTAGAGTGGCGGTTTGTGACGTAAACTTAGACGGTCCTTGGTTTCATTTTGTTGAGGAAGCATCCTCTTTGGTCTAACGAGAAAATGTGTTGGTAAGTCGAAGTGCCGCCGCGTAGAACCAAGCTTTTGGTGGAGTCCAAAGCCGACTGGTTAGGGTTTACTTTTGTTATTGTATGTCACTTTAGTTGGTTTGTTTATGTTGGTGTTTGAATGTTTCAGCGACCAATTGTCCTCGATGTCTTGCAGTGGGTGAGTTGACTGGGAGAGGCACCTGATTTAACCCTCGCTATGTTTTTTATCCCTAGTAGTCGAACGAACTACGTGTACTTCGAAATGCGGCTGTGGACTGTGCTCAGACTTTGCAAGAAGCATCCTGTAACGATTTCAGCTCAATCAAGGGATAAACAATCCCCTGCGCATTTGTGCCCGCTTTTACTGTGCACTCGGCAATCGAGCGTGCCCTCAGGCAATTCGTGTCGGCGAAACATTAGCCCTTATGAGCTGTTTACATTGGCAGTAAAACAAAGTCAAGACGGCACTAAAAGCCTTATTCTGTTCAATAAGCGTCTGTTGATTTAAGCCCCGCCGGACGTCATTTGCCCTCACCTTTGCCGGATAGGCTGATAGGGCCTCACATACCCGTGCTATCTCGAGAATGAGCACGCTGTGGCTGAAGAGAAACAGGGGGCATTGTATGGCTGGCGTGGATCCGTGCGGATCAATGCCGTTTAATATTGGTGCAGGTGACCTTTGGTTGGTTAAAACTGGATAAGCGAGGCCACATTAGCGAATTTATTCCTCTTTCAGAAACAGGCAATGGGTGCGCTGCGATAGTGGGGATAGCTGGTGATATTATGTTCATTGATGAACTGAACCACTTTCGATGCGACCTCCATCAGTGGGTGTGACCTATGACTCGTCAAGTCAGTTCTAGCGCGAGTGGCTGTCAAATCGTCTTGGCTACTTGATGCTGCGGCCAGCTGCTGTCGGTTAGTTAAAGGGCTTCACGTGTTGGGCGACCTCATGGGTACCGATATGAAATGTGTAAAGAGCTGGACTAGATAAAGCTTTTAGAAATTACGGATATTGCTACGGGTATGAGGAAGCTATTTACGACACGGAGGGTAGATTTTTCAAAAATGTCACCCAATATCATTGCTTCTGCTTTTTTAAGCCAAATTTTGTCCCATTCACACTACTATTGCAACTATCAAAATAAAAGTAATTTTGCGAAGTACCTATATAACTACCACTTACTAATAGTGATAGCCCCAGCTCAAAAAAATCACTGGGTATGATCCACCTGATTTCAATGGACATGTATTCTCCGTCTCATTTTTAATTCATCGTCATTAATAGGGCCAGAAGCCAAAAACTAACCGTAGATGCAATTTTATTTGTATTTGAAGTCAATGAACTAAAAGAAGCGGCCGTTCACTGACCGCTTGGAATAAAACGGCGGGCCTTTCCGTTTTAAAATAATTAAGTTGACTCTTTCTGAGAATAGCTTTTTCAACACTCAAGGACTTTGTCAGAAGTTTTCTTAACTCTGCAGAGGTATTGATGGCCGCGTGAACGTAGTTTATAAATCGAGATGGGATCAGAAATTTGCATCAACATGGTCAACCGATGCTCGTCTAGAAATATTCAAAAATCATTCAGAATTGATTGCCGAAAAAATGTACAGCGTAGCTTTGGGCATGCGCGCTGGCAAGTTTTCGAAACAGTAGCCCGCCGCTCGGCTTTCCAGCCTCCATAGGCTGTGCGGCGTTGACACCGCGGCCAACAGCAAGGCGAACACAAGGCGGCGGTCAAAGGACGAACGAAAACTAGCGACACATCTGAAAGAATTACTTTGAATGCTCTGGGACTTCAATTCGCACGTGTAGAAAGCAGTCAGTGGTGTGCATTTCACCTGCGCCATTTTTATATTGATAATAAGAACGGATTACAATTTACAGCACAGCGAACTAGTGTTGAGATCTGATGGTAGCACTGGAGATTAAAAAATGGAAGGGTACGAAAAGATTAAAAGTAGTGTGAATGGAACTAAATATGACTTAAAAAGTATAAGCAATAATATTAGGTGGTGTTTTAAAAACAAATATTTCCAAAATCTTTACATAATCCAGCTCTTTACATATTCCATATAGGTACCCATGCAGGTTCCCAACACGTAAGCTCTTAAATTAACCGGCAGCAGTTGCCACTGTATCAAGTAGTCTAGATGATATATTCTTCATGTCGTTGTTGTAATTGTTACTACGTTTAGAGGACAGCCTCAAAATTATGCGGTGAACTTAACTGCCCCAATCTTATTCTTGGACCGTGTGAATTGATTTTGAAAGCTTCTGGAAGGCATTATTCCAGGGCGGTACATCTTGGGCGCCCGACGTCCGGCGCCTGGTGCTATCTACAGCAGCCAACGCAGTTCGGTTTTGCACAAAATACAGCCACGGCCATTGGTGTTCTAGCTCCTAACGTTGCGAGTGCGCAGGCCAAAAACAGAAAATACAGCCACGGCCATTGGTGCTCTAGCTCCTAACGTTGCGAGTGCGCAGGCGCAAAACTCTTCATGCTGCTTGTTCCAGAAGATGGTTCTGCAAAATTATGGATGTTCTCAGCGAACATGGATGTCCTCCTTCCATGTTTGACCTTATCGTGATCCGCCTTATGGACTATTAATGAGACGCGTGCCATTTTTTCCGGGAAAGGGACACTGCGGGAAGGACACCAATTGGTTAATTTTGTTCTCGGCCACCGGCTGAGGGGCTATTTTGTCCCAGCGCGGCGTAAGCACCGGCTGCCATCGGCGGCACGGGGCAGGTCCCTTGGTCGATCCTGAGACCCTTAGTGGCTAAAGCATACATTGGCTCCCTCCCTGCCTAGGGAGGCCCTCTGACCCCAGCATTTGCCCCCCCCCCCCAATTGACGCAAGGGCTTCTATTGCCGAAAAATATCCCATACCGTAGTGGGGGGGGGGGGGGGGAGTCCAATAACTCGTACACAGACTCAAGCTAAGCTTACGAGCACATGGCTGACATGGGGTGGAGGACCCTGTTTGGCACTGCCACCCCTGACTGATACAGGCCTCTTTCATTGTCTTCTATGGGATCTCATAAATTGCCATGCCTCCTTTCACTGTCAGAGGGCCCGGCCAACGCAGAGACCCTCTGTCCTTCGGGGTCCCGTCCCCGCCCCTCTTCATCAAATGTCCCCCTAGCTGACCAGGCACCCCTTGCTGACACAAGCGCCCCTGTTAGGCACTGTTGGACCCTAACCGACACAGGTACCCTTATTTTTTCAGGGGGCCGATCAATGCAAATCGCGGACATTAGCCTTGTCCCCACGCAAACTTGATATGCTTGGAAATGGGCCCTCAGGGCTCGAATCGACACAGCCGTCTGTTCCGTGTTGTCGATCTCTGGGCAAAAAAGAGAACCGGATTATTAAGCGCGGTATAAGTTATACCCAATCGGTATCCAATCGGTATAAGAGGCTGACTGACGTTGAAGTCTCACCCCCACGGGCCGGGATCCTCAATGTAACCTAAGTCAGCGTTTCGGACCCTTCGGGCCCTCCAATGGGGCCCTTGATCGTTGATCCCAAGGGGTCCTTCAGGATCCTCTCCGGGCCACCTCGGACACTGTTTCTGACCACTCAGGGGCCCTCATGACTTAGAAATCACCACAAACGTAAATCCCTAGTCCCGGCCTTGTGTCCCCTTTGAAAATGGGCCTTCAGACCCAAATCAACACGGATCTAACCGTCGTTACTGGTGGTATCTGACCGACATAGAGACCCTCGTCGATTCAGGAGGGGTGTGGGGGGGGGGGGAATCGACGCGAAGTGTCCTCTGGCTGACATTTGAGGGCTTGGCCCCGCGGGTTAGAGCTCGTTTGATATGAACTCTGGCCAGCCCCTTGACCCCTTCGCTCCCTCGAATCGAGCCCATAATCCCCGGGGATCTAACGGGGGGGGGGGGGGGGGGGGGTTATGGGCCCTCCTTTGCCCCCTATCTGCGTCGTTGCTGGTGGGTAACGGGTGGCTATAAGTGATTAACAATGGGTGGTGGTGGGTGTGGGCACAGCCTTATGGGTGGCCTGGGCGAGGGAAATTTTAGTCGTGAAGGCCTCTGTCGTCGGTCTCTGGTCGCTTTGATCGGATTGGGACTCTTTGCTTGGTCCATTAGGGCACCGGGGACAGGCGGACCACCCCGTGTGAATAATGGCTCAGGTTAAATGCAGGCGAGGGGCTGGCGCAGACACTGTCCCAAGTTGATAATGCCGCTTTTCATCGGCATTAGTTCGAGTGTGTCTCATTGCGATGTTTATATGCGTGCATAAATGTCGAGACCCCCGTTTGTAATGCGCCAGACTACAAATAAGTTGCACTTGTATATGAGAAAGAAACGAACTCGAGCTCTTGGTTTGCGGCATTAGTTAAAACTCAAATTTCCTAAGCCGACAGTAATCGACCTTCGGTATACCAGGAAGCACCAACGACATTATCGCACAAACATGGATGTATCGCCAATACTCGACGCCTCGAACTGTGCTTATAATCACGGGGGGAACAAGGTTAAACAGGTTAAGCAAAGCTTGCAGTTGAAAACCAAGACAAGTAAATCCCAAAATGTTGCAAATTTGAGCAGACTCTGCCACTAAGCAGGTGTCAAAAATACTACTACTCCGACTTCGCACATCCCAAGACCCGATACAACGGCTCTGCGCTAAGGGCTTGCAGAGAGCGCACGCGGGTAAGTCGGAACGTTTCGATGGCCCATGCCGAATATCAGGCCAGAAAATCATTTACCACAACATGGAACGGGTCTCACGAACATCCCGGGTACTAAGGGTTCCACATCCTAGAGCCCTATGTTCGGTACCGTTACGTGCTGTCAGAAACACAGACGGCGATGCCGAAAGGTTTCGATGGTCCGCGCCGAGTATCACAACAGAAAAACCTGCCACCAGGCTTCGGTACTTATCACGCATGTAACAACGTAGCTTAAGCAGGTCCCATGATAAGGTTTGTGCGTTTCAGCTGCGCGCGAAGATTACGAATATGCAGCGGTTCTGTAAGGTCTTGCGGTATGCACTGTTTAGCTGTCGCTGAAACTCATGTTTCAAAGTGATTAATTGTTTGCGTTATATACTCTATTCTTGTGCGACAGTCCACCATGCGTTCCGTAGTGAACGTTTAGGCTCTTCGTGAACGTGCATCTTCAATGGATTTGATAAACTAGTCCCGAATGCTATGCTTTGTTCCTCCTAAATAACTGAAAATAAATTAAAAATAATGTTTTTTATTTAAAAAATGAAAATTTAATTTATAAAAAAAAAATTAATTTAAAAAATAAAAAAACTGAAAATCCATGTTGGGATCTTACAAGCCAGCCACAGTCGAATCCTGAATGTCATTAGTTAGATAGCAAATACATATAGTGAAGTAAACTACAGGCTTAACATTTTCCTCCAGTAACCTTCCAATAAAGTTTTTCCATCGGTGACATACACGTGACAGAGCCGTAATGGTAACCGAGTCGCCGGTCGTGCATTTGGTTGCAATTACCCCTCCCCTCCCGGCCTCCACGCTTCAGCTGATTTGGAAGTGAGCCGGAAGGAAAACGCTTTGAGAATGCTCAGGCAGATAACAGTGAAATAGGCTAAAAATGAAAACTACCCGACGTTGCCTACTCTCAACTCTCCCACTCGACACAACGGATTTCTCTGAAAAGTTACCAGAGATTCTCACCTTAGGATTGGAATAAAAATGAATGATAAGTGCTCTGCTTTAGTATTTATGTACTTACGGACGTGAGCAGCTGATCAGTGCGCCGTTAGAAACTGTAGGGCATCAACAGTAAAACGACTTTGTCGTGCTGGCGATGATCCATAAACACAAAATTGCAGGGAATAATTTCTTATCTTTTCGGTCTTACCACTAAGCGAATCAGCTGCAAAAGAGAGAGAGGAGAGAAAGAGAGAGAGGGAGAGAGAAGAGAGGAGAGAGGAGAGGAGAGAGAGGAGAGAGAGGAGAGAGAGGAGAGAGAGAGGAGAGACGAGAGAGAGAGAGAGAGAGAGGAGAGGAGAGAGAGAGAGAGAGAGAGAGGGAGAGGAGAGAGAGAGAGAGAGAGGAGAGAGAGAGAGGAGAGAGGAGGAGAGAGAGAGAGAGGATGAGGAGAGAGAGAGGAGAGGAGAGAGAGAGAGAGAGAGCGAGAGAGGGAGAGAGAGAGAGAGAGAGAGAGAGAGGAGAGAGAGGAGAGAGAGAGATGGAGGAGAGGGAGAGAGGAGAGAGGAGAGGAGAGAGAGGAGGAGAGAGGGAGGGAGGAGAGAGAGGGAGAGAGCGAGAGAGGGGGAGAGAGGAGGAGGAGAGAGAGAGGAGGAGGAGGAGGGTGGAGAGTGAGGAGAGGAGAGAGAGAGAGAGAGAGAGCGGAGAGAGGAGAGAGAGAGAGAGAGGAGCAGAGAGAGAGAGAGAGAGAGGAGGGAGAGAGGCGAGAGGAGAAGAGAGAGAGAAGGAGGAGAGAGAGAGAGAAGAGAGAGGGAGGAGAGGAGAGAGAGAGGGAGAGAGAGAGAGAGAGAGAAGACACACACACACACACACACACCACACACTCGCTCTCGTTTTGTATCGAAATAATGCATCTTGGGCACTGTCCACAATTCACATTGGGCCCGACCTTCAGTGGCGTATACAGCATTCCGAGCGCAACACGCAGATATACATAAACGTGATAAAGTCATGTCAGCAGTTCATGGTTCAAACGGTCACTCAGCCCTCTGTCTGCCACCAACGGCTCACGCAAAGTCCCGGTCGTCGCTCCCCTACACACTGAGGATTAAAGGACGTTTCCCGGAAGGGAGAGGAGCTTAGCGGGGTAATCGGGCGACTTAGAGCGGGTTGGCCAGGTAGTGTTCAGGACACGCGTCATCAACGGCAGTCCGGTGGACACCCCGCTGATATCTCTGGCCTGGTCATAACTGCGACAGAGCCCGCACCACCAGTCCAGCAAGCCCTTCACGGACACTGGATGAAGAGCGACACTGGAGAGGGGGCAGTTGCCCCCCCCCCCCCCCCTCCTCCTACAGGCAGGCATGGGACTCAAGAGTATGCTTTTGTCCCCCTCCCCAAGAAAACAGCTCAGGAACCCTCTTTTTCCAAAACTTTAGGCACTGCAGCTCCGCTTAAAGTACCAAAATTCAGATCAAGGAAGCCTCCATAACCAAGCTTAAAAGTAGAAAAGAGAACTCAAAGTCCGTGGCGCCGTCCGTGCACTGGATTAAACTGTGGGTGCATGTGTCCCCAGCCGTTATCTCAGGGATTTAGCATGGTACGTCAACGAAATAAGCGGGATCTGGAGAGAGCTTGTTAAACGGCCTAAGTCTCTGACTTCAGCTGTTCAAAAGCACGTCCGAAATGGTAAATCTTTTTCAGACGTGCTTCGGAAACATAAAAATTAATCCCGTCTAAACGTCCTCAGACGGCACATTTTACCCACATTGACCTTAATTGGCCCAACCTGACTGCACGTCATGAAATCGCATTGCTATGAAGTATGGTACGATCCAGACGATTCGTATGTTGAGAAATACAGCAAAAGGTGGGATTTGTCTCAGGGCCTCAAGGAGATCGTCTTTAGGACGTATCTTATAGGAAAAAACGTGCGTCATCGGACACCAGAGCGTTAAAGGGGGGCGTAGTTTTCTATTCCGTTGGGGACGGGCCTTCAGCCTCTTCACTTCGGCTTCCCCTTTTTTCCCTTCCCCTTCCCCTTCCTTCCCTTGGAAGTTCCCCTTCCAAAATTTGAAAAAAGTGGCCAAAATCTGGGTAAAAACATATTCGTGGGGATATTTTGGAGGCACGCTGGGCCGTCTCTCATTGTTCGCCCCCCCCCCCCCCACTCACTCATTTTGTAAAACTACGTCCCTGCGTGAAAATCACCGAGGTTATGCCGACAAACATATCAACAATCGCGAAAAATGAAGGTAAGACGTTTTCATTTTCACAGAAGACGTAACAAATGCGTGGAGCACTTCACCGCTATTCTCTTAGCAGATCAAGTGTTGTGATAACAATGCTCTGAGGTCCTCTGCGTCTTCCCAAGTCCGGTGGCTGCTTAAGAGGCACGTTTTGCTTAAGAGGCACGCTTCTGAGAAAAAACTCCATTTCGGTTGGCATTTGAACAGATTTACCGCGTG
>NW_023597054.1:16580048-16746034 GCF_011947565.3 Pollicipes pollicipes | reverse complement strand
GGGCACGTCTGTGGCCCTCTGTCGCCGGACTAGTGCACGTCTCCGGCCCTCTGCCACCGGACTGGGGCAGAGAGCGCCGGCTCGCGTCGGACTAGGGCACGTCTGTGGCCCTCTGTCGTCGGACCAGGGCACGTCTCCGGCCCTCTGTCACCGGACTGGGGCACGTCTCCGGCCCTCTGTCGCCGGACTAGGGCACGTCTCCGGCCCTCTGTCGCCGGACTGGGGCAGAGAGCGCCGACTCGCATCGGACTAGGGCACGTCTGTGGCCCTCTGTCGCCGGACTAGGGCACGTCTCCGGCCCTCTGTCACCGGACTGGGGCAGAGAGCGCCGGCTCGCATCGGACCGTCCGCCCTGCCGGTCGGGTTGCGGACGCGGCCTTGGATTGCATGCAGGCTGCCCCCGCTGCCGCCGCCGCCGTCTGGTCCTCAGACAAAGGAGGCGGCCGATAATCGGACCGGCAGGAACGTCTCCTCGCCGTGGGAACGGCCGCCCCGAACGGAACCCAGACATTAGAGGGATGAGACGTTAGCGTTGTGTGAGAGGGGCGGAAGGGCCCCTTCAGCGCGCGCTGCGCCAAAATGTTGCCCCTATTTGGGGGTGGTCGACACGTTACTACTGATTGGGACTTGCCTAAACGTCATTTGAGTCGGGCGTCAATGGTCCTACAAGCGGCCAACGCGAGCTCCCACCACTCGTAGAAAGATCACACCACCACGCTGCGGGTCTGATTCCAAATGCTGGCGTGTAGAAAACGTTTCACGAAGCATAAGTTCAAAACGGGAAAGTTCAATACAACATAAGAGCCGTTCCAGTCCATGTTCGCAACGTCGAGGTTTAGACGGTGCATGCCTAGAAATCAGAGTGTCAGTACTCAGCAAAATACTGCTCCGAATACGACCGTTCAATGCAGTCATAAGGCTTGTCTTAACGTCCGGGATTTGTAAGATGCCGTCAAGGGCCGCGCGGTGCGGAACCGTCTACGCTTTCCGCACAAATCCACGACAGCCTACTCTGTGAAACATACCATCAGATACATGACACAAAATGTCTGCGACGAATATCTTCCACCTGACGGCACGACTTTGAAAAAATATGGAGCATATGTGGTGTCTATCAAACTTTTCAGAAGGCGTCGGTGCGCGAAAACAGGCCACCTTCGCAACATAGGCTGACTGCTGAAACGGAGGGCCATGTGACATGACGGAGGGCCATGTGATATGACGGAGGACGCGGCCGTGACTCGTGCGACTGTGGGCGGTACGGTCCGCTGCCACGGCGCGCAACAACCGGGCCCAGCCGTCAGTAATTTTTGCCGACGTTAACGTCACCGTTCGGCAGAGTTAATCCGACACTGGACGTTCGGATTGGGAAGGCAGACACCCCGAGCTTGGCATCCGAGCGCACGTTTTCCCAGCCACCCGCGCCGCCGGCTGCCGATCTGTCCCGAGGCTGCACGTCTGCCAGAGACTGTACCTCACAATTATTTACAAACATTGGCCGGGTCGATGCAAGGACGGCCGTCGCGCCCGGGCGGCCACCCCGAGCGCGTCGCTGCCGCCGGACGCCAGCTGACTCGGGCACGCCCCGCCGCCCCCTCTGGCGTCAGGCCCGGTCAGCGGCCCACCGGGGCCGTCTGGTCCGTGGAGGCCCGCGCGCGCCCTCGCCGGCTCCTCGACCACGTCGGCCTCCACGGTCGTGTCCTCGACGGCCCTCACCTCTCCCGTCCCACACAACCTTGTTCTCCACGACCACAGCGGCGGCAGACGTCAGTCCTTGGGACAAAAGTCGGGACCAGGTGCGCCAAGCTCACCCAGGACGACGCACGTCCCCAGAAGCGGTGAGCACGACCGTGGCCCCGCTCGCCGGGGTGTGAGCTGCGAGCGCGAGGCCATCCACCCGGGGGTTAGCGGCGAGCCGCGGCCCGGCTTAGCGGAGCGCCGACCGGTTCTGAGCGGGTGTCGGCCACGTTCGCTCGCCGCGCTCGGCCAGGAAGGAAGCTGCCCTCCCGTTCTCGGAACTCACGCTGGCACGGCGGTGACAGCCCCAGCACGTGAACCAGAGCTTTACCGAATATGTCGGGTGGGCGGTCCAGCTGGACAGTGCACAAAGACGCCAATTGTCTGAATCAGAGCACTAGCTGCATCATCGACATGTGCAAAGGATGCTCCGCCCACTGAAGTCTTCAGCTCTGTACAGGTTGCAGCACTTACGCGGTACACGCACAATCCAGTTGCAAACTTTCGAAAATAACATATTCCACCGAACGATTCCCTGAATTCGTCATCGCTCCCTTCGCTTATACATATCTCCAAAACATAACGATCACATGTCCAAGCTTTGCTGCACCCTAGAATATCAAAAACCGTGGGGAAGAATAAAAATGTCATTCATTGCAATGCTTGCCGATTCGCAAAAAAAGGAGCCACGAGGAGACACCGCTGCAGGGCGCAAACAAAGGCTTCTGAAGCATTTCACTCCCCATACAACAGTCAGCCGCACTTCAGGCTTCCTTTCCGACATCCCTGAGTCGAGCGCTGCCGTTCCTACCGACAGCCAGCGCTCTGTCTCGGCAGCACCGGTGTCGCCGTGCAGCTGCAGGACCGGCGGCGGCCTGCGTGGCGCGCAAACACATTCCGGCGCGCTTCAGCGGCGGCGCCGCTCGCGAGGAGGCGCCGCTGCCATTTCGCGGCGCGGCACGGCGGCAGGGCATGGCGACGCGCCGTTTTCAAACGGTGCCGTGGCGCGGGGGACCCACCTGTCCGGTGAGAACGCGGCCCCAACGGCCGGTCGGCACACAGCGCGCCTGAGAACGGACCTTTATCCGGCGCGGCGGCTCGCGGCGATTTACGACGGCGCGGCGCCGGCCGCGTTAGGGCGCAGCCGAGGGGCATGGGAGACCGTGTCCGGGGCGCACACAAGGCAGCGGGCAGACACGGGACGGCTGGGCCAGGGGTGCTGACATGGGACGGATTGGGCTAGCGGATCAGGCAACGGACAGGACGGGCCAGGGGCGCTGGCAACGGACAACCTGGGGCTAAGCGGACCAGACAACGGACAAGACGGGCCAGTGGCGTTAACAACGGACGGATTGGGCTAGTGGATAAGACAAACGGACAGGACGGCCAGGGGCGCTGGCAACGGGACGACCTGGGCTAGCGGATCAGACAACGGACAGGGACGGAGCCAGGGACGCTGACAACGTACGAACTGGGCTAGAGCGGATCAGACAACGGACAGGACGAGCCAGGGGCGTCGACAACGGACAACTGGGCTAGCGGAGCGGGCCACGGCGTACACAAGGGTAAGGACGGCCCACGGCGTACACAAGGGAAAGGACGGGCCACGGTACACACAAGGGACAGGACGAGCCACGGCGCACACATGGGACAGAACGGGCCGCACGCACACGAAGGGGCAGGACGGGCCACAGTGCACACAAGGGGCAGTGACGGGCCACAGTGCACACAAGGGGCAGGGCGGCCACGGTTGCACACAAGAGGCAGGACGGGCCACGGTGCACACAAGGGACAGGACGGGCCACGGCGCACACAAGGGGCAGGGCGGGCCACGGTGCACACAAGGGGCAGGACGGGCCACAGTGCACACAAGAGGCAGGACGGGCGACGGTGCACACAAGGGGCAGGGCGAGCCACGGTGCACACAAGGGGCAGGACGGGCCACGGTGCACACAAGGGGCAGGACGGGCCACAGTGCACACAAGGGATAGGACGGGCCACAGTGCGCGCAAGGGGCAGGGCGGGCCACGGTGCACACAAGGGGCAGGACGGCCCACGGTGCGCACAAGGGGCAGGACGGGCCAGGGGCGCTGACAACGGACGAACTGGGCTAGCGGAGCGGGCCACGGGGTTCACAAGGGACAGGACGGGCCACGGCCACACATGGGACAGGACGGGCCACACGCACACAAGGGGCGGAACGGGGCACGGTGCACACAAGGGCAGGACGGGCCACGGTGCACAAAAGGGGCAGGACGGCCCACGGTGCACACAAGGGGCAGGACGGGCCGGTGTACAGGCGAGGGCAGCCGGGATCACCAGCGCAGACAAGGGGTAGGGCGCGACAGAGCAAAAGACAGCCGACATACCGTATCAAGGGCGAATACAAGGGACGAGCCGGATCAGGGACGCAGACAACTGGGAGGCTGTACCAGGGACGGGGCGGATGTGCCATCCGTGCCATGGATGCTGACATGGGAAAATTCTCCCTTGGGGGTACCCTAACACTGACATGCATTATGCATGCAAAAGAGCACAACAAGCTTCGACCCACTCCTAAAATAACCGTAAACTGTTATCAGTGTCACTATTCATGGACGAGTGTTGCTGCCGAGACGGCCGTCGTCGTGGAGTCTCACCCAACTGTCGCGCTGGAGCCAATGAAATATGTGGCAGCTCATCAGCCCAGCCCCGGTCAGCGACACTGTCGCCAGAGTACGAGCAGCGCCACCGGTCTAGAGAAACCTCTCATGGTACAATACCAGCTGGTGCGCTCGTGGACAGGGGCTGCGTGGCTGATAACGGCATAATCATCCTCACAGCAAGCTAGTAAATTTCCTTGCTCATCCGATTTTGTTACATCTTTTAACACTAGCACTATCTGATTTTTTTCCGTTCTCAGCCTCTGGTACATTGGCCTTAGCACCCAAGCATGCTTTCTATTGACGGGGTTCACTGAAAATACTAAGATCATGGTCTTCCTTAGTACCCATCTGTGCGAACACAGGCCATGGACTGACGTGGTATGAACGCGGTGGTGCAAACACAGCCGACGATGTACGAACACAGCTGCATAGAACAGCTGCAAACGAACGCCCCGAAGTGGGAGACGGCTCCACGTGCCCCACCGGCGGCTGTTGGCGCGGCGTGCGAGACACGCTCCGCCGTCAACACCCCGCAGGCGGGGCGACAATGAGGCGCGGTCGGCACCAGTCAGCTGCGGCGTGCAGGTGCATCAGGACCGTCAGCCGCAGACGGCCGCCGTTTGGAGGTGGGACTGAGCCGTGCGGGACGAGTGGCTCTGCGGGCGTCCCACCCCGCTGCCGTCCCACTCCCACGTCCCACTCCGCTGCCGTCCCACTCCCACGTCCCAATCCGCTGCCGTCCCACTCCCACGTCCCCACTCCGCTGCCATCCCATTCCCACGTCCCACTCCGCTGCCATCCCACTCCCACGTCCCCACTCCGCTGCCGTCCCACTTCCGCTGCCATCCCACTCCCCACGTCCCACTCCGCTGCCATCCCACTCCCACGTCCACTCCGCTGCCATCCCACTCCCACGTCCCACTCCGCTGCTGTCGCCACTCCCACGTCCCACTCCGCTGCCGTCCCACTCCCACGTCCCACTGTCCGCTGCGTCCCACTCCGCTGCCATCCCACTCCGCTGCCATCCCACTCCCCGTCCCACTCCGCTGCCGTCCCACTCCGCCGCCATATCAGCACACTTTTCAGCGAAAATATTGCACTCGGCTCTGGGTCCACACTGCGATAGTGAAGACCAACAGTGAGAGACTTGAATCCCGCACACCAACCACATCAAACAGTGGGCCACCGTTGTCTAAGCAGGGCTGCAGAGTCAAGACGCCACACGCCTGGCGGTGCAGACGAGACACAGCGCCCAGGCGACGAGTAAACATGCACGTCAAGCCCCTTCCGGACCACCCGACTAACACGAGAAGCTCGTGAGGCCCCGACAACCTGCCGTCCTAAGCAAAGAAAGGGGACAGGGTGGCCGCCCGACAGGGCGGGGGCCCGGCGCCGGTGTCCGCGCACAGAGGCGACGGGCCGCTTGGCCGCCGGCCGGTGGCGGCGCCACCGTCGCGCCGGCGCAGGTGCAGCCGCCGCCTGGCTACGAGCCCCGCCGCAAAAAGTGGTTCCGTGGCCGGCGCACCGCCAGCCTTGAACCCTGGCTGGCGGCGGCTCGCCTCCCACCCAGCGCTGGCGCAGGCTGGCGGCCCCGCGGCGTCGGCCCCGCCGCCGTGCACTGCCAGCGCGGCCAGATAGCCGACCGGCCGAGCCCGCATCCCCGCAGAGCCAAGCCAGCAGCCGGCGGCACCCACAGCGCGCTGCTGCAGATTACGACAAAGGGCGGCCATGGCGGGCAGCCGACGCCGGCCCGGCGCCAGCCGTGTCTACCGTCGCCGCTTTATCGTAGGCCGCGATTGTCGGCTTACTGACGCGGTGCCCACGTCACACAGGTTGCGCCATACATTTCCTGACGTAATTAGATTCGGGTTCTCATTATATCGAACCATTTTTCTACACCGACAAAACGGGCGCAAGTGGGTGGAAGGGGGGGGGCAAGGTGCATGACAGGGGGACGGCGAGGGGTGAGGGCGACGACCGTCGGGGCCGGCCGGCGGCTGCAGGTGGCCGCACGCGGCGACGGCACCAGTCGCGGCATTCCGACGCAGGGGCGCACGACCGAGGCCGCACCTGCCGTCCGCGCCGCCGCAGTCATGGGCACGGCCGGGGAAAATTGGCCGACGCCGTTCCGAGAGCGTGGCCGCCGGCGGCGGCGGCGGTGGCGGCGGCGGCGGCGGCGGCGGGCCGTGCGTCAGCCCGGCTGAGTCAGCCGCGCGCCCCTGCGTCATCGGGCCGGTCCCAGGGCGCGGCCGCCGGCGCCGGCGTCGGTTCGGTCCGCCCGGCTGCCGCCGCCGCCGCGTCCCACCGCCTGTCGCAACCAGCTGCAACCAGGCGGTGGCGCAAGCAACGATCGCCCCTCGCGCCGCCGCCGCCGAAACGCGACACTGCCGTCCCGATGGACACTACTGCGGTCCGGGCGCGCCGAGAACGACGTGGCGTCATCCATCAGTCCCCCCTCCCCCCCTCCCCCCCCCCCTATAGAAGCGGAAATCATTACTTGCCGTCGGAGCGGAAGTGGGAGGCGGAACTGCAACGGCCCGCTGGCTGTGGCTGCCGGCGCCGCCTGTCGCGCACCTGCAGACGGCAACGGCACACTGTCCGCTGCCGTCCGCTGAGGCCCTGGGAGGATGACGTGCCCGCCACGGCCGCGACCCCCCGCTCACCGGCCCGCTCGCGCCCGCGCCAGCCGACCGCAGAAGCGGCGGCTCCGCGAACAACGGCCGCTGCGCCGCGCCGCCGCCGGCGGGTCCGCCGCCCGGTCCGGTCCGGGAGGGATGCGGCCACCGCCAGCCGCGGGCAGCCCCCGCTCAGCGGACCAGTTGGCCGTCCGCCGAGGTGACGGCCCTGCAGGCGCCCGCGAGCCCCGTCCTACCGCCCAGGCTGAGTCGCTCCTCGGCGCTGGAGCAGCCTGCCGCGCCGTACGGACCTTGTTGGCCTCCGCCGCCGCCGCCGCCGCCGGCTGCGGCCGCGGCGCCCGATCGGGTGTCGCCGCCACCCGACGGCGTCATTCAATCCGGCGGCTGCCCCCAGTCGACCCTCGCGCGCCGCCCAGACGGTCCGGAATGCCGGCCGGCCCTCGGGAGCACAGGCGCCGCCGCCGCTGCCGAGGGGAGCGTCCCACAATGCTCCCCGCGCCGCCGCTCGCCGCCTCTACAATTCACAAAATGTCTCTCCGGCCCCTTCTTAGACATCATCAGAGATCCTACCTTATGGGAACGTTTTTACGAACAAACACCCTCTAGCACTTGTTCGGTGTTATTACGGCACGAAGGGTGAAGTTACCCCTACGCGCCCGCTGAGAAGCGACCTTCTGGTCCGCGTTCGAGGTCCCAGCGGTCAGTAAGGGTCAGAATTGCGGGTAATTGCGAAAATATCGTATTTACGCGCGGGGGAAGAGGTGGCTTAGGTATTCATTTATTTTGCTTCAAAGCCCGTGGACAAGAGGGATTACAGGGCACCTGATGAAGCGGCCCGGTGGCTGTGGCCCGCAGGATTCCTTGACGGGGTCACGCGTCGGGTTCGAGCAGGCCCCGACGCCGCCGCCCTCGCCGCCGCCACTCAAGTGCGACAGGCACGGCCCCCGGCAGCGCAGACGCCGCCGACCCAGGCTGCGACGTCCCTCGAGTCAGCCGCCCGCTCCTGGATACAGCGGTCCCTGGAGTCAGGCCTGTCCCGGACAAAGCCGCGCCCGGCAAAGTCGGCTTTGTTCCAGACAGCCGTCTCTCGAGTCGGGCCTGTCCGGCCTGTCCAGAACAGTGTTGTCCCTCGAGTCCGCACACTGTCCCGGACAATGCGCGGTCTCCACCGTGCCCAGGGGATGAGCCTCAATTCGACGGTGCACCATACGGGAGAGACTCTCGCACCAGCAGCTGTCCGGCCAGCGGCATCCCTCCAATCACGGCTGCCTCGGATGGTCGCATGCCGGTGCCAGCGCAGGGTGCCCGCTCAGGCGCCGTCCAACAGGCCCCAGTGAACGGCACGGACCTCACTTTGGGATTCCGACGGACTCAATGGCACATACTGGAAACAGGACCCAACTGTACATGCAAGTGGATGCACATATGTAAGAAGTGCCCGAGGCCTGTTCCCTTATGTAACTCGGAGAAACACCCACCCCCAGAGAGCCTATCAGGGAGTCATAACACTCAACCAACGTCTACGCTTTCAAACCCAAAGCCCGGCCAGCCTCGCAAAAAAGCCAGGATGCCTCGGACTGCCGCAAAAAAAGCCACGCAAGGCAGATGGCATGCGGAGAACGCGGTGCGATGCTGGCGTGCCAGCGCAGCTGAGAGCCGGGCGGACGGCGGCACCGAACTCCGACAGCGGAGGGCACGGCTGGCGGGGCAATGCTGGCGTGCCAGCGCAACTGAGAGCCGGGCGGACGGCGGCACCGAACTCCGACAGCGGAGGGCACGGCTGGCGGTGCGATGCTGGCGTGCCAGCGCAACTGAGAGCCGGGCGGACGGCGGCACCGAGCTCCGACAGCGCAGGGCACGGCTGGCGGGCGGTGCCGCCGGCGGGTCCCGACAGGAGACAGTGCGGAAGACGCTGTGCCGCCGCTGGATCTTGATAGGACATGGCATGGGAGGCGGGGCGGTGGCGCCGGTGGATCCCGACAGGAGACGGCACTGCTATCGGGGCGGTGCCGCCACTGGATCCTGATAGGAGAGGGCATGGGAGGCGTGGCGGTGGCGTCGGTGGATCCCGGCAGGAGACGGCACTGCTGTCGGCGCAGTGCCGCCAGTGGATCCCGATAAGAGGTGGCATGGGAGGCGGGGCGGTGCCGCCAGCGGATCCCGACAAGAGACCACACGGGAGGCGGGGCGATGCTGTCGCTGGATCCCGATAGGAGATGGCATGGGAGGCGGGGCGGTGCCGCCGGTGGATTCAGACAGGAGACGGCACGGCTGGTGGGGCAGTGCCGCCGGTGGGTCCAGACAGGAAACATCACGGCTGATGGGACAGTGCCGCCGGCGGATCCCGACAGGAAACAGCACGGCTGATGGGGCAGTGCCGCCGGCGGATCCCGACAGGAAACAGCACGCCTGATGGGGCAGTGCCGCCGGCGGATCCCGACAGGAAACAGCACGGCTGATGGAGCAGTGCCGCCGGCGGATCCCGACAGGAAACAGCACGGCTGATGGAGCAGTGCCGCCGGCGGATCCCGACAACAAACAGCACGCCTGATGGGGCAGTGCCGCCGGCGGATCCCGACAGGAAACAGCACGGCTGATGGGGCAGTGCCGCCAGCGGATCCCGATAGACAGCACAGGTAGCGGGTGTCACGCTGCCGCGGGAGAGGTTCCGCCGGTGTAACCCGATGGAAGAAGGCACAGCTCTCTTAATACTTCAGTTGTTGATTTGCTAGACTGAAAAGGTGCCCCCGTCGGTGACATGTTTTTCGCTCGTTGTAGGAAAAGTCTGATACTTTCCGGGAGCAGGTGAAATCCCTTCCAGAAGATGCACACAGCAAACGATCCCTCCGCTCCTGCACGGCGTGCGAACCCAGGCTTCCCCGGCAGTGTTCACCGCTCTGCTGGCCGCGGGCCCTGCCGTTGCTCTGCCTTCCCACCCAACCCCAGCACGACGGCGGCTGGGTCGGGTTCGTTAGGGCCGCACTCCACAGCCCGGCGCCGCCACAGTCCGGGTGCAGGGACCGGGCACCGCAGCCGGCCGGCTGGCCGGGCGCGGCCGTCCGTCGGTGCCGCCGTGCAGGCGGGCGGGCGGCCGCTCAGCTGGCGCCGTGCCAAGTGCCTCTCACGACTACGCGGGGGCCGGCGGCCGGCAGCGCGCCGCCGGCAGGTACCGCCGCGGCCGCCCCTTATCGGGAGCCGCCGCCGGCGGTCCCATCCAGGAAATAACGCTGTCCCAGCGGCGACGCGGCGGCGGCAGCGGCGGCGGCGGCGGCGGCGGCAGCGGCGGCGCGCTCCACTGCGGCGGACGACGCGGCAGCTGCAGCCGGATGTCGCCGCTCAGCATCACGGGCGGAAACCAAGCCGGGCCCCGCGCCGCGACGCCGTCAGCCGTTCAAAGCCTCCGGGATATGGTCTGCGGAGACGCTTCCGTGACGACGTCAGGAATGCAAATCTCCGCTGACCGCAGCTGCGCCGCGCCGGGGCCGGCGTGCAGAGCGTCACGTCACGTGACCAGGCCGGGCCTGGCGCGACCGAGTGACAGCCAGCCGGGCCGACAGCGGCGGCGGCGCCGGGCGGCCGGTGACGCGGCACGGCGCGGCCGCCGCCGCCGTCACATCGACCGACCGGCCGGCACCAGCGGCGCGGCCCAAGGCCAGCCAGGGGGCCAACACCGGGCGGCCTTTAGCCACCCGCGCCGCGGCTGAGCCGCCGGACTGCCGCCGGCCGCATCGGCACAGCAGCGCGCCGAGTCGCGAGCCCCGCCGCCGGCGCCGCGGCGGTCCGCCCCCGGCGCCGCGCAGGCACGGCGCCGCCCGCCCGGCCGCAGCCGCCCAGCAAGCTCACCCCGCGGGGCCCCGCCGCCGCCGGCCGCAGCGCGAGTGACGTCAGCACTGAGGTCGGACTTACCGTCGTTGATGACGTCATACGTGGGAGACATGCGCTGATGGGCGTCCATGGTGACGGGGTTCAGGCCCGGAGACAGGTTCAGCACTGGAGGCGAGTGCCCCCCGAACAGCGGTGAGTCCTGCCGCAGGCGATAGACGGAGGTCAGAGCAGCCGTCACAGACAACGCACGGCCCACATGACACCCATATCTGGGACAAAAAGTAACACGCCCTACGGCCCCACTTTTTGCACCGAAACATCAGCACAGAGCCAGGAACGGCATAAAACACCCAAAAAAGCGCCAGCCGACCAGCGAGGAGCGCACGGGGGAGTGTCGGCGGGGAGCGACAGCGGCGACTGCGGCCAAGCTGGCCCACCGGCCGGCGGTCGCCATCTGCCGGGGGCCAGCTCGGCTCCGGGCGTGCCGGCGCCCGACGCGACGCACCTGATGCAGCACGTTGATGTTGAGCGGCGGCGAGCCCGGCGCGCGGCTGGCGCGCGCCGTTACGCCCGTGCCACAGTCGGAGCCGAACAGCGGGGCCGAGGACGACTGCATGGGCATCATCGGCTTGTTACCATGGTGTCGACCCTGCTCCGATGTGGCCACTGGCATCACTAGGCGCCGCCTGGGAGCGTAGGCGGCGGCGTCACCATCAGCACCAGACATGAGGGTCTGGGTTTACGCAGGGCTCAGACGTACACACATGAGACTTCTCGCAGTTGGCATGGAACTTTCTGAGTTGGAATAAACAGGCCACATCTGAATGGGGTGGTCGCAGCACCCACACAACAAGAGCTGTCGTCCTACCCGGCGAAGACTTTAGCGTTCGGGGGAGGACGCGACGCAGTACACATCTGAAGACACCCGAAAATCACCAGATAACATTTTTAAAATGGGAATTTTGGATACAACTTCACAATCCAATAAGATAAATATTTTAGGCACACCTTCGCAGTCACAACGGCTAAGTTATCACAAAGATCTGGTTTGTGATGAAGCATGCCAGGCAACTACGAAAAAGGACACATATTTCAGCTGTTCAAGCACAGATGGTCATTTGCCGTCACAACCGGACCATCTGAACAGCTGGCATGTGACATGCTCCATTCTGCGCTCACTTCGCTTTTGGTTGCACCTAATGCTATTTAACCTGCCCCCCCCCCCCTCCCCCCTTGCTCGTACAGTTGCGTATGTGGCGAGAAAAGTGTTGTCTTCGCGCCGTGCGGCCGGAGGCCAAAATAAATTTTTCACCGTCTCCCACTCGGAAATTATCCACACATCGCATGATATTTGCCACAACAACCCCCGATAAAAGGGAAAAGAACGACATAAAAGTGGCATTCGGCTTCCAGCCTGCCCTTGACGAACAATCCTCTCCGTCAGCCAGTGCTCCCAAGCTAGCTTGAAAACGGTTCATCGATACTCTGCAGTCTGCAGCGAGTTGTGTTAAACAATTCCAATTGATTTTTCAACATGTTTTGACAAAACAGCCACGATGCGTACTTCCTAGATCTCCACATTTGTTGCTTGGATTTTTGCGGACATTTCGGTGACAAAATAGGCAAGTATTCATCGTGGTAGCACAAGGTGGTAGCAAACATTCATAAAACTAATTTGCTGATGAACATTCACACTGCAAGCAACATTTACTTTACGGGAACAAAGACACAAAATCGTGTTACACGGAAGTCATGATTTAGTGAGCAGTTATCTCCGGACCCCACCGTCGTTCACACCAAGATTTGTGTATGGGTGGCACCCGGTAGGCAAGTGCGACCTCCGCTAAACCTACAGGAGCCCCCTCCCACAGCACCTACAGTTCATATTACGGCTGCATGCGTTCTCATTATATTTCGAAACTCTGAGGTTCTGAGGCGGGCATGTGTACACGTTTTGTGGCTTTCTTCTGAACGGAAGGCAATGTGAAATTGCGCCGTTGGGGCGATATTATTTCGGTTTGTGGGTGGACAGGAGCCGGCATTTGCCAATGAACAAGGGTGGGGATTGGCCAGTGTGAATTTTCTCGTGTGCACATCTGAACCCAACATAAATAATCTACAGTCTAAGTGCATGCACTGATGCAGTCACCTTTATATTGATGTTGCACAATATAGTTGAAATGCACTAATGGGTCAATGTTGCATTATAAGGATTAATGCAATAGTAATGACAAATGCAGTAAAAAGGAGCCTTAATTGCTACACTGAAGCTCTCTCCAGATGACTGTTCACTGTTACCCAGTGAATCAGCTGTCTCCCCTCCCCCCCCCCCCCATCCACTACCAAAGCCCCATTTTTATTACTATATGTCATTTTTCAGATTCAGATGTTATGAAATTTTTGTGATGCTAAATCTATTGTTGTCATTTGTATACTTGGTGGTAGTTTTTATAGTTATTCTTAACCCCAAGCAATCCTGGGCAAAATTTATCTCATTTTACTAAGCATTTAAGACAAAACATGTCTTCAAAATTTTGGTTTAACATTATAGGGATTTTGTCCTATGCCCTGCTTAAAAGGAACAAATTTCTGCCTGATTTGAGGCACATTAAAATTGGGAGTGTAGTTTCATTTTAACTGGGGGGGGGGGGGGGGAGCAGAGGACTTAACTCTCAGTGCAATGGGGAAGTTTGTCAGATGAAGAGAAAAAAAAAATTGGTTGTATTTTAGGGACTCTTCGGCCATATTTCTCTGCTCAGTCCTCCTCCCCCCCCCCCCCAATCATGTGTACATGTTTTGTCAACCCATGTGTCTTTATTGGCCTTCAAACTGGGAAAAGTTTTGCAGAATCATGCACAAGGCATTTGACCAAATCTTTGTTTCAGTTACATCACACCAGTGGTGCAGTTCCCTATTCAACCCCCTCCACCACCACACAACTTTAAGATGAGCCAAACATGCAGAAAAGCTCTTTGATTAGCATATTTTGGAAGGAGGACAAGCCATTTTCCACTTTCTAACCCCTCTCCCCACAAATTTATTTTGTAAACCACACTCACCATAAAAATGTTGGTTTGCATTCTCCTTTTGTAGCATGTGAGCACAGCCCCCCTGCCCCCATCCTCAAATAAACTGCTAAACAAATACCCACCTCCTTAGCCATGATCATACCTTACATGATCCTGGTATACTTGTTTTGATGACACTGTATTGTGCAAACATCAAAATGATCCCAAGCTCCACAATAGCTGATGTAGTTTTATGCTCGCAAACCCCAGTTGTCATTACATCTATGTCAATTCACTATTTTAGGTTTGGGTGGAGAATGCTGAACAGAGCTAGCATGGCAAAGATAAAATGGAACAGATAAAAAATGGCATTTCATAACATATGTTGGATGTTAGCAATGTCTGGTCCATTTACAGCAGATACTGCCATGTGCTTTAATACATATTTTCTGCCCATGATGACACATTGATTACTTAAGTTTTGTCCAGGGAGAAATGATCATTGGCCTATTCTTTGAGGTGCATATATGCAAGCACAATGACTTAAGGTACAGAAATTACAATGTAACAATCCATTACAATCAAACAGTGGAGGGATGGACATAGCTTCACAGGTAGAGCTGCATCCCTGACAGCCCAGAAAATGAACAGCAGGTCTGTAACAAAATATGCCAGCATGGAAAGAACCAACCTGAAACTGGCATTTGCATGCCCCAACACTTTTGTAAAATTTCACTTCTGACAAACTTTCTGAATGCAGGACATTTTCACCCAAATATATAATCCCACAGGCAGGTAGCAAAGGTCAATGCATAAGGAATCCGATGCAGACTCTGACACATCACCTAACATTTTGCTGTTTTATTTGCTTCACCCCATTCCTCCTAGCCTTCTAACCCAACAGTCCTTAAGAATAATCCCTGGTTTGCCTCCCAGATTGGGAAATCTCGGCGAGATTTACGTCACGTTTCATTGAGGGGAAATATACCTATTTCCTCTCAGGTTTACCATCGACACCACGAAGCTAAAACAGAAGTATTCAACCGAACCTTTAGATGTCCTAGACGTCCTCAAAATCTTGCAACTTGCTTGGCGAGAAACCCACAGCTTGGGGAATCCAAATCACTCAGGAGGTCAGGCACAAAGTTCTGGTGAATAAGTCTGCCCGTATCCTCAACCACCACAACGATGCCCAAGCGCGCTACACTGCGCCCCGATGCCCAACGCCGACTGCGCTGCTGCTCGGCGCTTTGATCATTCAGCTGATTGTAAACAATGTTCCTAGGCCACGCCTACTTTCAAGTGATAAAGTAGTTGTACTACACAAAATTGCAATCACTCTTCAAAAATGTTCATTTAATTGAATTACTCAGCAGCTACGTGTTAGAAAAGTTCACTTTAATAGCAAAAAACCAGCAAAAGTATCAACAATATTAGTACGACCAGAAATAGTGCAGATTCGAGCAATCAATCGACGGAAAACCCGTGACGTCAGGATGACGCAAGGGGACACACCACATTACCCAATCACCTTTCGAGGTTGTTTGCTGGTTTTCAGGATCTACTTTCGGCGCACAACTGCGCCAGACGGAAGATGACGGCGAGGAAGGAGGAGTGCCGAAAAAGTTAGCGTGAAGCCGCGGCTTTGTGTGATATTGTGATACATCTTAGTGTGCTGGGGGAGCTTGTGAGTATATTTTTATGAATGTATGGATCAGTGAGCCCGTCCCGGGGCGTGTGTGGTGCCCCTAGCGTCTGCGCGCCGCTCCTCGGTTTCGTTGGATGGATTCCTTTGTTCTGGCGATCGGTGATTCATGTCTTGGATATTTGGCGACTGGCACTGAGACGTAAGGAATATTCGTTTAACTACGGAAGTTGGAATGGCGGTGGTCAGATCAAAGCTAGTTTGGTGGATTTTTGCTAACCTGACATATACATCTGGCCGCGAAGAGAAAGCGTAAACGTGCAACGGTTTGCGCTGGCCTCATTGTGCGCGAGTAAATGGGACCATATGTTATCCACATGCGCTACTTCCTGTTACTGGTAACTGCGCATTGCTGTTTGAACAATTTGTTGGTAGATTATTCTTTTTCATTATGTTGTTGAGGTTACATGGATAAAATCTGCTCTGTGCTACTATATGTGGCAAACTAAGGTTAGCACCATGTAGTTTATAAATCACCTTGACACAGCTTAAATGTGCATGGGTGAGTTAGTTTTGTAGAGCACTGTTGTATGTGGTAAAAATCTTGTTTTTGTTGAGCAAGCATGTAATTATGCCAAGTAAATTTTGCAAGCCTTAGCTCAACTGTTGTAATCATAACCTGTAAGGATGCAAACCAGTGGTGCTTTATGTTCACTGTATTTGATCAATTAGTTAAATTAACAGCCAGAATGCTGGGTAATATTTAAGATTCTTCTTCACTCTAGCATAGACTGAGGTCATTGATTCCATTTCTGCTTATTATATTGATGTGAGGAATGGGACTGGAGCTTGACAGATGTTTTAAGCAGGCTCATACTGTGTCTACCACCATGAGAGTATTGAAAATGTAGGTAACAGTATGTGAATGTAAAGCAAATTGGTTTATAAGTAAAAGTCATCTTTTAGCAAATGTCTTAATTAAGTGATTAACCATAACCAGGTTGAGGGGCCCCTGACTGTCAGAGCCCTTGATATTGCTGTAGTCAATACAGATGCTATTGAATACAAATAATGAATAGTTATGTATGATTGAGCAAGTTATTACTGCCCTAATTTTATAGTGACTTATGCAAAGTAAGTGACATGTAGGTAAGCATAGTCTTAGGAATAAGCTCAGTGACTTGTGGCTTGAAGAGTAGTCCAACTTGTTCTGGCAGAAAGTTAAGGGAGGGAAATGCACCAAGGATCAAGACTAGCTTTGTTTTCTGAGCTAATTTTTCCAATGTTGCATTTAATGTCAGTGCTGCTACAGCAATGTAGTAACTATATCTATATTGATAGCTATATTTGTGTTAATTTTACACAACTTGAGAGGCATGTATTTCATACATTTACATGTTCAAATGCAGCATAACAAGAACTAACCATACCATAGTGATCAGACAATCATCACTGGGCAAAAGCCAAGAGCAAGATTCCAGATGCAGATGATTGGTATGTAAAACCCACCAAGACCTAAGTGTAACAAAGTATGGTGCCATCGTAATAGACAAAGTGTGGATAACATATTGAACACTGTAAGATTAGTAGAAGAGTATTTCATACACTGTTCCTGGCATTTTTCCACCAATTTTCAGACATGTTTGCTGCAGAACAGTTTTCTCAGCACCAGTGGGAAAAAAATACTGTGAGTAGTGAAAATAGAGACTGGCTATTAGAACATGCCAAATTTTCATGAAAAGCTTCCAACTCAAGGCATTAAATAAATCACTCTATTTTTGAAAAACTCTTGAAAAAACTTGAAAACTGTAAAAAAAAAAACTGAAAGGGCTTCACACTTTTAATGGCAGTGGGTGTTCACCCTTCGATCAGTCACTCACTTGACCTATAGCCCCTGTTTGAATGTAACCATGATATGGTGCCTGAAAATGATCTGATGAAGAATAAGCTCAAAGTATCAAAACCCAACATTTTGAAGAAATCCCATGATTGCAACATTTTGAGGAACTTCTGTGCTTGTATCCCTTTACTTGTTGTATGCTTGTGGTCATTATGAATCTGGAAAACCAGGATTACAGGATAGGATATGCTGGTGTCCATCCTCTCTGCCTGGGAGAGAGGAAGGTGACATCATGAATGCTCAGCAGCTGAGAGCATTATGGAATCATAGTGATGGTGATGAACTGTTGTGGCTGTTTCACACATGTTTTTGTAGAGCAACATTTATCATGCTACCCTGTATGTTAGTGTTATAGCTACTGACTGATCCTAGGTAGTTCCCTGATATTTGTTTTTAGGCAGCACATGTCAGAGATGCCTCCTAGGCCCCCTTGTCATAGTTTCTGGAGCACATGAGATGTTTCTGGGCCTGATTCCTTCTAACCATCTTTTTATATCAGAAGTTCAAGACTCTGCTCTGGTTGGTGTTGGCTTGAGCAAGGGAATGAAGGTGACATGTGCCCATAATTTTGTTTATTTCTCTAAAGGGAGAAGCATCAGATATGATAACATAAGATTACTTCTAATTATTTGTGTACATTGAGCAGAAATAAATACTCAAGGTCACAAAGTATCTCTACTTAGTAAATTTGCACCATAGCATGTACATCATATGCACCTTACTATGTCATTGTTTCATTGCATCATGGCATGTATGCATGATGTTGAGTTGCTGTCAAACTAGCCATGCCAAATGACCACAATAGCACATGCACGCAATGCTACAACTCTGAGAGGTGGCTGTGGCAGGGTTGGAAATGTTCACAGACAAGTTTTGTTGTGTGCCGTGTTTTCACCCCCTTCTTGTGGTGTTCTTGCATATTTACCTTAGAGTGTAAGATATATACTTGCACTCACATCCTTGGTTATAATATTTTGCTTAACTTGAGGCAATTGATGTCCATTTTATTTGGAAATGGTGCTCATTGGATGCCAGATCTGGGACACCAGTTATGAATGGCTAGATGCCATTATTCTGTTTTGCTTTGAATGCTGCATGGCCTGTGGGGTGGCAGGATTCAAATGATGTTGCCATAACATCATACATGCCCAAATGGCCCTGAAATAGTCTATGAAATAGTCTTCACATCATGCAGACTTTTGCATTTGTGTAGCTCTCAGGCTACATAGTTTTAGCCTGTAAGAAGGGCAGGGTTGTTCACTGCCACAGTATCTTCAAAATGGCTCTTAATTCAAAGGCCATACAAATGTGAAGCTCTCCCTTTAGCCTGGTTATCAATGCCAAATAGATCATATACATCATGTAGAAAGTGTGATTTGCTTCAGTGATTAGGCTGAAGGCAACAATGGAGGGAATTTATAGGGTAATAGACGGTGCTGTTTAAAAGTGACATTGGGATGAGGTGACATATGGTTACAATAAAATATGTTCCTTGGTTTCATTGTGTGAAATGTGTATGTAAGCTTGCAGCCTTTTGTGACTTGCTATTTGTTTTGTGTAGTAATTGGCTTTACAACTATAATACAGACATCAGAACAGCTTGTTCAAAAGCATTGTTTAAGCTGCCAAAAAAATGATGAAGCAGTTTGCAGTAATAATATATTATTTGCAATTTACCATTTTTGCTCACATTTTCTGAGTGATCTACATCAGAATGTGGTGTAACAAAGGCTTTTTCACAGTGTTTCAACAGCTCACACTAAAACAAATCCCTGTCAGATGTTTTGCAAGTCAATCTGTTGGTTTGCTTTTGAGATACCAGTGGCTCTCCACCTGCATAGGTCCAGATCCCAGAGAGCAGCACAGAACATGTGTTTGTGGAGAAATAGGGCTGCACTAGTATCATGTCTGCAGTACTTGCAGGTAAATTGCATTGCATTGTTCCTTTTCAGGTTGTCGCGATTGAACTGTGTACAAATAGAGCTTTATCATGGTTCAAACATGGGGCAGAAGTTCGGCGGTGCGCAGTCAGCCCGGAGCTGTGCCACCTCTGCTCAAGAGGCCCAGTCCGTCGCTGCAGGCGTTCTTGACACCGCCGCGCCCGAAGGCCAGGTCTCGTCGCACGCCGCCGTGCTCATCATCCTGCCCGGAGGCGACGTTCAAGCCGATCGCGCCGGCGCGAGCTGCGTCGCTGCCGGCGAGTCCGGTGCGATCGGACAGCGGGCGCGAGTCGCCGTTCGCCGGTGCCAAGTTCAGCGAGCCGCCCGAGCCGCAACACCTGCCTCGGCCTCCCACGCACTGGACACCGATCTCACCAGCCGTCGGCGGCGGCCTGAATGACATATCAAACCTGAAGGTGCTGCTGCAGGCCTGCGCCTGAGACCAGACCTACCAGTTGACAGGCGGCGCCTGTGGGAACTCAGAGAAGGATGCAGTGTGACTGAAGACTCTCAAGGGTCCGTCTTGTTTCCACGCACGTGGAAAACGGGGACTCCGGTATGATTGGCGGATGCATGCGTGAGGGTTGAGCTTGACATGTCCGTATGTCAAGATTCCTGTGATGATGCAATTTGTTTTATGGATGCTCAAAATAGTCACTTCATTTTTGTCCTTTTCAAGGGTCTGTCGGATCTGTCTGGAAAGAAATCCGTTTCGTCTTTTTTGGTGTCGCAAAATTTGCAATAAGTTACCCCGAAAATGTTCCTCGCTCCGTATGATTGTTCTAGCGTTGCAAAAGCGTAGATGTAGAGTATGTGTTTACTTCTACAATCAGTGATACCAGTGATATATATATACCCATCGATCTTAACACACTCGACAGCAGCAGTACGAGACAAAAATTGTGTGCCGTTAATAGCATGTACTTTGGTTTGCCCGTGCCGCGGATGTTGTTTCGTCCTTTATTTGATTGTGTGGCTGTCCGAAAGTGCTGTCTGGTTGGGACCAGATCTCCCGTTTCTCTCGGGAGGTGCCGCGTGCGTCGCCTTTTTACTAAGCGACAGTGGGATGTCGCGGTGCACGCTAGTCATTGGTACTGCCAGCTGGTCTGGCGTGCCTCAGCGCTCGTGTACCAGAGTCCTCACGGCGTTCAGTAAGTGCCGGCCAGGTGGGCTCCCTCTCAGATCAGCCTTCCCCCATTTCTCCCCCCTGTAGGTCTGTTGTCGAGTGTGTCGGTAGGATCCTCACGGTATTGACTGGTTGGGCAGAGGCGTTGACGGAAGTGGCGAGTTTCTGGTTCTTGTACTGCACAAGGTCTAGTCACGAAGCTTCGCTACCAAGTACGCCTTTTTACTTTGTATATATTGCGTCTGTGAAGATTTATTTTTATTGTCCTGTGGGTTTTAATCGTTTCGGCGGGCTGTTGGCGGATAGGGTCACATCGCGAATCCCCAAAGTTCCCCGTCTGGCGGCTTTGTGCAGGGGAAGAGTGCGTGTGCGGATGTGAGGTGCCTCTATCCGGTAGTACCTGGCCGTGCCGTCGTCCGTTCGTGTTGTTACGTCCAGTTCCGGAGGGTCACAGTTACCCGTCGTTAAATTGCGCTCGAGCAGTGGGCAATGGGCTCCCTCGGTCACATTTCGATCAGTGGGAGGAAACGGCCCGCGGTGGTTTGCGTACTGAGTACAAAGATATCGGCCAGGTACTGCCACCCCGTCCATTCAAATACTAGGTGGTGGAGTTGCTTCGGTGCCGTGTTCGATTGGCAGACTTATGCCTTGGACAGGTGGTACAATATTGAATCGCTGCCATGTCCAGGCTAAGTGCGGATTGTTGGGACAGGAATAAGCGTAATGCTAGTATTGCGGGGAAGGGGTGGAATAGTTCGTCAAGCTGTTCAGTACAAAATTACATTCCAAGCAGCTTGAATCTGGACAATGGGTGCGCTTGCGTCTCGTGCCGCCTCTGCCCCGTTGACGCGGGAGTCATGGCTGTGAACCGATGGGCTTCCCTCGCCGTGTGACCCGCCGTCAACAGCTCGCCGACGACGTTGCTAAAACGATGAACACCATTGTTGATGTTGAAGTCCGCGCGCATGCTGCGACGGCTAGCCGTGTGCTCCCGAGACAGAGAGCAACTGCTAAATCCGATCCTTGTGTATTCGAGATGTTCGCTAGTATGTCCTTGTCACGAAGAAGAATTTTGTACCCGTTTCGCGTCTCCGGTGGCTCGAAATTGTCTCCGATCGTTTTGAAATTTCGTAGTCTGTTCTCGGGATTGTTTTGTTGCCAGCTGTCGTGTTTTCGCTTGTGTCTGCGGGATCGAATCGTCGTGGTCGTCGCAGTTGGGCAGAAGAAGCGGCCCGGACGTCCGGCGAGCGCATCGTACAATCGTGTCTCCTCT
The DNA here is from genome assembly GCF_011947565.3 of Pollicipes pollicipes. NCBI lineage: Eukaryota > Metazoa > Arthropoda > Thecostraca > Pollicipedomorpha > Pollicipedidae > Pollicipes > Pollicipes pollicipes. The sequence goes on along the minus strand of NW_023597054.1, from coordinate 16,724,299 downwards.
TACCGGACCATGTGCCAACGACCGGCCTCTCTTGGCTGCAGGTGTTTTCCTCTCCGAAATTCGCTCTTCGTCCTTCCTCTGGTGTATCTTTCCTGTCTCGCATCTATGTCTTTGATCTGTCCTTATCCCCTTCCTTCCATTTTCTCCTTCGGGCCCCCTCGCGGGGCCCACATATGCTCGTTAGAATTAGACACAGGTGTACACACATTGCATCCGTTTTGGCGAAGCCTGTTCCAGGGGCTGCCAATGATGCGGATGGCACTATGGTACCAATTGTGCACACATACATTCCTTTTGGCGAAGCCTGTTCTAGGGGCTGCCAATAATGCGGATGGCACTATGGTACCAATTGTGCACACATACATTCCCTTTGGCGAGGCCTGTTTTAGGGGCTGCCAATGATGCGAATGGCACTATGGTACCAATTGTGCACACATACATTCCTTTTGGCGAAGCCTGTTCTAGGGGCTGCCAATAATGCGGATGGCACTATGGTACCAATTGTGCACACATACATTCCTTTTGGCGAAGCCTGTTCTAGGGGCTGCCAATAATGCGGATGGCACTAATGTACCAATTGTGCACACATACATTCCTTTTGGCGAAGCCTGTTCTAGGGGCTGCCAATAATGCGGATGGCACTATGGTACCAATTGTGCACACATACATTCCTTTTGGCGAAGCCTGTTCCAGGGGCTGCCAATAATGCGAATGGCACTATGGTACCATTAATGCACACTTACATAAGTTTTGGCGAAGCCTGTTCTAGGGGCTGCCAATAATGCAAATGGTTCGTATGGTGCCATTTGTGTGCGTGTAGGACAACACTGCACCTCGCACAACACACGCCACACGTGCACCCTACACACCCTTCTCATGCATTTACGCTACCCAACATGGAAATGCATATAAACAACAGAATTTGTCAACAATGCAGTTGGATTGCATGTTACGACTCTTGCATTGTGGCTCATGTGGATAGTATACATACTCACCGTTAATTCAGGTGCTACCAATGATATGGCTATTTGATATGCTTGACAGAGTTTACACTAACTGAACCCAGTGGGTTTGGATTTTCATGACTAATTGAAAGAGAAAACAATTTTCCGGTTAGTGGTTTGAAATTACTTTGATTTTTTTGAAATCAGCTCAGTGCAAGGTCGGTGCAGCAGGGAGTGGGTGGTTCCCGCTCCCCTCAACCTGCCAACAGGCAAGAGATGCAACAGTATGTTTTTGCCCCCCCCCCCCCATTTTTTTGCGGGGGTAAAATAAGGCATTCTTGTACTACATTCAAGACATTCTTGCTACCGTACTTTTTTGGCCCTTTTGCTGGCTAGGAAGACCATCGTTCTTACTACGGGGGAACCTTCTATCCTCAGAAAGCCCATTTCTGGAACAGGAAACCCTTTTCATGCAGCAGATGATCACGATCTCTGATCTAGATACTCTGTTTTGGGATAACGGGGCTCCTTAGCGTGTGTGTGGGGCCCCATTCGTGAATCGGAAGCATCCTATTTTTAACTGATGGCTTCTGCATGCCATGGGAGCCTTTTCTGGAACGGAGGGTTTTAGTGTTGTAGGTTGGCGAGGCCATTTGCAGAATAATTAGAAAGCTCCCGTCTTGGATTGTTTGATTATCGGTATGTATGTACTTGGATATGACGCATACAGCATTAAGATAGGGGAGTACATGTCCTCGTTGCCCCTCTCCCTTGAATACATGGTGTATGAGGTTCCCCTGTGAGGAGACCCCACTATGTCCAGGGGGCTCCCTGTGCGATCCCGCCACCCCCAACTCTTTTGAGTTGCGATTGTGTTGCGATAATTGGTTGGGAAGAGTGAAGAAGATGAAATTTATTTCAAAGGTTCATTGGCAAGTCCGAGCTTTGAAATATTGGTGAATGGATTGGACATTTCCGAACAAGCATGTGTGGATGATTGCAGTGAACGGCTCCAGCATGCAATTATGTATCTGAGGTCTTGCAAGCTAGGTATGGGTTGCAAATTATTAATGATACTGCTGGAGACGTTGACGAGCGCTGCGCTCCGCGACGCCATTCGGTCCGGGGATGGGAAATTATCCGCCTCCTGGACCGCGCTGCTGTTGGTCGCACCGCTGCGGTGGAAGCTACTAACGGGAGTTACACAGGGAGGCAACAGTGCCATTGTATCCAACTTGAAGTAAAATAATTTGATGTCATTAAGTTGGTATTACGAAGCCCCAGCGATCACATCACACTTGATGTCATACAAAAGCTTAAAGGGTGTTCCACATTTATTTTGGGTTTTGGATGAAACGGCCATCTTGAAGATCTTTCGGTGCCACTCATAGTTCTGCCCTGCTTTAGACGTATACCGCTCTAGCTTTTTGGCTACAAGCCCGCGTAGGTGGGGGGGGGGGGGATATTTCGGGGAGCGTATTTCAAGGTCACCTTAGCATTCGTGAGGTCATGACGCCATTCAATCCTCTCACTCCACAAGCCATGCGGCGATCAAGGCCAAGAAAGGCATAATGGTCGAGTCGTTCATATATGGCGATCGTGAGCATTATTTTGAAGTGCAACGGCCGTCAATCGGCTCCCAATGTTGTGCAAGGTACGATGACGCAATCAAGTGATGACTTATCGAGGAGCACATTTACTAAACCGAGAAATTGAGTTGTTTAGGTCAGTATTTTCTACTTAAAGTATACCAATAGTTACAAGTGAGCCTTTCATCATATCTGATGCTCGCTTAAATATTTTCAGATGTGGAACATTCTCTTGCAACTCAGGTGTTGGATGAAACCGAAACAAAACAACTGGATTCGATGACGGGGAGCTTCACGATGGGGGAGGGGATGCACACTACCTTGTCAACTGTGCTCAAATTGCGTAAACAGTCATCTTGTAATTTCAGGTGTGATTTGCAAAAGGGCGTTTATTTTGTACCTTGCAATGTGATCTGCGAAAAAGCAGTCGCTTTGCTATCTACAGTGTGATCTGTGAACAGCTGGTGCCAGGGTGGTCTCCAAGATGATCCACGAACAAGCTGACGCGGAATGCAGTTGGAAATGTTGCATGTTCTTATGAAGTTAACCGCATGATCATAGTCCATACCAGTACACCTTTTTCATGTGAAATGTGGTGATGGGCGACCTTTGGCTAGTAACATACCTCTAATTTTTGCTCTTCAGCTTAGTAACTCTACCTAGTTTTGCGACCCTGGTGGCAGGTGCCATGAGTGTAGTATTTTGCACAATACGAGCATGATAGTTGTCTCTGGCAGTATTCTTTTGTGTGTACATTTGAGCACACGAATGGGTCAGGGGCGTAGTTTCCAAGTCGGTTGAGGAGCTTCAGCCCCTCCTCCTCCCACCTCTCCTCAACTTACCCCAACTTTCAGAAGAGAGTGGGCCAAATCCGGGGGAAAGCCGTTTGTCGACATATTTTGGGGTGCGTTGAGTCGTTTTTCACTACTTCGCTTCCCCATTTCTCATTTTGCGAAATTACTCCCGGAGCCCACCAGCTTCAGGGCAGATATGAAATAACGACATGAAACGACGATGAAACGATCGCAACGACGACATGACGATAAAACGGAATTAACTGACACCGGGAGCAGATGGATCCCAGCAATACGTAATACATGGTAAAGTCCATGTGCACGGGAGCTGTGAGAACTGAGACTTTACCTCTTCTTAAAATCACAAGCCACAAAGCCCAAACCAGCCAACCAAGATGGCGCCATGCGCGCTCCCGCTGACGACGGCTGCCCAGCTGTTGTTGGTTCACACTACTGTCGACACCAATGGGATGGGACCGGGTCGTAGCTGTAGCGACCATATTTGGCAGTCGACGACGACTGATTTGCCCGGTGTCCACCGATGGCGGTGCACACTAAATTTACGGGTGCGTGCATTTTCGCCCGTATCGTCGCCAGATCAGTTGCACCAGAAATTTGAACGCGCCTAAACATTTCGTGTCAGTGGTCGCCCGTTTCCTCGCGTTTGTGTTTACGTTTAGTGAAGCCGCTTAGGCTTACAAAGATGGTGAGCCATGCTGTTTAATATATATCTCAGTTTTTTACATTTGCTGATATGTCATATTTTTAATACATGTTCTGAATTTGAGGTGGCACATGCGGCAAATTCTGGAAATATTCATTAATTGTGTGTGCTTTTTAATCTTTTCCAGGGACTGGATGTGGCAAGGTGTGGTGCGGGCAAGTATGACAACCAGTGTGCAGTTTTCCAGGGAAGATAGTTATTAATCATTTGGAAATGGAAGCATTTGCCTAAATCTATAAGATCCAAGCAGACAATGTTTTCTTGCTCGGAAGGAACGGCAGTGTGCTCACAGAGTTCTTCGCGACTGTCATTGGTGCTGTCACACCGGCACCTCGCTTGGCCGGCAGCTGTCCGGCAGTTTCAAATGTGTGGGTGATGAGAAAGGGCGCGAGGTGGGCCCGGTGGTGCAGCGGCGATCCGTCCAGATGCCCCCGCATGAATTCCTACTAGAATGGAATATGAAGCAACCATGCGCATCGATGATAAAAGGGGCGTTTCATATGCCCCTTATCATTTGTATTAGGCTCACCTATGTGTGTTCACACTACTCTGCACTTTTCAGGACTTCCAGCCCGGCGCCGTAGGCCATTGGCAACCAGTGCCAGTGCGTGAACTGTTAAATGGCACAGTTGGCACTGCTCTGAACTGTATGAACATGTTATTAGGTCGACATGGAACGAGAGCATGCTGCCCACTTGTAACCGGCAATGCAAAACTTCACGCGTTTCTACAATGGGGGTGTCGTTTGTGCGAGCTGCTTTGTTGATCCCTGGGTTGCTTTGCCTTTCATTACAATCGGATGATTCAAACCACTGTCCATTGTCAGGGAATTTGCCCCCCCCCCCATCTTCCCCTCCCCCCCCCCCCCGAGACCGTATTGTCACCGCAACACTCAAGTGCCACCTTGTCAAACTGTTATGTTTGCTCTCTGCAGTGCCGCTGAAAAGACACGCGTGAACAAAGTTTGCAGCCCGGTCGGTGAGGTCGACTACGATCGGTTCTCGGCCCGTGAGATAGACCGGAGCAGAGCCGGGGTGGCATTTGTCAGCGCAGGCGTGCACGGTTGCCTCTATGTGGACTCGTGCTGTGTTGTCTGCACTGTACCACATGTGTTCATGTTTTGCCTTGCTTGGATTGAGTTAACCAATGTGGAATGTTAATGCAAAGTACAATTGTCGAAAACCAATCGCAAATGCAACATCCATGTTTCTGGCACGTTTGAACATCCATTAATGTGTGTAATCCACAATAAATCCCATTTTCTACGCAGTGCTGTGTCGTGCACCAGAAAGAACAGGCCATTTCTGCATACATGAAACAAAAACGCGAATGAGCTGACTTGCATGTTTGTGTTTATTTTACAAGTGTGTATAGATGTTACGGTGGTCCCCAACACTGGCGAATTACGATGGAGTCATTTCCAGCATGCTTGTTCATGAATTGATACATATTAGGGAGAAAATCATGCGCCCAAAATGTGGCCTTGATCCAGTTGTGACGTTAAAGCTGATTGGCGCTGGCTCATGCAGCACGGTACAGAAGCCGGTATATATATATATATATATATATATATATATATATATATATATATATATTCTCTTGATTTTATTAAACTTTCGTGACATTTTCTTTATTACGAACCCATTTAATAAAGAGACTGCTCATCTACCACTCTATTTACCTTATCGTCGGCACAAACTCTTATCTTTCATGGTCTTGTGATCTCTGGTAGATTTGTGATCCGTTGGCAATTTTTTCGGCTATATTTAAAGGGGCTATTCCACATTTGTATAATATTTTTTACTGCAAAGCCATCTCAAATGTCATTCGGTGCAGTTTACGGCCTTGCCCTTCTCAAGATCTCTAGTTTCTGAACTAGACGCCCGCGAAGATGGGGAGACTTTTCGGTGAGAGTATTTCAAGGTCGCCTCGGCATTCATGATTTCATAATAACGCCATTCGAATCCCGCCATTCCATAAGCCTTACGGCGATCAGAGCCAAGAAAAATATAATGATCGAGTCGTTCAAACTTGGCGTTCCTGAAAACGATTCCCAAATATAACGGCCGTCAATTGGTCCTCAAGCAATGTTGTGCAAGGTACGATGACGTAATCAAAACGATGACGTATCGAGAAACACATTTACTTAAACAGGGAAGTGTGTTGTCAGCAGTATTTCCCCATAAAAGGATACCGATAATTATAAGTGAGCCTGTCTCATCATACCTGATGCTTGCTTCTATATACATAAAGGTGAGACCCTTAAGTGAAAATGGCTCCAAACATCTGTGCGTCTTTTAACCATGTTGTCTGAACCATGAACACAATATGTATGGAATGTAAATATCTGAACACCTGCTGACAAATTAGGCCGAAAGACACCTACTCACAGATCTCGTCCCAGGTCAGCGGCAATGTGGCTGGGAGCTGGGATGTGAACACTGCAGCACCCCTTCGTGACTTTCGGGTGCTGGAGGCGATGCGGTTCAACGACGTTAGCAACGACTCTTGGGCTGTACCGTTATGAGCCAGAGGCGTCACTTTCTAAAATCGTTTGGGGGGGGGGGGGCTTGGTTCAGGGAAATGAGTTCGGCCTCCGCTTTACCAGCCTGCCGCATTCACTACCCATGAAAGCATGGTGCTTGTGTTGCACGCATATGTCGAACGGGCTCACTTCAAGAACCACTGATTGTTGCATTGTGAGCGTGTAATAAATGAAGCTTTACATTCTCATCTAAGGTTGGTTTTGACTCACGCTATTACATCAAAGTCTTAGGTGCAGCCTGAACTAGAATACACTAGGCAATAATCGGGACGTTTTGCACAAATATAAGACAGTCTCCCAGCACCTCGTATAAAGCCGGGTTTTGCAACGGTGCACATTCGCTCGCTATTCTTGTCCCGGGCCATTGCGTCACGGCCGCCGTGCGGATCCTGGCCGGTTCTCACGCTGAGCTGAGGCGCGGCGGGCCACTGGGCTGCTGACCGAGAGGTGCCGGCCGCCGCCAGTGCTCGGGCCCCGGCCGCACGTGGACCGGCTGCCCCGGCGCCGGGACGGGCCCGCACAGGCCGTCCGCCAGGCCGGGCCGGACCGGACCCGCCGCAGCCGGGCGCCCGGTCACGGCGGCCGAGCCGAGGCCGGTCGGGCCGCTCGTGAAAGTAGGACCCAGGGTTGGCCCCGCACTGGGAGTGAACGCCTCGCCAGGGACGCGCCGGTGTTGCCCGCTGCGGCTGCGGGCGCAGTCGGGGGCCAAGGCGCTGAGATCGTGTGTGGGCTCTTGGTGGATTGCTTCACCCGTAACACATTCAGCTGACGTCGACTCGAAAAGCCTGCAGCGAGGCTGGATTGACTTTGGGAGAGCGCGGGACACTATTGCCACTAGACCAGCCTGCAAAGCCCAAATCTAGGTCAGCGACGGTGCTGGTCCGCACCGACCCTGCACGCCACGAAACAGCACAGAAAGCACCTTATTTATAAAGCCTGCACCACCAGCACGACTCAGCCAGAGCAGCGTAAAGAATCGACCGCCACCCGTCAATGTCCAAGGCCGAAGCAAACCGCTGAAACTGAAATGTGCGCAGGAGAGAATGGTTTTCATAACAACAAATCAAAACGTTCCCAACGTTCAATCACACAATTTTTGACTCTCTAGAATGTTCTAGTCATGAGGCTACGAACTGCTCAATGTGCCGCAGGATGTTCGATTTTCATTGCACCATTTATTCCTAAAAACAAGCGCAAGTAATGTTGTGGCCCTCCTGGTTGGTACAGAGTATGCCATCGTTAAAAGCATATTGCCCAAAATAGTCAGGAAACCCAAGACGACCAGGGACTGCAAAAGGTGAAAAGGAGAGGTAGACCATTTGCATATATATATATATATATATATATATATATATATATGTATATATATATATGTGCATATTTATGTGTATATATATATATATATATATATATACGGCCAAAGCAGGTACTTCAGAACAGTTGGGTTTGGGGTGCAAACCGTCCCACGAGCCGCATAAAAATGGCCTCAAATGCTCCTAGGTGACACCAGGGCAACAGTCCCGTGAAAGTCATAAGAGGTACAGAAATGGTGAAAAGCTCTTCAAAATGTCAAAAGGTGCGAGCTAATTTAAAGGCCCAAGAACACAGAAGCCACCTTAAGGCGACCGGCAGGTGACACGGTTGCCATAGAAACGTGTAAGTGCGTGTCAGTAAGGACCGATAATCTGCCCATTATCAGCTGTGATAGTGGCAGGCGTGCCCAGGCGCCTCGCCTCGATCTCATCGCCCGCGCGTGTCGTCTAATGGTGGGAAACCACGATCCTTGACATTGACTCCAGAGGTCCACCGGGAATCTCGACGTTTCCCGCATGGAGTCTCTAGATGCCAATGGGCCACTGCGAAAGTGTCGTAGCGTTAGCAGTTAAGGAACCATACCGATGATGTGTCGACTGAGTAAGCCGATCGGAAGGCGTTCATGTTAGCAACGCGTTCGCGTTCGAACCCAAATACGCAAGAGGCTGACTTCGGTCTGTCAAAATGTTCGCAGGAACTTAACATAAAAAATGAACTCAATCCTTGACGCGATTTTCGGAGCTAGCTGTTCGAACGCCGAAAGTATAAAAAAACGTCACGTGGCCAGTGTTCCCTTGATAACTGGGAGGGAAATTGGCCGCTGAAAGCATGTCAAACGCCAACAAAGTCGCACTAGATTAACGGCAGTTCACAATGAACGAAACGCCCCATAACAAGTAGTTTGGCATCTGATTTGATGAAAGCTGGCGTGGGTTATCTCACTCATGTATGGTGGTATACCTTGTACCACCATAAAGGTTAAGCACCCCCACGGACCATCATATGGCGTGCCGTTTAACTTCGACACAAAGTAGCTTTGAGCCGAAATTCAAAGGCTGTCTTCATAACGGATTAGAAACGGCACACAGCATGCTATCTGGTCTGCATTGATTCTTCGACAAACATGGCGTGCCAAATAACTGGAGGGATATTGGCTTGCCAAGAAAATTCGAACGCCGGAATACATTTTCCACCAATCAACAGACGACGCACAGCCAACGGAGTAGCCACTCACTAGAAGTCTGGCCTATTCTCACGGAATTTGTGATGACTGAGTCAGTGCGGCGGGTTTGGCCTGCCGCGTGACTTGGACAGAAAATACCTCAAACAACAGTGATATGCTCTTGCATTCAGCATAAACACGAAACGGAACCATGTGTGTCCAGCGATCAAATCCTCAAAGACCATCATCTGACCTAGGTTCATGGACTATCAAGCGGTGAGTATGTGCCGATAGGAACCAAGACAGTGCGTTTAGACAATCTCCGTTTAATTGACCGAACGGACAGAATTCTCCCAAGTATTATAAAAGGAATTAAGATGACCTTGAAATGATAATGTACGTGATATTCGTTAAGTAAGTTGCATCGTTGATGAATCTCTGGTCACGGAACATGCTTATGAGGTCAAGAAATTGAATTTTTGACCCTGTGAGCAAAGTTCGTGGCCGAAAATTCGTAAGAAAGGAACTCGCATGACGAATATCACAAATATGACTATTGGAAAGGTCATCTTAATGCCTTATTAACACTTGCCATGTGTTCAATTGCACAAGCAATATACGATCTTAGAATTCACTCGATTTGTAAACCAAAGCACACAGCGTGAAAGACGTGACATCTAATCTGCACAAATCAATCAAGGGCTGAGCCTGATTGTCAATTATACATTTGGGTACAAAGACAAATTCGCAACTGGTAACTCCATCAGAGATGTGATCATAATGTAACTAACTCTCTGGGGTACCCTGGCGCTCACGAAGTTCGAATGGGCACACACAGTTGGATGAAGGTTCATCAATATGTTATAGTACCAAACAGCACCAAGTCGGCCCGGCCTGCCGTCAGCACCCAGCACAAAATTCGTACTGAGTTCAGAGGCATTCACAGACGAAAACCAAGCAAGCTGTAAACGAGTAAAACCATGAGGATGACCACGTAAGCCTTCGGTCTGCAAATTGGCAGCGAAGTCAATTCTTAGAAAATCACACCTGTGACCAATATTAATAAGATTTTCTCTTGTGCCTCAGTTAACATGCAAACACAGTTTCCTGGCGCCTTTTCCGAGCACATCTAGTCTTTGACATCTAGTGAGAGATCGAGAGGCTTAAACTTGGTACGCGGAGACTTGGTGGGATACTGACTTCTGATGACAATTGAGGACATCCGCAATGTTGAATTTTTTTGCAATTATTTGTAACAGACATTCAAATATTTGCACTGAACCGAAGGCCATATACAATACGCGAATCATCTTTATAAAGCACTCTATTACCTTGTCTAACACGCGGTAAATCTGTTCAAATGCCAACCGAAATGGAGTTTTTTCTCAGAAGCGTGCCTCTTAAGCAAAACGTGCCTCTTAAGCAGCCACCGGACTTCGGGAAGACGCAGAGGACCTCAGAGCATTGTTATCACAACACTTGATCTGCTAAGAGAATAGCGGTGAAGTGCTCCACGCATTTGTTACGTCTTCTGTGAAAATGAAAACGTCTTACCTTCATTTTTCGCGATTGTTGATATGTTTGTCGGCATAACCTCGGTGATTTTCACGCAGGGACGTAGTTTTACAAAATGAGTGAGTGTTGGGGGGGGGGGGGGGGCGAACAATGAGAGACGGACCAGCGTGCCTCCAAAATATCCCCACGAATATGTTTTTTACCCAGATTTTGGCCACTTTTTCTCAAATTTTGGAAGGGGAACTTCCAAGGGAAAGGAAGGGGAAGGGGAAGGGAAAAAAGGGGAAGCCGAAGTGAAGAGGCTGAAGGCCCGTCCCCAACGGAATAGAAAACTACGCCCCCACTTTAACGCTCTGGTGTCCGATGACGCACGTTTTTTCCTATAAGATACGTCCTAAAGACGATCTCCTTGAGGCCCTGAGACAAATCCCACCTTTTGCTGTATTTCTCAACATACGAATCGTCTGGATCGTACCATACTTCATAGCAATGCGATTTCATGACGTGCAGTCAGGTTGGGCCAATTAAGGTCAATGTGGGTAAAATGTGCCGTCTGAGGACGTTTAGACGGGATTAATTTTTATGTTTCCGAAGCACGTCTGAAAAAGATTTACCATTTCGGACGTGCTTTTGAACAGCTGAAGTCAGAGACTTAGGCCGTTTAACAAGCTCTCTCCAGATCCCGCTTATTTCGTTGACGTACCATGCTAAATCCCTGAGATAACGGCCTGGGGACACACTGCACCCACAGTTTAATCCAGTGCACGGACGGCGCCACGGACTTTGAGTTCTCTTTTCTACTTTTAAGCTTAGTTATGGAGGCTTCCTTGATCTGAATTTTGGTACTTTAAGCGGAGCTGCAGTGCCTAAAGTTTTGGAAAAAGAGGGTTCCTGAGCTGTTTTCTTGGGGAGGGGGACAAAAGCATACTCTTGAGTCCCATGCCTGCCTGTAGGAGGGGGGGGGGGGGCAACTGCCCCCTCTCCAGTGTCGCTCCTCATCCAGTGTCCGTGAAGGGCTTGCTGGACTGGTGGTGCGGGCTCTGTCGCAGTTATGACCAGGCCAGAGATATCAGCGGGGTGTCCACCGGACTGCCGTTGATGACGCGTGTCCTGAACACTACCTGGCCAACCCGCCTGAGTCGCCCGATTACCCCGCTAAGCTCCTCTCCCTTCCGGGAAACGTCCTTTAATCCTCAGTGTGTGGGGGAGCGACGACCGGGACTTTGCGTAAGCCGTTGGTGGCAGACAGAGGGCTGAGTGACCGTTTGAACCATGAACTGCTGACATGACTTCATCACGTTTATGTATATCTGCGTGTTGCTCTCGGAATGCTGTATACCCACTGAAGGTCGGCCCAATGTGAATTGTGGAACAGTGCCCAAGATGCATTATTTCGATACAAAACGAGAGCGAGTGTGCGTGTGTGTGTGTGTGTGTGTGTGTGTGTCTCTCTCTCTCTCTCTCTCTCTCTCTCTCTCTCTCTCTCTCTCTCTCTCTCTCTCTCTTTCTCTCCCTCTCTCTCTTTTGCAGCTGATTCGCTTAGTGGTAAGACCGAAAAGATAAGAAATTATTCCCTGCAATTTTGTGTTTATGGATCATCGCCAGCACGACAAAAGTCGTTTACTGTTGATGCCTACAGTTTCTAACGGCGCACTGATCAGCTGCTCACGTCCGTAAGTACATAAATACTAAAGCAGAGCACTTATCATTCATTTTTATTCCAATCCTAAGGTGAGATCTCTGGTAACTTTTCAGAGAAATCCGTTGTGTCGAGTGGGAGAGTTGAGAGTAGGCAACGTCGGGTAGTTTTCATTTTTAGCCTATTTCACTGTTATCTGCCTGAGCATTCTCAAAGCGTTTTCCTTCCGGCTCACTTCCAAATCAGCTGAAGCGTGGAGGCCGGGAGGGGAGGTAATTGCAACCAAATGCACGACCGGCGACTCGGTACCATACGGCTCTGTCACGTGTATGTCACCGATGGAAAAACTTTATTGGAAGTTTACTGGAGGAAAATGTTAAGCCTGTAGTTTACTTCACTATATGTATTTGCATATCTAACTAATGACATTCAGGATTCGACTGTGGCTGGCTTGTAAGATCCCAACATGGATTTTCAGTTTTTTTATTTTTTAAATTAATTTTTTTTATAAATTAAATTTTCATTTTTTAAATAAAAAAGATTATTTTTAATTTATTTTCAGTTATTTAGGAGGAACAAAGCATAGCATTCGGGACTAGTTTATCAAATCCATTGAAGATGCACGTTCACGAAGAGCCTAAACGTCACTACGGAACGCATGGTGGACTGTCGCACAAGAATAGAGTATAGCGCAACAATCAATCACTTTGAAACATGAGTTTCAGCGACAGCTAAACAGTGCATACCGCAAGACCTTACAGAACCGCTGCATATTCGTAATCTTCGTGCGCAGCTGAACGCACAAACCTTATCATGGGACCCGGCTTAAGCCACGTTGTTACATGCCGTGATAAGTACCGAAGCCTGGTGGCAGGTTTTTCTGTTGTGATACTCGGCGCGGAACCATCGAAACCTTTCGGCATCGCCGTCTGTGTTTATGACAGCACGTAACGGTACCGAACATAGGGCTCTAGGATGTGGAACCATTAGTACCCGGGATGTTCGTGAGACCCGTTCCATGTTCGTGGTAAATGATCTTCTGGCCTGATATTCGGCATGGGCCATCGAAACGTTCCGACTTACCCGCGTGCGCTCTCTGCAGCCCATAGCGCAGAGCCGTGTATCGGGTCTTGGGATGTGCGAAGTCGGAGTAGTTATTTTTTGACACCTGCTTAGTGGCAGAGTCTGCTCAAATTTGCAGCATTTTTGGGATTTACTTGTCTTGGTTTTCAACTGCAAGCTTTGCTTAACCTGTTTAACCTTGTTCCCCCGTGATTATAAGCACAGTTCGAGGCGTCGAGTATTGGCGATATATCCAATGTTTGTGCGATAATGTCGTTGGTGCTTCCTGGTATATCGAAGGTCGATTACTGTCGGCTTAGGAAATTTGAGTTTTAACTAATGCCGCAAACCAAGAGCTCGAGTTCGTTCTTTCTCATATACAAGTGCAACTTATTTGTAGTCTGGCGCATTACAAATGGTGGGTCTCGACATTTATGCACGCATATAAACATCGCAATGAGACACACTCGAACTAATGCCCATGAAAAGTGGCATTATCAACTTGGGACATGTCTGCGCCAGCCCCTGCCTGCATTTACCTGAGCCATTATTCACACGGGTGGCCGCCTGTCCCGGTGCCCTAATGACCAAGCAAAGAGTCCCAATCCGATCAAAGCGACCAGAGACCGACGACAGAGGCCTTCACGACTAAAATTTCCCTCGCCCGGGCCACCCATAAGGCTGTGCCCACACCCACCCACCACCCATTGTTAATCACCTATAGCCACCCGTTACCCCCAGCAACGACGCAGATAGGGGGCAAAGGAGGGCCCATACCCCCCCCCCCCCCGTTAGATCCCCGGGGATTATGGGCTCGATTCGAGGGAGCGAAGGGGTCAAGGGCTGGCCAGAGTTCATATCAACGAGCTCTAACCCGCGGGGCCAAGCCCTCAAATGTCAGCCAGAGGACCCTTCGCGTCGATTCCCCTCCCCCCCCCCCCCCACCCCTCCTGAATCGACGAGGGTCTCTATGTCGGTCAGATACCACCAGTAACGAACGGTTAGATCCGTGTTGATTTGGGTCTGAAGGTCCATTTTCAAAGGGGACACAAGGCCGGGACCAGGGATTTACGTTTGTGGTGATTTCTAAGTCAATGAGGGCCCCTGAATTGGTCAGAAACAGTGTCCGAGGTGACCCGGAGAGGATCCTGAAGGACCCCTTGGGATCAACGATCAAGGGCCTCATTGGAGGGCCGAAGGGTCCGAAACGCTGACTTTAGGTTACATTGAGGATCCCGGCCCGTGGGGGCGAGACTTCAAACGTCAGTCAGCCTCTTATACCGATTGGATACCGATTGGGTATAACTTATACCGCGCTTAATAATCCGGTTCTCTTTTTTTGCCCAGAGATCAACAACACGGAACAGACGGCTGTGTCGATTCGAGCCCTGAGGGCCCATTTCCAAGCATATCAAGTTTGCGTGGGACAAGGCTAATGTCCGCGATTTGCATTGATCGGTCCCCTGAAAAAATAAGGGTACCTGTGTCGGTTAGGGTCCAACAGTGCCTAACAGGGGCGCTTGTGTCAGCAAGGGGCGCCTGGTCAGCTAGGGGGACATTTGATGAAGAGGGGCGGGGACGGGACCCCCGAAGGACAGAGGGTCTCTGCGTTGGCCGGGCCCTCTGACAGTGAAAGGAGGCATGGCAATTTATGAGATCCCATAGAAGACAATGAAAGAGGCCTGTATCAGTCAGGGGTGGCAGTGCCAACAGGGTCCTCCACCCCATGTCAGCCATGTGCTCGTTAAGCTTAGCTTGAGTCTGTGTACGAGTTATTGGACTCCCCCCCCCCCCCCCCACTACGGTGTGGGATATTGTTCGGCAATTAGAGCCCTTGCGTCAATTGGGGGGGGGGGGGGGGCAAATGCTGGGGTCAGAGGGCCTCCCGAGGCAGGGAGGGAGCCAATGTATGCTTTAGCCACTAAGGGTCTCAGGATCGACCAAGGGACCCTGCCCCGTGCCGCCAGAATGGCAGCCGGTGCTTACGCCGCGCTGGGACAAAATAGCCCCTTAGCCCGGTGGCCGAGAACAAAAATTAACCAACTGTGTCCTTCCCGCAGTGTCCCTTTCCCGGAAAAAATGGCACGCGTCTCATTAATAGCCCATAAGGCGGATCACGATAAGGTCAACATGAAAGGAGGACATCCATGTTCGCTGAGAACATCCATAATTTTGCAGAACCATCTTCTGGAACAAGCAGCATGAAGAGTTTTGTGCCTGCGCACTCGCAACGTTAGGGGCTAGAGCACCAATGGCCGTGCTGTATTTTCTGTTTTTGGCCTGCGCACTCGCACGTTAGGAGCTAGAACACCAATGGCCGTGGCTGTATTTTGTGCAAAACCGAACTGCGTTGGCTGCTGTAGATAGCACCAGGCGCCGGACGTCGGGCGCCCAAGATGTACCGCCCTGGAATAATGCCTTCCAGAAGCTTTCAAAATCAATTCACACGGTCCAAGAATAAGATTGGGGCAGTTAGGTTCACCGCATAATATTGAGGGCTGTCCTCTAAACGTAGTAACAATTACAACAACGACATGAAGAATATATCATCTAGACTACTTGATACAGTGACAACTGCTGCCGGTTAATTTAAGAGCTTTACGTGTTGGGTAACCTGATGGTACCTATATGGAAGATGTAAAGAGCTGGATTATGTAAAGATTCTGGAAATATTTGTTTTTAAAACACCACCTAATATTATTGCTTGTACTTTTAAGTCATATTAGTTCCATTCACACTACTTTTAATCTTTTCGTACCATTCCATTTGTAATCTTCCAGTGCTACCATCAGATCTCAACACTAGTTCGCGGTGCTGTAAATGGTAATCCGTTCTTATTATCAATATAAAAATGGCGCAGTTGAAATGCACACACTGACTGCTTTCTACACGTGCGAATTGACGTCCCAGAGCATTCAAAAGTAATTCTTTCAGATGTGTCGTAGTTTTCGTTCGTCCTTTGACCGCCCGCCTTGTGTTCGCCTTGTGTTGGCCGCGGTGTCAACGCGCACAGCCTATGGAGGCTGGAAAGCCGAGCGGCGGACTACTGTTTCGAAAACTTGCCAGCGCGCATGCCCAAAGCTACGCTGTACATTTTTTCGGCAATCAATTCTGAATGATTTTTGAATATTTCTAGACGAGCATCGGTTGACCATGTTGATGCAAATTTCTGATCCCATCTCGATTTATAAACTACGTTCACGCGGCCATCAATACCTCTGCAGAGTTAAGAAAACTTCTGACAAAGTCCTTGAGTGTTGAAAAAGCTATTCTCAGAAAGAGTCAACTTAATTATTTTAAAACGGAAAGGCCCGCCGTTTTATTCCAAGCGGTCAGTGAACGGCCGCTTCTTTTAGTTCATGACTTCAAATACAAATAAAATTGCATCTACGGTTAGTTTTTGGCTTCTGGCCCTATTAATGACGATGAATTAAAAATGAGACGGAGAATACATGTCCATTGAAATCAGGTGGATCATACCCAGTGATTTTTTTGAGCTGGGGCTATCACTATTAGTAAGTGGTAGTTATATAGGTACTTCGCAAAATTACTTTTATTTTGATAGTTGCAATAGTAGTGTGAATGGGACAAAATTTGGCTTAAAAAGCAGAAGCAATGATATTGGGTGACATTTTTGAAAAATCTACCCTCCGTGTCGTAAATAGCTTCCTCATACCCGTAGCAATATCCGTAATTTCTAAAAGCTTTATCTAGTCCAGCTCTTTACACATTTCATATCGGTACCCATGAGGTCGCCCAACACGTGAAGCCCTTTAACTAACCGACAGCAGCTGCCGCAGCATCAAGTAGCCAAGACGATTTGACAGCCACTCGCCGCTAGAACTGACTTGACGAGTCATAGGTCACACCCACTGATGGAGGTCGCATCGAAAGGTGGTTCAGTTCATCAATGAACATAATATACAGCTATCCCCACTATCGCAGCGCACCCATTGCCTGTTTCTGAAAGAGGAAATAAATTCGCTAATGTGGCCTCGCTTATCAAGTTTAACCAACCAAAGGTCACCTGCACCAATATTAAACGGCATTGATCCCGCACGGATCCACGCCAGCCATACAATGCCCCTGTTTCTCTTCAGCCACAGCGTGCTCAATTCTCGAGATAGCACGGGTATGTGAGGCCCTATCAGCCTATCCGGCAAAGGTGAGGGCAAATGACGTCCGGCGGGGCTTAAATCAACAGACGCTTATTGAACAGAATAAGGCTTTAGTGCTGTCTTGACTTGTTTTACTGCCAATGTAAACAGCTCATAAGGGCTAATAGTTTTCGCCGACACGAATTGCCTGAGGGCACCGCTCGATTGCCGAGTGCACAGTAAAAGCGGGCACAAATGCGCAGGGGGATTGTTATCCCTTGATTGAGCTGAAATCGTTACAGGATGCTTCTTGCAAAGTCTGAGCACAGTCCACAGCGCCATTTCGAAGTACACGTAGTCGTTCGACTACTAGGGATAAAAAAACATAGCGAGGGTTAAATCAGGTGCCTCTCCCAGTCAACTCACCCACTGCAAGACATCGAGGACAATGGTCGCTGAAACATTCAAACACCAACATAAACAAACCAAACTAAAAGTGACATACAATAACAAAAGTAAACCCTAACCAGTCGGCTTTGGACTCCACCAAAAGCTGGTCTACGCGGGCGGCACTTCGACTTACCAACACATTTTCTCGTTAGACCAAAGAGGATGCTTCCTCAACAAAATGAAACCAAAGGACCGTCTAAGTTTACGTCCACAAACGCCACTCTAGGTGGATGCAAGCGGTGGTTGAGTGGGTTGCGTTGCTGCGGCGTATAAGTAGGAACTCATGTTAAAACGTTATTCACAGCCGATGATGCAAATACAAAGCAAAAGTAATTCTTAGCCTTAGACGGTCGGCATCTAACTTCGGGTAATGCCTTTAACATGGAAGACATTTCTAAACGTCATCTGAAAAAAAACGTGAATGAAAAATGAAATGTCAAGAAAGAAATGCATATTCGCATTGATTAGCCATTGATCCGTCTACTTTTATATCCCATGTATACGTTTTATAGGTGCTGACATTTGAACGGCATGAATAGACCGGCGTCATCGCATTATTTTCTTGTAAGAAGTTGCATGCTATGCAACATTTGCATTACATTGCAAATAATTCCGCTTCGGGATGCCTTTCGATTGATCTCAGATTTTCATAGGATATTTTAGGGTTGTGAGTACCGACCCTAATGTCTTTTCGGATTTCGGTGATTTTCTGCCGGAGGTTTACTGTGCACCACTTAACGCTGCATGAAGCCAGTCACAGCAATTTTTGTGAGCCTACCTAAAAAGGTGCTAGGTTTCGGTAATTTTAGCAATTGGACATCATCTTTCGCGCACTGCCAATTAGTTGGAGATTGCAAGGGTGTGACCGAACATGCGCTAGAAAATATGTCCCCCCAATTTCCCAAAAAGGGAGCTTCCCTGCAGCCTGCCTCTAATTTAGAATACACGATTTTCATACTTTTCCATTCAAAATGCTGTGCCCAAGTCCAGGTTTTCCCCATATTTCCGTTTGACCCCTCCCTCTCCCCACGGCCGATGTATTCCCTCCAATATCAGACGCGTGGTTGCACCCAGGACAGTTCACCCATAGGTGTTTGAGCTCATATTCAGACTCGGGGCGGTTCATTTATAACATAAAGCATGAAGAGCGTTTTGATGAAGCGCAATCGAAGCGTGACAACGGGAGAAAAAAGTTGGGTCAGAACATTTCTTTACGATACTATGCTTTTTACTGTGATTTTGAAACCTTCATAATGATAGTCAATACGGCGCATCAAAGACGTCTGTGAGCGTCAACGTTTACCGACCGCCCGGTATTATTGTTTTGCGTTTTCCACGCATTGCGCGATTTCACAAGGTAAGGGGCCGACGTTTTGTTTGATTTTCATGGCTTTGAAACGGCGGGGATTTTTTTGGATGTAGTGAATGACGTGGGCATGCTTGTCCTTTGACGAAATTGGCAAGACCGCTTAACATAAGTAGCGCCCGGTGATTTCCTTCGAATTCATGGACCTTTTTGTTGAACGTTGTCACCGTCTCATGTAACTTTTTGTTGAACGTTGTCACCGTCCCAAAATTGACGGAATGTATATTATATTGAACAGACATTGCAGCAATAATTTCAGCATGCCTGCCCCAAGTTATCTTGCCCATAATGTGGCACGTGGTCTCCGAGAATATAGTTCATGCTGGTAATGTTCTAAGGAATCAGGCTGTTTTTATGGTATGGTCAATAAAGAATGCACCCATTATTTTAGAAGAATGTCCTGCAATCATCACTTAGACCTGGCCTCAGTTTTTGGCAGGCATGTGCAAGGTTCAGAGCATTAATGTTTTTACAGCATCCAGTTTAGTGGATTTATTTAAAGTTGTAACAGAATGGTCACCATAGAGTAGGTACAGTTGGGTCCAGTCACTCCTTGTTTCTAAGATCATTTTGACATTTTAAAGCTTGACTTCAGACTGATAATGATTCAGACATATTGACATCAAGGACATTAGTCTTCCCCTTTCAGCAAATGCTTGTCACTTGGGGCCAAAAGTATCAGGGAATATATCAGTCACTCTACATTCATACTCACTTGCTATGCTCAAAACCTTTATGTAACTGTTGTCATCTCTGGTGAGGCTAATATAGCAACCTTATTCATCCCAAAGTGTGAAGCACCCCCAAACTGACTCAACAAGTCGCACATGAGTGGGTACAATGCATACCTGGAGACATGCAGAAGTATTCTGTAGCTTCACCCCAAAACAGAAATATCTTACAGTAGGGCACACATGGCAATATTATGACAAGTTAGATTATGGCAGACAGACAGCTTTCTATCATCACTCTTCTTTTGCTGAGGACACAAACACCATCTGACCCTACATACCCAAAGATAAACCTCAATGTCTGCACCTGCTCCACAGCATGTTTATTGGCTGTAATCATCCTTATTGCAAAAAAGCAAGAAAATAATTGTGTGCTGGTAAGACTTCTTCAGAACGTGCATGTTTCTAGGGGTAGAATCTAACGCAACTCTTCCAAGCTAACCTGAGCACCATGAGCCCTGAGATGCCACAGCAAGGTTTCAATTGTTTCAATGTACTATGATATTTTTAGGGTTAATGGACATTAGAGCACTGATTTTTGAGCTAGCTGACCATCATTTAAAGTCACAGCCTGCATTACAATTTATATTGCTTAATATGAATGCATTGAGGTTTATACAGTAAGGCCTCTAAGGTAAATATGGTGATACTGGTGACCTGACCACAGCATATTGAGGATTATATTTTGGTGGACAATCAGGGATCATGCGGCTCGCTCTCACCAGTCTTTTTGTACATTAGAAGCTGGTCTGCTGTGAATCTTGATATCTTGTGGCACCACATGTATCCTATATTTCATTGCATAATCATGCTGAAGGTCACACTTAGATTTGCTGCAGTCTGGCTGCTTGAGGACTATTTTATTGTGATGCATTACAGGAGTTATGAGCATACTTCAGGCTAAGCAAGTCTTATTGTTATTGCAACACAGTTCCGAATCTGAGCTGTTTCAGCCTGGCTGTCACACTTTTTAGAGCATAGTGTCTTTGCAACTACTGATTGCACATTGATGCAGTTTCCAGGAACAAGAATTCATTTGCCAAGCAAGGTGAGATTGTTTCTAAAGTGCCACATTCAATTGCTTGCAAGCTACTTGATATTGTTCATTGACTTTCAACCTTGCAAAATCACCACACACACACACACACAAAATGACCAAAATCCCCATTCAATTTACATGGAAATTATAGCATTCACAAATTGGAAACAAGATCTGAAGCACATCTCATAATTGGATCAAAGTCTCATGACTGGGTGGTAGAGCTGCATAGTATGAAGAGATTCTGGGGTGGGGAATGACATAAATCAGGTTGGTGTACATATGAAATGAGTTTGTAAATGCTCATGCCCTCTCACATGCAAACCATGCATCAGCCCTATTTTAAGGATTGATGTGGGATCTCAGCAACCAAAGCAGGTGAAGACATGAGACCAACTACACAGCATGCACAAATGTGTTCTTCACAGCTCACTAGATTTCAAAACTGTTCGACCTGTAACAACCTGTTCAACCCAGGCACTAATCGACTGAAAGGTGGCCCATGACACGTTTTCCGACACTAATCTAAAACACAAGTCACTGTGGCATGAACTAGGAGAGATGGGGCCACGACCGCACAGGTGTGTGATTCTGATCCGAGTGACCGACATCTGCACAAATCATTTGCGGTTTTGCAATACGATGGTGAGGGGAACTAAAACCGCGAATCATGGCAGAATCACCCATTCTGGCGATTGAACTGCCGGGCTTGCCCAGGTCCATACCAGCCAGTCTTCGAGTGATGTCATGTGCGAATTAGCATGTCAGTGCTTCATCAGTGGGCCCTGTCACGTTAAACCCTCACGAGGAGCGGATTTTCCACCGCATTAATTAACCCATCCGTATTTGCTGCCACAGATGTCTGGATCCGTTAGCTTAGTCCTTCCGCGTGGTTACAACCATTTCCTCTCACATCTGTTGTTGCCTCGCTGGTCCCAGGCTGCCCAGCGCGACTTACTGCTACTATCGTACAGGCGTTTTCGCTGCAAAGTGCGACATTCAGTTATATCCTCACTATGTGCTTGCTTTATGACAGTAAGTTTCACATTGCATCACAGCAGCTTTAAAAAGGACCAGGGAAAATATATTCTTAATCCACTACATGTTTTGCTACACCGTGGGTGTTTCAGATGGGGACATCGGTGCAGTTTGGGTATCCCACCTTTGGGGTATATTAAACAAGAAATTCCCCAGTGAAACCTCATGACCAGTTAGGTAGTGCCAATGCAGCACTGTCAAGACATAATAAGGACATCATTTTTAATTATCTTCAAGTCCAAATCACGCTGTCAACGCTTTGTAACAGCGCTACGCCTGTTCTCTGCAGTCGCGACCATCTCCGTCTTGACAACCGCTGTGCGCACATCTACTGCTTCGAATAAGAGAACGTTTGCCATTGGTCCAGCGGGCGGCAATGGCCCGTGACCGAGAAACGAAATCTGAACAAGTGCGTCACTATAGACCACGTGATGCTCCCATTACCATTCCCAAAGCTCACCCCGAAAGCAGCCAATGTGGTAAACACCACATAGGGGAGAAATGAAAGCCATGGTATAGCGTTTCGCTGAGTGCGCGGGGTAATGACTTCATGTTTGCATGTGTTTTGTTTAAGCAGAATGTTTCAAGCTTTCATAACATGTATACATAACATTATTAACATTATTACACAACATTTTGGCACGTTAGTGTGGCAAACATTACGGAACACTAACACGCTGGAACGGAAAAATTGAGGCAAATGAATTGCATTACTCTCAGGACGGTGAGCAGGGAGTCGAAGAAGATTTCTCCCGCAGGAGCAGCCACTTCAAATAGGAATTCTGAATTATTCAGGACTTCGAGAAAACCGTAGTAGTGATCAAATTTTACGCGTGTGATGTGACAACAAGTTAAAAGTTCGAAAGGTGGGATGCTCGCTTTAAATGCCTCTTGATTCCTCAATTCGGCCCATCGCCTATGTTCATTCGATGGCTGACATGTCTGCGGGGCCCACTTGGTACGTGCAATGTGCCTGACAGCTTTCTTGGCTTGTTTTAGGCATTGAATGACCATGGAGTCAAAAGATGAAGCAATGTCCCAAGACAGCTCAGACAGTGATGACTCAATGCAAGATGATGCACAAGAGGAAGAGATTCGAAACTCATGCAAGAGGTATGCTTTTGTTTGTGCATGCAGTGATGTCAAGTTCGTTGGAACCTGCATGGCTAGCTGCCGACTGATAATCTATGGACTTAAGAATGAGGTCGTCAGTCTAGAACCTTTTTGTATGTCATAGATTAAGGGCCAGTAGTGATATGAAAGCGCCATTAACGCAACTATTAACTAATTCTTGCCCCCATTACCATGGTGTGCGAAGTTATGCTCTAAAAAATCAACCATCCTCACACTATGTGTGCCAGACAAAGCCAGACAGATGCCAGCTCCAGCACCGGAACACAATAAGACTCAAAAACAAGATTGCGTAAGCGTCGACAGGGCACGGTACGAAGTGCGACCGCGCTCCCGCGGAGCTGCCTTGAAATGCTATCACAGAAGACCTGGCTGCACAGCGCTCGGATGGCGACGCCCGGCGATCAGGTACCCCTCCCCCTGTTCGAGCAGCCTCGTCACGGTGCGGCAAAGTACGGCGCGATGACGTCAGCGCCCGGTGCCTTCCGAGGCGCGGCTCCTCCGCCGCCGCCGAACGAGGCGTGTGTCACGAGACCCCGCGGCGCAGCACTGGCAGACCGGTCGACGAAAATTAACGTGCGGCAGAGCACCACATGGTAGAAAGTATCACTGGAGGGCAGGGGTTTGCTGACGGGCGCAAACTTCCCAGACCCAGAATCCGGCTCGGGCTCCGTTTTTCACCGCAGTCGAGGCTTGTTGCCGTTAACAAGCCGATGATAGAGCAGAGCATAGCAGAACAAAACGGAACAAAACAGAATAGACCAGAACAGAAGAGAAGAGGGCGGAACACAGCAGAGCAAAGTAAAGCGGAGCAGATGAAAGCAGAGCAGAGCAGGGCAAGGCAGAGCAGAGCCGAGCCGAGCCGAGCCGAGCCGAGCCGAGCCGAGCCGAGCAGAGCAGAGCAGAGCAGAATAGAACAGAACAGAACAGAACAGACAGAAACAGAACAAAACAGAACAGAACTGAGCTGGGCTGAGCTGAGCTGAGTTGAGCTGAGCCGAGCTGAACCGAGCCGGGCCGAGCTGAGCTGAGCTGAGCGTCCCACAGAGGTCGCACAATGAGGCGGGGATTGGGGCCGGAGAGAGTCGCGGCGTCTGCAGAGACTGGCGGATACACAGCCCGCAGCGGAGCCGCGGTTACAGATCGGCGATAGACAGCTCGTGTTTTCGGACGTCACTCGGCCGCCAGCATCCGGACAAGCGCCGCTGCGGCGCCCGACACTGGAAGTGGAGAGGCCACCCGGTGTGCAGATTGTGGCGAGTCCTTATCTGAGCCGGTGCCATCCACAAGGTCTAGCGGATGGGAAGCGCTCTGGTGCTGACCAAGGTCATTAAAGTCCGTAGATGGTTCGCTTATTGCGATGGGTTTCAATGTAAGCGCCATGTCTTGCCATGCTGCCACAATCCCGTCCGACCCTTTCCCGCCCGCCAGACACTGATACAAATGGTCACAAGCGACGGCGATGCTTCAGCTCTGACGCATGTGCCCGCATTCTGGGCTAATCTCACTGGTCTCTGCCCGCTCTGATGCACAAGCGCTAACAGGCAAGCATAGCGGCTTATCAAAAGCATTAGTCATACCGCTTTGTCAGTCGTCAGAGATCAGCGTCTCGAAACATTACCTGAATCAGGCGAACTCAGCCAGTGTGACTGTTTGAACGCGGCGAACGTGGTCACCTTTTTACGACAAACTTATCGTCTCCTTTCTGTTCCGCGCAGCTGGAGGCGTCGCCGTACAATTATGACTCGCACGTGCGTCTGCTCCACCTGCTGGGTACGGCCAACAGTCGTGAGATGCTGCGAGAGGCCCGGGAAACCATGAACAAATACTTCCCACTCTCCCCCGGTAAGTGACCTCGAACTCGCCGAGCGGACACCCGTTCGGTTCGGCCCGCGATCAAGGCTATCTTGGACCCACGTGAGATGGATGCTGTGTGGGACTTTGTCCTCTGCAGGGCATACGCTGTAGCGGGAGAAGTGATTTTAAAGACGCCTGATCGCGTGCTCGTACCGTTTTTTTTTTTGGTGCGAACCGCTGTTGTGGTCTGTTTTCAATGCGAAGGTAGGCCCATCGCTAACGCACATTGGCTGGGCTGTACACCGGTTCGTGACGGGCGTGACGAACAGGACGCTAACCGTTAGTGGCGTGCCTACAGATCTGTGGCTGAGCTGGATCAAAGACGAGGAGAAGTCGATGGAGACGGACGAGGATCGCGAGCGGCTGCTGGCGCTCTGCGACCGAGCAGTTCGCGAGTACTCCAGTGCGTTGCTGTGACGCCTGTTCACCCATACATTGTGCCACTAATTCTCTCACTCACTGTCACTTTCTTGTCGTTACTACAATACCCACTCGCCCAATCACTCACGCGCGCACGCACGCACGCACGCACGCACGCACGCACGCACGCACGCACACACAAGCACATGCACGCACGCACGCACGCACGCACGCACGCACGCACGCACGCACGCACTCACGCACGCACGCACTCACGCACGCACGCACTCACGCACGCACTCACTCACTCACTCACTCACTCACTCACTCACTCACTCACTCACTCACTCACTCACTCACTCATCCATTCACGTACTCATGTATTGATGCATCACCTTTTATAATTCATTAATTCGATTTATTCACAAGGTCTGTGCACATTGATGCTTTCCTTCGCAAAAGCGGCGTAAAACTTAGTGATCTCTCTTGCTAGCAAACCGTGAAGTGATGCTGCATGCTATGCCACATGAAAGGGCGCGCGCTTAGCGCCACCATCTACGCTGCATAGCATAAACTACCCGATGCCGCTAGTTTACCTTTATGTATCAGTTGCCGGTAGTTGCACATCTGTGTGACTGGGTTCCACTTGTCTTATTGCTACAACCCCTCCCCACACACACTGGTCTGAGTATTACTGTTTTGTTGAGGATAGTATACCCCTGATGAAGACAATTACTGGATTGCGAATGAGTCCCCCAGGCACCGTCTCCCCGCTACAGTGCAGCTCTTGCACCCTGGCCCTGCGCGCCAGCGCGTGCCGGCGAGCCGCCTCCGCACCTGACCGTGATGAGCGGGGCCGGCAGGTGTGGACCTGTGGCTGGAGTACTGTCAGCTGGCGATCGGCGGTCTGGCCGCCGAGGACGGGCCGGCCCGCGTGCGCGCCTTATTCGAGCGCGCGCTCATCGCGGTCGGCCTGCACGTCACCAAGGGCACCCTCATCTGGGAGGCGTACAGAGAGTTCGAGAATGCCATGTGCAGCGGCGTGCCGGTGAGCTGGGCGTCGGCGGCGGGCTCGGGAGTGGCGGCCTTAAGGCAGCGCAGTGGCGTGCCGGTGAGCGGAGCGCCGGTGGCGCCGGGGTAGGGAGTGGCGGCCTTAGGGCAGCGCAGCGGCGTGCCGGTGAGCGGAGCGCCGGTGGCGCCGGAGTAGGGAGTGGCGGCCTTAGGGCAACGCAGCGAGGCGTGAAGCGCAGTGCGGTGTTTTCGTTAGTGCTCGGATGCCTCGAATGCCGAGGTTTTGTTCTGCTAATGTTATTATGAAGGGGCTTACAGAACTCAAGCCACCATTGTAATTTTGAAACGCAGCTCAGTGTTTTGGCAATGTTGAGGCCCGGAGAGCGTCAGGGTTGGTTGTGATTGGGTCTCGGCCCTGTCCCCGGTAGCCTGGCGAGGAGAGCGCGGCGGCGGCGGCGCGCGACCGGGTGACGGCGCTGTTCCGGCGCCAGCTGCGCGTGCCGCTGCAGGGGCTCGAGCTCACGTGGGCCGAGTACGAGGCATGGCTAGCCGCCGCTCCCACCGCCGCCCAGCCGGACGCCAACGACCGGCGCGAGTACGACAAGGCCTGCAAGCGGCTGGAGACGCTGCTGC
The DNA here is from genome assembly GCF_011947565.3 of Pollicipes pollicipes. Taxonomy (NCBI): domain Eukaryota; kingdom Metazoa; phylum Arthropoda; class Thecostraca; order Pollicipedomorpha; family Pollicipedidae; genus Pollicipes; species Pollicipes pollicipes. Next base: position 16,697,298 of record NW_023597054.1, on the reverse strand, counting down.
CGTTCGAGGAGGCGCTGGTGAGCGGCGCACGTGCGAGCGGCGTTCGTCGCTGCCTTGGCGCATGGCGGCCTGGTGATTCGTGTGTTTGGATGAACTGTCATGGTCAGGCTGCTGAGGTCATGTGCTCTCCGGTATGGACGGCCGCGTGGTGGGTTGGGCTGTCGGGGAAAGTTACAGCATACTGTGAACGTGGGGTATTTGAGTTGTTTTCGCGGATGGTATTCTACGTTTACATCGCTCCGACGCATTACGCTACGGCTGTGTGTTTCAACAGTACATGATCGTTGTTGATAGGTGGGTACGCCGGTCTAAAGTGAACAGGACCGCGGGAGGATCGGGGGTTCCCACGCGAATAGTGGCAACACTCGCTGCCCCGACCCTGGTAAAAAAGAAGACCCCCCAGCACGCGCTCGTGCCGGCCATCACCCATGCGTTCCCCGGCAGACGAGCGACGAGACTGGCGGCTCGGTGGCCGCCTACCAGCAGTACCTGAGCCACGAGCTGGCGCACGGCACACCGGCGCGCGTGCAGCACGTGCTGGAGCGCGCCGTGCTCGACAACTGCCTGGCGCTGGAGCTGTGGCAGGCGTACACGCGCTACCTGGACTTCGAGCTGCGGCCGGCCAGCGAGGGTGACGCTGGCCGTCCACGAGCGGGCCGTGCGCCACCTGGCCTGGTCGGCCGAGCTCTGGGAGCACTACATCCGTGCTGTCGAGCGGGCCGGCGCGCCCCTCCAGCGAGCAGAGGGTGAGCACGGCTGCCGGGGGCGAGAGGCCGCCCAGATAATCCGAGATCAGCCGCAGCGGCATGTGGGGTCCGATCTCTGGGAGAGGCGTCACGTCAAGTGCAGGAGGTCAGCAAGTTACTGTCTGTTGGTCAGCTACAAATTGACGGATTAAGTCTGGGATAGAATGATATTGTGCTCGGAGAAACGTTGGCAAGGGATGTTTAGTGTCGTGGCATTCCTGTCAAATACCTACATCAACGGGTCAGTAAATGCGTGGAAAATACCTGACTTTCTGTTCATTATAATGACTTTGCCATGCCCCCAGTGCCGAGCGACGTGCCAATGGTAGCTAGTGCCGTACCTTGCGAGCCTGACCGTATGACAGCGCGCGTCGGCGCCGGCGCCGTGACCGAGGTGCGGTCTGACCGCTGGCCGCGTGTGCCGGCGCCGTGACCGAGGTGCGGTCTGACCGCTGGCCGCGTGAGCCGGCGCCGTGACCGAGGTGCGGTCTGACCGCTGGCCGCGCGTGCCGGTGCCGTGACCGAGATGCGGTCTGACCGCTGGCCGCGTGCGCCGGCGCCGTGACCGAGGTGCGGTCTGACCGCTGGCCGCGTGTCCCTGTCTCAGAGCTGGTGACGAGGGCGCTGTCCAGCGGGCTGCAGACGCCGGCCGACTACCAGCTGGTGTGGCTGACCTGGCTGGACCTGTACCGCCGCCGGCTCAGCCAGGACGGCACCAAGGGCGCCGATCTCATGGAGAAGATGCGGGTCCAGTTCAACAAGGCGTGCGAGCACCTTGCGCAGAGTGAGTCCCTTCTGGTCACAGCCGGTGGTGCAATGGGCATGGCGCGCTGGTGACGCACGGTATAGTGGCTGGTGTGCATTGTGTGTTCCGTCACAAGGACGGGGAGGAGGAAAGCACTGGTCGCGTCTGCCATGTACAAGAGGCCTGTTCGCAAACGCAAGCCACCGTGGCCGGAATGGTATGCGTCATCCTTTTCGCAGAATCGATCAGCATACCTTAGAAACTCGAACTGTCAAAGATGTGACTCATACGTTCGCATTTGGGAGGCATTTGTGCATTTAGTAGAATCATGCATTCACACTTACCTCCGTTATTAAAAGATCTGTTTCGGTGCATTGTTTTGGCGGGGATAAAAACAGGTTTGCTTGCTCAGGGCTCGAGTAGTTTTAGGTGTAAACCAGACATGGGGATACAGTTCGCTTCGGTATTGACTGGGCTTTGCGAAGCCAAAGTTTTTCTCCAGTGGCCCCAGATTTGGCCGCGGCTTTCAGGTGTATTCCACGGCTGGCTTCGGTCGCGTCTCCGGTTTCGTGCCATTTTAAGTGCTATCTACGGCTTCAGGCTAGATTTTGGCCTCGAACAAGTTTTGCGTTATGGCCTCCGACTTCGGGTCCAGTCGACTAAAACTACTTGGACTTTGTCATGCTGATTTTCTTCACTGCAGTTGGTTTTTTTCTTCCCAAAGAGCAGTCTTGCTTGGCCCGCTACCCCGATGTCCCACACAATTTGTCAAGTGGGCGCAAAATGACCTCCGACGTCGGCGCACTTTTAAACTCCAATCATCATCATCACGACGCATGCACGGTTGAAGGCCAAAACCAGCCGGTGATTCTTAGGGACACTAACATCTGATGAATGCTGGGGAACGAACTTTCCGAAACGTTGTCTCCACTAACAGAAGACTGACGATACTCTGAATTATTTTTCATCCTCAATGCGAACACATTGTCTCGTTCACTCCGCAAAGTCTTGCAATGTTTCCGGATTCCATGCGGTTTTATCAGACGCAAAAAATGTTTTGGCTGCGCAAAGGAGCATTGTTCACTAAACCCGGCTTCTGCTTTGGGTTCGGCCTGCATATTTTTAAGATGGTGGTTGGCTCTGGCGTCGTGCTCCTCAGTGTGAGGGTCCTGGCTTCAGCTTCGCGCGTACAAAGTCCGAAACCACTGGCTTCAGATTCGGCTTGCGGAAACGAAGCCATTGTCTTCAGCTTTGACTTTGTTTTTATATCATTGTCTTTGCCCAAAATTAGGCTTCGAAGCCAGAAGCCTGACTTCATCCCCATGCCTGGTATTAAATGGCATGTGCATATGGCTGGGCGATTGCAACAACTAAGCAGGCGTATAATAACAACAGTTTATCAACAACAAGTTAACAACAAGAGCAGTAACCACAACGACAACAGGTTGAAAGCTTTGACGACTATTGCTGCGTTCCTGTTGTCACACAGTGAATATCAGCTGTTATCGTACGCTATGTTCGGAAATACCGGGCGATCATGAGGCTACAGTAGCTGCTGTCTGTGAGCTACGCGTGTTGCGCTTTTCACGTTCCTATAGGCTATCCGGACTCGTGGTTTGGCTTCATCCCTGCCGATTCCAACAGCCCCGGACCGTTGTGGCGCGGCTGACACCGGCGCCGCTGTTTCAGCGTTCGGTCTGGAGGGCGACCCCGAATGTACGCTGCTGCAGTACTGGGCCAGCCTGGAGGCGGCCAACGGCCTGCTGAGCGAGGCCGTCGCCCTCTGGAACGACATCATGAGCCAGGGACACGACAAGTCGGCCAGGATGTGGCTCCAGTACCTGCGGCTCGTCCAGTCAGTCCCGCTCTGTGGTGCCTCCTCCCCCCCCCCCCCTCCCAGCAAAAAGATGTGGGGTGTGAGGTGCATGGTGCGATAACCAGAAGAGCGGGAAGTGGGGGACGCCACACCTTCCAGTTTCAGTTCAAGAAAAGTTAGCTCGGCTATCGTTTCTATCACGGCTTTGTCGCTTCTGTCACCATGGGCTATCAATTGAGTCTGAGGATAAACACACAATATTTGGCTAGTGGACACAGTCCCGTTTCATTTCGATGCTCTCATGACGCAACTGCATGCAGGTTTGTGCCATTCAGTCACGGCCCAACGGTGCTCATCTTCACAAGTCCGAACCTGTTTTCTTGGCTCAAACGTGAGCACGTCGCCTGGTGTGACGGGACCGGCGTGCCGTTAACTCCGCATCGCCCGTGAGCTGACCACGAGCGGCGCGTGCGGCGTTTCCAAGGGGCCGCTCGGCCGTGCCTGGCATGTGACCCATCCTCCGTCTGCGGCTGCGCTCAGGCGGTTCGGGACGCCGGAGCAGCTGCGCAAACTGCTGGTGCGCGCGCTGGACCGCACCGTGGACTGGCCAGAGAGCGTGTACGAGATGTGGGCGGCGTTCGAGCGCGAGCGGGGTACCCTGCAGACCTGGGACGAGATGACCTACCGGTGAGACAGGCCGGGCACGGCGCCGGCTGGCGGGGCTTTGGGCAGGGGATCTGCCGGCTGGCTGAATGGATTATGCGTGACTGACTGGACGACATGTAGGACTGCACTGGATATGTGGTGCGTGTTTGTTGGATGTGACATGCGGCATAATAATCAGATGTAAAGTTACGAGGTCCGTTTAAAAAGATGCGAGACTACGCCTTTAAAAAGCAGAACACGTTCCTGATTTAAATTTGCTCGCCATTCCTTTTGAAATGATGGCCTCGCGCAGCGATACACTCCTCGCGGCGCTTTAGCCGCGCTTGAAACGCTCCCTGAAGATTCCGTTTTTTAAGCGCTTGAAGCACCATGTGCGATTCTCGCTGAATCTCCTCGCCGATTTTAAGACAGTCACCTTTTAGTTCTAACTTTATCTTGGGGAAGAGGGGAAACCACAGGGAGCCAAATTCGAGGGGCAGTACAAAGTGAAGGGAGGATGATGCTTTCGGTCGGGCTAAAAAAACTCACGTTTTCAACGCACTGAGCAATGTTGGGGCGCCGGGCATAGGTCGGTGGCCTGTGCCAGGTGCTCAGGTCAGTTTAAGTGACCTCTGAGCGCTTGGCACAGCGTGTGACGGAGAGCAGTCTGCTTCTTCTTCTTCTCGTGTTCCACTCGCGGAGCTATGCCCCTGAATTCGTCTCCGGGTCAGACTGCTAACGCTGAGTCCTACTTGCCTTGCTGAGGCGTCTGCGGGCGAACAATCGGCGCAAACGACCTGGAATGGGGCGCAATGACAATGGGGGGGGCTCACGCTCGACAACAAAGCCACTCGGTGTGTGCAAAGCGCGCAAGTTTTTGCGCTGCACCACACTGTCGGGGCTGCTCACCTGCCCTACTCGCCAGATTTGGCGTCCTGGGGCGACTTCTCTTCCCCATCATAATACTGCCAGCTGTAGGGGCAACCGTTTTTACACGGACGGGGCTGAGCCGCGCGGAATAACGCATGGTGCTTGACCCGCGTAAACAGCGGCACTTCCAGGAACGCCGGAGGTGGTGAAGCACTGCAAATGGTGATTGCTTTGAATGAATGGTGACAAAATTCAAGCCAGTACTGCAGGATGTAATTGTACCACACGTGAACGAGTAAAGTGCGACTGTCGTGCTTATCAAACAGTTTGAGTGGATGGACGTGAAGTTCTTGGCAATGCATATGAGGAATAAGTAAGTGTTCGTGCCATACTAGGCATTCACACTGGGCATTCCCGCCTTGTGCAATGTTGTGGGAGCGGTGCTATGAGCGAAACTCGGCAGGGGTAGCAATCTATATTTGTTCCTTCCATGCTCAGTTCTCACAGGTCCGGTGTATGCTTAAAAATAAACGTTATCCTCTTCACAGTTACCCGTGTCCGTATGGAATCGTATCAAAGCCCTCCGAGCAAAGGAGGCAGAAAAAGAGAAGATGGAGCTGGACAAAGCGGAAGCAAAGGTTGAAAAGAAGAAACAAAAGGATAAAGAGTGGAGGAAAAATAAACGGCAAGAATTGAAAACCGCTAAAAGTGCTGCGAAGGAGCTTCCCGCGAAAACAGAGAACACCAGTCCACAAAAGAGGAAGGTAAGGACTTGTCATGACATAGCTTGATGCCCCTGGAAAAGCTAGACGAAGTTTGCTCAAACTAGCGGGAGTTATGCCTCCATGCAATATTTCTTAGTTTCGTCGGGGAAGCGCCGCCCCGGGTAATTATATAGCGACCCTTGGAGGAACTGCGTTACGTTTGACAGCGGTTTCAGAAGACCCTCAGTGTGATTCGCTAGTAGTTATGGGCGGGCTATCAATCTGAGGTGTTTCCCGTCCTCCTTTAATATCCGTTTCGCGGGAGCGGGTAACAGTGGGATGTCGGGGTAACTCTCTGAGCGGATGCAACGAACTTAAAGAGATACTTGATTGTAGTGCTAATGGACAGTCTTATTGGGTTTGGAATGACGTGGCCACGGCGAGAAGCGGCGATTGCAAGCTGTGACGAGGAGCTGATTCGCAGTAAAGCTCAAATTAGGTTGTCACCGCCAATTGAGTGCGATGTTTGGGCTGTAAAATACGGACATGCGAACACGTGTGCTAATGTTCAGTGAGATGGGCTCTTGCTGCATGTTGGCTAGTGCTCCTTGAGCTGTGAATTCTGGAGTCCTTATGCTACAAGCTGGGTTCAACTCACGTGAGATGGTGAAGTTGCCGGGATATTTATCTAGATGGATATTGATCTAGGTGGAAATTTGTCGAGATATTAACCCTTTGTCTCTTCCGTGCCACAGGAACCCATAAGGAGTGTCCACGGGTTCTACGGCTATGAGATGGGTAGAAACTCTCCAGCCTGCCATTACATGTCACGGGCTGCGTGAGGTCACCCGCCCATGCTTGTTGCTATGTTACGGCATCCGCACTTCCATGCTGAAGCACCTGACCTGACCGCGAACGTGTGCCGCAGCTGGAGGCGGATGATGATGAGATGCGGCCGGCGGCCTGCCAAGAGGACCGACGCCAATGGCGGACCGGCCGGCCCCAGCCGCCCGGCTTCAAGCCGCCTCCGCCGCCCGGCTTCAAGCCGCCTCCGTCGCCCGGCTTCAAACCGCCCCCGCCGCCCGGGTTTAAACCACCCCCACCGCCTGGCTTTAAACCGCCGCCGCCGCCGAGCGAGACGCGGGAGGACGAGCGGCGGGACCGACCGCCAAAAGGTGGGCTGAGGTGGGGTTGGGGAGGGGGGAGGGAGGGAGGGGGGCGGATAGGTACTGATCCGCGACCGATGCTGGCGTCCGGCTGGCGTTATGTGTGTTCACAAGCTGAGAAACACCGTTGCTGACCGGCGTAGTTCCTGTTATTCGATGAATCGCCAGTGTTTTTAGCTCATAAGAAAAGCAAACATGCCGCGAGCTATTGGCCAATGGGCATTAGTTCACACAAGGCGGAAGTTCGGAGCTCAAAATGAAATAGTGACCCTGAAACGCAGGCTTACATTGTTGCACACATTCTGTGTTCCCGAGGGAACGTTATTCCGCTCATAACAGAACCCGTAATTTGTTGGATGGCCGCATCTCCCCTTGCCCATGTCGGCTGATTTGCGCAATGAAACGAGTCGGGGAATGCTGAATGACTTCAGCACGTATTGATCATGTTACTAACGTCGTGAAATGTCCACGTAGATGGTGATCGAATGTGCTCGTCCAGCCATTTCTGGGTCCACGACGGTACTTACTGCCGGATGATGTTACCGAAGTCCTTGCCAATTGTACTTGTGTTTGGGGTACAATGTGCGCCCACTCCCCCCCCCCCCCCACATTCACGCACGCATCTAAAGCCACGTATGGATGCGGTGACTCCAAGTTACGTGCCATCACTCAACGATTGGGTGTCAGTCCCCGCGCCAACGCGTTCGCCTTGGCCGCCCCGTGGTGGCCGGGAAGAGCACGACTCCCCGCCACCGCCTGACCCGCCCCCCCCCCCCACCCTACCCCATCAGGTGACGAAGGCGGCGGCACGGGTGACGTGGAACGCGCTCCCCTCCAACGCCTGACCCGCCCCCCCCCCCCCCCCCCCACCCTACCCCATCAGGTGACGAGGGCGGCGGCACGGGCGACGTGGAGCGAGACTCGCGCACCGTGTTCCTCAGCAACCTGGACTTCGCCACGGACGAGGCGCGCCTGCGCAGTCACCTGGCCGACGTGGGAGACATCACCGATGTGCGCCTGGTCAAAGACTACAAGGGCCGCTCCAAGGGGTTCGCTTACCTCGAGTTCTCGACCATTGTGAGTACGGGATGTGCCGGTGAGCTGGTCTGAGGGTGACGCTGAACGCCACGCGCTCAGGCCAGCGCGTGTTGTTCGTCTGTTTTACGTGCTAGCGCGTGCTGTTCAGGCCAGCGCAGTCTGTTCTTTTGTTTCACATGTCACACACCGTGCAGGGATTCATAATCGCTATAATTATGAAATTTTAGCTTTGGGGGTGGTGAGAACAGGACAAATAATGCTATGATGAGTGCACAGGAGTATTCCTACTCTTGCCTTCGCGTTTCAGTGTGTGTGTATCCACGCAGGCGGCGGCCGAAGCAGTGCTGCAGTGATAAACACCACAGTGTCATCTGGCTCCCGTCGTGCCTGTGGCCTGCCGTTGGGCTCCCTCCCCTGAGCAAGTGTGTTGTGTCCACGCAGGCGGCGGCCGAAGCAGTGCTGCAGTGATAACACCACAGTATCATCTGGCTCCCGTCGTGCCTGTGGGCTTGCCGTTGGCTCCCTCCCCTGAGCAAGTGTGTTGTGTCCACGCAGGCGGCGGCCGAAGCAGTGCTGCAGTGATAAACACCACAGTATCATCTGGCTCCCGTCGGGCTGTGGGCTGCCGTTGGCTCCCTCCCCTGTGCAAGTGTGTTGTGTCCGCGCAGGCGGCGGCCGAAGCAGTGCTGCAGTGATAAACACCACAGTATCATCTGGCTCCCGTCGTGCCTGTGGGCTGCCGTTGGCTCCTTCCCCTGAGCAAGTGTGTTGTGTCCACGCAGGCGGCGGCCGAAGCGGTGCTGCAGTGATAAACACCACAGTATCATCAGGCTCCCGTCGTGCCTGTGGGCTGCCGTTGGCTCCCTCCCCTGTGCAAGTGTGTTGTGTCCGCGCAGGCGGCGGCCGAGGCGGTTGCTGCAGTGATAAACACCACAGTATCATCTGGCTCCGTCGTGCCTGTGGGCTGCCGTTGGCTCCCTCCCCTGTGCAAGTGTGTGTGTCGCGCAGGCGGCGGCCGAGGCGGTGCTGCAGTGATAAACACCACAGTATCATCTGGCTCCCGTGTGCCTGTGGGCTTGCCGTTGGCCTCCCTCCCCTGAGCCAAGTGTGCTGTGTCCGCGCAGGCGGCGGCCGAGGCGGCGTTTACAGCGCGACCGAGCTCCCATCGACGGCCGGCCCTGCTTCGTGTCGCGGCTGCGGCGCGGCCGCGCCAGCAGCAGCCCCAGCAGTGCTTCAAATACAACCACCGGCCTGGAGCGTAACAAGCTGTTCGTTCGAGGTGAGCGGCGCCGAACGCAGCCAGTCAGCAGGGTCATGGAGGCATCGGCGTCGTGCCGTCAGGAGGGTAGGCTCACGGCCGTGTCTTGTTACGTTATGGTACCCTAGCTGTTTGAATGTCATCGCCTGTTTTACCGCCAATGCTCTTTGTCTCCTGGCAAAGGTCTTCGGAAATAGGTCCGGGATTCTCCAGCTAACGCATGGACCCTACGACGAGCGGGAGGGGGGGGGGGGGGGGGAGGGAGGGAGCGGCTGGGCGTTCCTCGCCCATTAGACGGCATTGAACGTCATGCCTAGACGTTGCATTTAACAACAATCTGTCCCACCCCGCCGCCTACACTGATCAGCGGCCACCAGCGATCGGCTGCGTCTCAGCCGACACACGACCTACAGCAGGCGTAGGCCTGTGCTGGTGTGGTCGGCCACCAGCGCTTTTCGGTGTGCGCCAGCTGGTCGGTGACCGCCAGAGCATCCTGGGGTGCGCCGCCGCCGTCTGGTGTGTGCGCCGGCTGATCGGTGATGACGAGAGCCGTCCTGGCGTGCGCCGCCCCGTGTCTGCGTGTGTGCACCGGCTGGTCGGTGACCGCCGGCAGCCGTCCTGGGGTGCGCGCCGCCGTGTCTGTGGTGTGTGCGCCGGCTGATCGGTGACCGCCGACAGCCGTCCGGGGTTGCGGCGCCGCCGTGTCTGGGTGTGTGCGCCGGCTGGTTGGTGGCAGCTATCCTGGAGTGCGCCACCGCCGTGTCTGGGTGTGTGCGCCGGCTGGTCGGTGACGCCGCAGCCGTCGGGATTGCGCCGCCGCCGTGTCTGAATGTGTGCGCCGGTTGACGCTCGGACGCCTCCAGGCCTGCCGTTCAGCGCCACCGCAGACGACCTACGGCAAAAGTTCTCCACGTTCGGCGAGCTGAAGGACGTGCGGCTGGTCACCTCAGAAACGGCCACTCTAAGGGGCTTGCCTACATCGAGTTCAACGAGGAGGTGAGCATGCCTCGGACCGCTCACGGTCGGCAGTAGGCCTTCATGCCGGAGAATCTACACGGCGTGAGAATCCATTAACGCAAGACAATGATCGCCTCCTCATTACACCCCGCAGTTATTGGCTGTCATGAAGATGATCATACGATGATACGATAATGTTCTTGGCTTCCTGAGGGACGAAGCAAACAAACGCGGAATGGTGTAATCTTGTCCCCAGTGTGATCAGACGCTGCGAGTGTATCTCATTGCCGCACCGCGGTTCGCCTCGCGCTTCGGCTATCGTTTGCCAGCTGGCGTCGGGTCTGTCCGGCCCAAGCGACTCCCCTCTCATGTCCCCGTTGTGCCGGACAGGCGGGCCGCGGCCGAGGCGCTGCTCAAGACCGACAGCACCGTCATGGACGGCAAGACCATCAGCGTGGCCATCAGCGATCCTCCCAAGGCCAAGGGCCGGCCGACAGAGCAGCGCTCGCTGGGGCCGGGCGGCCGCGGCGGCGCCAGGTGAAGCCATTCTCCCATCGGCCGGCCGGCGCATGTACCTGTGCTGTGACGTTTTTCAGCTTACCTTTTCACATGCGGCGCTTGTTTATTTTGCGGACCGTTTGTTTTCGAAGACCGATGGGGTGCTTCAAGATTTCGGTGCTCATAAACTACTCAGGTTCACCTGTTTGGTCTTAGACCGTTTATTTTTGCCAGTAAATCACGCAGCCAACCCGGTATATGCCGAGGCTCAGGGGATCATTGCCGTCGTGAAGTTGTGCCAACGGTTTCCACAGTATGCAGGGTGCCTCCGTGGTCCAAGATATCGGCCACGAGTATTGCCGGCTCCCTCTTCCTCCCCCCCCCCCCCCCCCGAGCCTTGTTCAGCCGGTGAAGTCAGCTCGGAGCCCAGATATTGTCGAGCGGTCCGCGGTGGGCAACAGACAGTCACGAGGCGATCTATTTCTGCGCGGGAGTGACAACTCGTCCCAAAAGGCAGCTCAATCCAGGAGGCTCAGGCTTTATTTGTAAAAGCGGCTGCGCAGTAGTTCGATCTTGGCGCACTTTAATGGCGACGCCCGTGTGACCATGTTTCAGTCGCGGACGGCTTCAGGTCGCCTTCGTGCCCCGAGCACTGCAGAAAAAGGAGGCGCCGGCCGAGTCGGCCGCGCCCCAGGCGCCGACGCCCAAGAGCAATGCCGACTTCCGCGGTCTGCTCTTGTCCAAGAAGTAGGCGGTGGTCTGCCGTGACGGGGAGCTGTCTCACAAGTCTTTGCTCCCATTTGCATCGTAGCTGACAGTTGATGTGCAGCCAATACAGAGCGATCGTTTGTAGCACATTTTTTCGTTCTGACTGGTTTGCAGTGCATGCGCTGACCTTCGTGGGGACGGGTGTAACTGGACGCTGCTACTTAACGGTGAATGCGCCGACAACCCGGAACAAATGTGATGCTTTGGTTGGAGCCATCTGGACTACGAAGATCGGCCCGAGGCCAATGGAGGCGATGTCTCATATATTTCATGCGAAAAAGCTCATGTCAGTGAGTGGTAGACTGACCAGCTCACAGTGCAAAGATAAAATGCTAAAAGTGTGCATACAGGCACATGAATCACAGTTTAATCACTCATATGAGTCGCTGCAGAGGGCAGCGGGTAAAACCATGGCGAAAAATGGCACGAGACGGCGTCTATGTCAGTCCAGTCTGGCGCCATAGGGTTATGCTCAGCATAGGATGGTATAAGCCGCAAGGACGACCGTTGTGGACACGCTGGAGGGTTCTGAGCCTCCAGCTGCTGGAGTGATCTGTAACAGGTCCGCGCTGTCTCGAACGCGTGACCTCGACAGGCCACGACGGCGTTCTCCGCCGTCGAATGATCAGCAACGGCTGTGCTGCTGCCTGTATATGCAAATTGACTGAGGGAGCTGTTCACGGCTGTTATTTTGTCTGTGTGGAGAGGGCTGGCGGCCTTCGCCGAGGTATGTTCAGTTATCCCTAGTTCGGTATCACCATTCACTGATACCGAACTAGCGTTATGAACGTACTGCGCGCTGCACTGAGTTGGAATAAGCATGTGCCCTCAAGACCTGAAGGTCACAATGGACATGTCAAACACTCAACCACTAAGGACCAGCAGTACACTTATTACAAGCGCGTGCGCGTGTAGTCTGTACGGAGGCCTTTCTTGCATACCATTACAGTCAGGAGTACCGTTTCCTATTTCTTTGAAGCTTTGGCTCCAACTCCCCAAACCCTGGGAGAATGGGTCAAAGCCGGAGTAAATCCGTTTGTTGACGAATTTTAGGTGTAGGTTTCATAATTTTTCACGGCTTCCCCAACTGACTTGTAACAACTACTTCCCCTGCTCAGAGAAGCCGATATTTTCAGGCCGATTGCCTTTCAGCCATGATAGAGAAGAAATGAGAGCTATCTTCAATCTCACGTCATCTCATTTCACGTCATTGCTGCAAAGCTGGTGCGTCCGAAACAGTAAACCATTAGTCGATGCAGAGAAAGATGAGAACGGCGACAGAATTACACTTTGGCGGCCTTGACTAATTTGGAGCGTGGAGGTAAGGTGGCGCGAGTGTTATGCTCATAGACGCGCTTCATGCGAGACGGCTGGATCGTGGTTAGTTGGAGGCTCTCAAATTGTCCAGTGAATAGGAAGAAATTTATTGAAGTGATAACGTTGGCTCCGGAGAGTCGCGCCAAGATCTGGATACCCTGAGGATACTAGTTAGCTGTCTTCCCATTGCAACCTCGGTCATAGGACAGGTGAGCGCTTCAGTTTTGTTACGTCACCATTGCTGATATTATATATATATATATATATATATATATATATATAATATTTCCTATAAAGAGTGCTTAATCTCGTGTTAAAAATGGTTCAAACTCATTACTAAAATCACTCCTGCTCAGCATCACCTGTAAACAGGCTCCCAAATTGTGCGCACATTTCAGACTCATAATGTTCTAGGTCAAAAACTTGCTAGCCAAATTGCTTGAGAAGGGGGCTGCAAGTAGATATCACTTACTATGCAGAGATCCTGTAATGAAAGAGTTTGCCTAGGCATGTGGATTGTGTTTTGGGCTAAATTTACTTCCTGACCTAGAAGATCAAAGGTGGCTGAAACTTGTGTCAGCAAGACTGCTTGTGTCATGGTTCTTGAGCTACCATTTTCATCATAATTCTTTTAGTAGAATCTGCCAAATCAGTCAAAGTTAAGGTACCCTTAAGTAATGGAATACATAAGACTTTCAGAAGGATCAGGAACCTATAGCCATGTCCCCCTTGACATGATAGCTCTAGGATTTCTCAGTCATTGGAAGGTTTTTTGCTATATGTGTTTGCAACTCAGCTCACATTAAATGTCTCAGAGCCCAGTTCCTCATTAACTTAAAATTCAACCTCTGCCTGCTGAGGGAGTATCAGAGATACACACCAATGGAAGACACCCTTAGTTCCAAAGGTGGACACACATGGAGTCAGCTGATCCAACCCTACAGACATAGAGTTCAGAGTGGCATGAATAGCACACTTGAATATTATTTGAATAACATCTACAGTTAGGTGATATGTGGCTAAGTACATAGCTATTGATCACACTTTCCATCTTAAAATAAGACCAGCCTATTTGCTATACACACTAGAGCATCAACAGCAACGTGGTTAATAGCACAGTGCATCAACTCTAGCTATGCATTGCTATGTCAGCGCTGATGACTTGCTTGTAAGCAGCCACATACTTGGCCCCTTACCTCTTACTGAGTCAGGGCCTGGGCTGCAGCATCATACATAAAGAAGTGGCTTAATCACTCCAAAGTAAGGAATGGATCTCCATTGGCTAATGAATAATAGGCCTCAGGAGTCTGTGGACTTAAAAGACATGCTATAGGTACTAGTAATGATACTAGGTAACATCTATAAATGTGTATTGTTAAACTATTCACCAAACACAAGATGAATGGTAGCATAGCTTTGGTGTCATAGTGAGGTCTGGGCCTTAGGACTGTACCAGACCATAACAAATTATGTGACTGCATAGACCTTATGGCACCAGAAGCAATGTCTTAAAGACCTCACAACTTTGATGTTTAAGGTCTAGGACTAAGGTGGCAGCTGATCACAATAGGCTGATTCTGTCTTGGTTTTACAATCATAGGATGGTCTTGGAGCTGGGCAAGTTATAGATACCAGTTTAAGCCAGTGACAGCATGAGACCATCTGCTGAAACAAGCTGTGCAACCAGGCCATATCACCATGAGACCATAAATGGTAATCATGTATGCAAATCAAGGTGGCAGATGCTTGTGGTCCAGAGGATGTAGGTCAGGCTTTGCCACTGCACTCTGGTCTGTAGAGGGTGAAGTTAATGGTAGTGACATCAGTCAGGCTGTGGGAAAGTGCTACTTTGGGCCCATGCATATTTGGGTCACTTGCAGTGGAGGCAGCCAGGCTGGTAGCAGGATTGGGCTCACAGTCAGCTAATTTTCAGATTTACATGATAATGGATTGAACTTGGATATTTTAATCTTTTGTTGCTGAAGCTGTGCCTTGGGATCAGGCCACTGTAATTTCGTGTTAGAGCCAGTATCAGCACTTTTGGAGACTGGGAGGGGACTTCCTTACAGTCTTATGATGGCACCCTCCATGCAGGCTGGCAGGGGCCTCTTAGGTTGGCATCCTCCTGGTTTTGTTACAGGGAGTGTCTTTTTTAGGGAGAGGACAGCGGATGGTCTTGTTTAATATGCGAGGTAGTCTGATAGTCTGAAATATAAGTCCATAGGTAGTCTGAAAAGCCAGAAAAAGGCCCACTTTTCAATCAGGCACAGCCCATTTACAGCCAACAGCCCTGCCCTGGTGTATGGCATGTATCCACCATTCACCATTGTCTAATTGTGTTACAGTTGAGATATTATTTGAACAATAACATCATAGCGATTTTGTGGGGCATCCAACAGTTTGACTGCATAGCGTTTATCTCGCCTCCTTGCATTTACCTTCCAACATGATGCTTCTTGCATTTCAGACAGTACATGCATGAACAGAATGGCGCTCTCCCACGGTTGTTTGTCGCGCCTCGTTCTGCGGGATATCTGGACGTCGGGCATGGCAAGCAGAGGTCTCGCTACGTCTGCGGCCGTTCTGCGGAAGACGCGATGGATGCCGACGGCACCCTCAAAGCTGTACAGAGTGCCGACGCGGCCTGAGATCCCTGCAGACGAAAGGGAGGACATGAAACGCCTGTACAACAACTACCGCACTGCGATGAAGTCTTTGAAGTAAGACTGTGGTAGACAATTCAGTGTACTTTTCACGAACGATGTTTGGTGGTCACGTTGCATGCTACACGGGGCCGATGGTGTGCAGTGTGCTGCAAACGTGGGCGCATGTCTGGATTCTTGTAGAATTCCCCCTCCGGCCATCAGCCAAGCTGGTCGGTGTATAAACGATTTTGGTGAGTCCATGCATCACAGTAATAATACGCCAGCATACGGTCTTTTCTAGCCGGCAGCATGTGGAACTGAGCGTGTTTGGCAGGCCTCAGATAGTGTTGTTCGCCACAGCGGTGGAGCTCAGATGACTGCCGCAGCTTACATTCGAAATCTGACGCCCGACCGCCGCGAAATCGGACTGAGCTGATCCCGATGTACCGGCCGGCGATAGGCCCGATTATTGAATCAAACTGCGGAGCTGTGCACGCATCATTCAATGATGTGGCTTGTATCCAGAAACCTTGAAGCTTTATATAACATCCTATTCACTTAAAAGTGCTCTATTTTGGACCTAACTGTCAAGAGACGGTGCTGCTTCGTAGGCTGTCTCTGAAGTTCATTGCATGAGATGTACGCAGCTCATCACCGTTAGGACATACAGAGTTATCTAACGCGCTGCATACTTGCTGAATATTGGTTCAGTGAATTCGTTATTATGTCAGGCGTCAGCAATTTTTTATGGAATAGGTTTTACCAAGCAACCCTATGATTTACTACAACAGTTACTGACGAAATCTATTTAACACTTATCTTTGTCGTGGATTGGTTAAACAAAACCGTGGCGAATCATGTTAGGCAATTACTTGTATAGTGAGTAGTGAGGTGCGTTTCCTGCTGGGTGGGAGTATTTGGCGAAAACGAGTTGGTTTGTCCTGAAATATGGCGTTGTATCAGCATATGAATCCCCGCTGAAGTTAATGGGCACCAGGGCCTTCCCGACCGCCCGTGTTCCGACCCGACTTCCGCGTCCTGGGTTCGGGAACCGGGCATGGATCGGCGCCCGTGCCTGCCGCCCCCTCTGACCGTGCCGCGTGCCCTGTCAGGAGCTACCTGCGCCAGGACTGGGAGCTGCGCCAGAGCAACCGTGCCCAGCCGGGTCACGTGCTCTCCCCGGAGCAGGAGGAGGCCGAGCACCGACAGCTGATGGCGTTCAACGACGCCGAGAACGCGCGCATGGCCGCCGAGGCGGAACAGAGGTGGGTGCGGCGCGGGACGCGTGCACCGCGCAGCGCACCGGCTATCGTGTTCGCCGCGCTTGCATGTCGCGGAAACGTTTGCCGCAGTTGTCTGGATTGTTCGAGTTCTTGCCACACTCTGCCATGGAGCGCCGCGGCTACACCGGCCGCAGAACGGCCTCGCTCGCGGCCAGCGTCGGTGTGTAGGCTGTCGTGCATGCTTGTGCGTGACCCCTCGCCCACGTGGGGCCCGTCCCGGTGAACCGGAGGCCGACGGCGACGTGCCCCGCAGGCTGGCCGAGCAGACCGAGGCCGTGCGCCGCAAGGTGGCGGCGCTGCAGCAGGCGGCCCTGGAGCAGCAGAAGAAGGATAGCCAGCGCGCCGTGGAGCTCATCCGCACCCAGGAGGTGAGATGCGCGCATGGCGCGGGAGCGTCCGGGGGGCGTCCACCCGCGCCTCGGCTGGCGCTGGGCTTTGGAGGTGCGGTGGAACCGGGCGAAGCGGCTTGACTGATGGGGACTTCACACGTCCACGTGGACCATTCTGTGTGGAAAACGGCATCACAGTGAAGCGCCGTTGTGAGTCCACTATTGACAAGTGCGGTTTTGCACTCATTTGTCTCGCTGCATAATGATACAGCGTAGCTTCATTGCCTCATAGATACACGTGTCTGCCGTAGTGATCTTATCTATAGTGATACAGGCGAAAACTTGTTTTCCTTTTTCCGCATACGAGTTTGTCTTACAAATGATGAAAACGATAAGCGTCTTGCAAATTCATCATCATCCTGATTATCCAGAAGGATTGGCATGAATCGAAATGACACGCGCCGGAAAGCCCGTCGTCCCACGCTACGTCACAGCATGGTATGTCCGGGAGTCGCGTGTCCGCTTCGTGTCCGATAACATCAACGGGAACATTCTGCCCGTCACCACAGGAAATTTCGCGCATGTACATTCCTCGCGACAAGCTGGAGGAAGAGATAGAGAAGGCGCTGGCCGACGAGGTCGACTACAACTACGCCATCGACAAGGACGGCACTCGATACGAGGGGCGCCTCGCCAGGCCGTCCTAGCTGAGCCGAAGTCTGCCGGCGGACCCGGCGCGCCCGCCCGAGTGTGACGCGGGTCAACAGTCCGGACTGGGACCGGGCGAGGGCGCCCCAAGCCGCCTCTGTTGGGCGTGGGGCGCCGCCACATTGTGCTACTTTTAGGAGCGTGTTTTAGATGAATTGTGTCTACGTGATACTTATGTGCGTGTAACGTGCGGCCTGTGGAATACAGAGGGCACGATTTTGACTTGTGCAGGGCATTTGAAATGCGTTAGAAGTGACTGG
The DNA here is from genome assembly GCF_011947565.3 of Pollicipes pollicipes. Taxonomy (NCBI): domain Eukaryota; kingdom Metazoa; phylum Arthropoda; class Thecostraca; order Pollicipedomorpha; family Pollicipedidae; genus Pollicipes; species Pollicipes pollicipes. Next base: position 16,679,545 of record NW_023597054.1, on the reverse strand, counting down.
TTTTGGGACATTTGATTCTCAACTTGTGTGATTGGGTTGTTGGGCTTGACTTCGTGTCTGCCACCCTGTCCTAGAGGTACGCACAGTCCAGGTTTAACATCAGAACCTTTGTGGTCCCCCAACATTAGTTTAAGGAAAGCTTTGCTCCCCCTCCTCCTCCCTGTCGGAAAAGAATGAAAGAAGTCATCTTGCCCCAGTCCCAAATTCCGCTCTGCCTCCGTATTCTCTGGGACTTGGAGTCACGATTTGATCGTGTGGGCACGATTATCCATTTCAAACCAAGCGGATGGATAAAACGACGCAGCGTGTAGGTCGCTGGGTCCCCATCTCTGGCGCAATCGTCTCGTCACTTTCTGCCGAGAGCGGGAGGCGGGCGTCATCGGTCCACCCTTCACCAGCTGCTCGGTGCCGGCGCACCGGCCGCCAGGGCCGTCGTCTGACGGTGGCTTAGTCGGCGATCCTGGACCGTTGCGAAACCACTGCCGTAAAACGACGACGCATACCAGTGACAACGATCATTGCTTTATTGCTAGCATTGTACACAAATCGATGATCCGATGACCCCACCGCACCGTTAGGCGTGATATTCGTCAACAGTAAGTCGCGAGTGCCCGTTCGATCGGGGCACAGATGGTTAAAGGCGTCAGAGATCACTGGAAGAGACGATATTATGGTTGAGTATACAGCCATGACCCAATGCCGCTTCCGCGACAGAAAGAACACAGGAGTTAACGGACGGCCGCGGCACGACCTATGGCGCGGCACGTGTGCCCTGTCGTTACGGTACGGCGATATTACGACCATTTGTACAATTCTACGGCCGTAACACACTGGAGAAACTTCGCACAACCCGATCAGGTCCCTCGGGCTGTTCTCATTCGTGGCTTATCAGTTAATGATCATTGCTATTTCTTCCGCCACGTGATGTGCTCGTAGCAGAGTTACAGGTATCTACGTGACCAACTCCAGGAACAGTTGGATGTGTACATGCTTTTCATTGTGGCACTTGGTAGACTGTGGCACGCTGAGCTAGCGCGCGCCGCCGGCAAGCTTCATTCAAGCCAGTCGGGCGTAACAAAACAACAGCATCAGCGCCCTGACCTCAACTCGAGGGTAAACGCAACATCAAAACAGCACGGGAGCATCAGCTGGCTCTTCGGAGTCAAACCAGTCTACGGAGGCATTTCAAGAGACTGTCACGGTCGCAGTATAGACAATCCCTTGAGGAGCTTTCCGTAACAGATCATTCGCCTCAATCATTTCCACGCAGATTATCTGCTTCTGAATCTGCACAATTTGGTCGCATCAACAGTCCCGGTCCAGTACTGTTGTTCGCCGGCATGACAACCAGCACCGCCGCCGGCATACCACTTCCCACGCGGACCACGCATCAGCGCCACTGCTAGAAGTAGGACCACGAATCTGACTCGTCAAATGCCACAAAGAAGCCGAGGATGGTGAGGAACATGACGACGTTTCCCGTCAGCACCAGCGCGCAGGCGCCCCACTCAATCACTGGGACCTTGAGAGGCGCGTGTGCAAGCACAATAGGCAGGCCAAACGCGGACACCACAATGCCTGTGGTAAGGAACACCGCCAGCTCTGTGCAGGCGTTCCCAGTACCCGAGTCCTCCGCATAACGTCTGGCAATTGTGTATGGCAGGGGTGCCAGAATGTAGAAGATGATGACAAAGAATGGCCACCAATTGTTGTAATCTGGCAGGGCACATGCAAGCACCATGAACATGATGCCCAGTGACCCAGAGAATGCCAGCAGGACCAAAGCCTTGACACTGCCAGCCATGATGTGAGAAAGCTGCGGCCCACGAAGTCTCAGGAATGCTTGCGGTCAGCTGAGAGGAGAAGCACATGTTAGAAACTTATTCTATGCAGTACCTGGGATGCTTTCCACTAACATCATTTACAAAACATGAAACCACATATGTGCTACCATTGGGTTGTTATAAAGGAACTAACCTGATGCAATATCATTTTTGGCTTATGCACATATTTGCCAAAACATTTGACACATACTTCATCATTTTGCATCAACTGTAGTATTCCCTCTCTGAGCCATGATAATGATACACCTTTGGTCTTCACACAGGCTCAGTTGTGGAACAAGAATTTAGCTGTTGATAAATAATTGGTATAGACCATGCATCATGTGATAATTGGACAGGTGGCTCTGTTACACTACAGCTTAATGCATATGCCAATCTGTTAATAGTTCACAAGCTAGGGATTTATTGGGACACACTCATTTGTGATGCCATATTTTCATCATCATTATTAAAAATATCTAGCCTGACCATTCCGACAAACACTTTGATTATGGGATATAGTACAGGGCATCTTTCTAGAATAATTCTTAGACACACAACATTGTTGTCAAATCCTCAGAAGCACATACCCTTTTGCACCCAGTACATGTACGAGGCTTGTTTTAACGTCGCGATTTCAGGCAGTAGATGCTGGATGGCAGGCAGCGATACGCGATAACAAGGCACTAGCAATGGCCAGAATATCTCTAGGAAACATAGAGTATACTATGGAGCAAATACACACAAAGTTGTATACATACCTTAAAAAGCTCACCACCAAAAACTGATGGCGCCTCTCCTCACTTAATCCTCGCCCGCGACCATTGCATGCCCAGCCGCTGGAGGCGTCACTTTACACTGCAGACTGTAGGCTTCCGGACCGATATGGTAGCTCAAATTGAAAACTTGTGCACAAAAATATTGCGCATAGGTAGAATTAGACACACGATTAGTTTTCAGCGGCGCTCCAAAAAATTCCAGGAGGCAAAATCTGTTTTAACTCTAAGATCGAGGCGAGGCAGTGGTCCCTGGGTATTAAATTAAGCGCAATGCTGATGTGAAAATTTTTAAAACAGCTCACAGTCACTTGCCAGATGAGAGAATCATTGTCACGAACGGCGGGGTGAGGCCGCTGAGGTGCACGAAGCGCATTATCTGATACATGGGTCATGGGGTGGCATTATGTGTCTATGGTCACAAGATCTAAAGGCACAACAAAATGATAAATAGAGAGTTTCCCTGCAACGGTCATGGGAGGTCTAGTACGGTGACTAGTGCCTCAAAAGGCCGCAGCAAATATCACAACGTTGCATTTTGTCGAAAAAGTCACTATCACATGAACATCATCTGCCACGCTATCACCAAACTGTAGAAATATATCCAAGACGCTTCGAAGACGGGTAGGCCTATCCGTGGCGGTCTTCATTAGCCTGACATCTGGTGGTAATAAATCTTACCTCAAGTACAAAGCTCTCAGCAGATGGTAGCACAAGTAACAAAGGAGTGACGATTCTGAATAATGCGGCCAACGTTGGCGTTACGGGCGATACGGCAGCGGAGGGCGTCCAATCGCCACGGTTCTCCCAATAACTTTTGAGTGCCATTCATAGCGTGTCCCAAGGCCATTACATAGCGGTGCGTTGCGTTGTGCTGGGGGTGCGACGTCTTGTGGAAATGAGTGCGGGGGTAGTGGACGTGAAGGGCTATTCCTAACTGATTGATGCAGAACTTGTGATGTCTGGTCTTGGTGGTGGTGAAAGCATCCTCAGATAGCTACCTTGAACAAAATCTCCTCGGCTCCCAAGGTAAGGGAATTTATTGAAAACGATGTCGATCGCATTTCTGAACTGCGTAGTCATTGGCCATGATTAAGCCTAGGAAATCTAATGGACATCCTGCGAGGGTATCATGTGGTCTGCTGTCATCCAAATGCTGAAGGGTAGGTAACATACTTAAAAAATAAAAAGTGCTGATTGGTTCAAAAAGTTGGAATGATATTCTGCCACTGGCTATTTCTGGAAATACAAGATGTTAAAAGGTGTTGGTCAGATAAGTCCTGCTGTCAGAAGGTGTCATCAGTTTGGGTTGAGTGACTGTTTGTCTCTGCTGTCAGCAACTGGCACCAGACTTGAACTGTAATGGATGAATAGTGTTGGAAAAAATTGAGGTGGCAGGAAAGATCCTATGTGGATAACGTGACAATGCCTTGGATGACACCAATATACACAAACTTCTGTTTTTGGGATATTGTGAAAGCAAGATGGCAGGGGCAACAGCTGACAAGTATTGTATATTAATATACTCCAACAGCGGGAAATGCATATTAAGTTGGAGCTCAGTTTATTAACATAACTATACCAAATCAATTGTGTTCTAGCATGTGAAGGTCAGCTACATGTGATTCTGCATATGTTCTCATGCAAGGTCAACCAGTGGCTACTCACCTGTATAGGCCATTGTTTTACTGCAGAATGTGCTCCTTAGAAGACATTAACATAACCTACATAGGGCTCACCCCACCTTATTAATTGAACAGCTTAACAGTGCTGCATTCCCAAGCATAGCCCTGGCTTTATTCCACACAATATTTACCTTAAGCTGGAAGTGACAAGCATTACCAAAAATTAGATAAGAAAAAGTGTTCACCCTGGTCTGCACAGTAGCATGGTACCAGCATGGTTCCACGGGTTCAGCTGTGCAGACAGCTCATAAGGTGTAGCACATAAGGTGTAGCACACATCCATGGTGTCCATGGCAGGACACATGGTGTACTGAACCTCTTACCTGTTTATGCTAAACCCAAACCAGGCCAGATGTTATTGATGTTTCAAATTAGTTTGGTGTGACAAAGTGTTTTTGGAATATGTGTGCCAGAGAGTATTTTTGCAACATCACAGTTCCGTGCAAAACTGGTCCTGTGCTCTGAGATTGGTGGTGACTGCACCAAACTTTGAGCACCAATTGATGATGTATATGTGCTGAAATCATTACTACATGTTTTACATTTTTGTGGTATGGCTCCAAAGCAGCACACTGCATTGCTCACCATTGGAAGACACTTGCCTTTACAGATGGCAAAGTTTTCAGGGTAATATGAGCCAAGCATTTTTGTTTTACTGTAGACACCAGAAAACTGATCATCCTCATTTCTGTTCCATTGCATTCAGCTGTGTACTTCATTCTTGGATTGTATCACATTTTAGCAAAACCTGGTGATTTGGAAACCATTGTTGTTTGTGCCATTCAGTTACAAGCTGAAATACCAAGCATGAAATGATAGCAGTGGTTATACTCATTACTTTCTTGCAAAACAAAAATAAAGCAATTCATTTGCTTTTTTACTTTAATGCTGCTTCTGGGGGTTTGGCTGGTAAATGAATATCAAATTTTAGTGGCGGATCTGCCAAGCTGGCAAACGGACGATCTCACCAGATCAGGGTCGTTAACCCTGAAATAATTGTATAACATGAACTTAGTTACTGTGTAACCCATCCTACTATGTGTTTACTGGCTTATTCATAAGCCACATTAAGTCCCCAAAATGAGCAGTAAGGTATTTGTGCATGAACACAAGTTGCAGATGACATTATAGCTCATAAGATATAATGCAGATGACATAGCCATAGCTGATTTATGATGAGAGATTCTGACACATTGATCTTACCTTAGCCTATATGAAAGATAACCAGTTGTTTGACTGACAATATGCTATTCACAGTGGTGCACAACTCAGCTACTTTACTTTGTCAGACCCAAATATGCTCTTAGCTTAAATTTCCACTGCATCATATTTTCACTGAATTATGAGCATGTGTGGAATTAGCCTGAGTTCAAATTGTTAGTTGTATCTTGCCAATAACTATGCAGCTTAATGATTAATTTACATGCCCATGGAGCTTCACATCACACCCTTATCCATCATGAAGGATTAGGGGTTGGTGCTTGCTGGTTAAGCATGTTTTTCCAGTGGATGTTTGGTACCTTGATTTTGGATGTGCTCCTGATGGTCCTGCACTAGCAACTGTAAAAAAGCTGCATGACTTCAGTGTATGTGGGTATCACCTGAAATGGATGGAGGACTTCCTGACTGGGAGAGAGCAATGGATAGTCATTAATAAATCCAAAGGCAGTAGGCCTCCATCAGCAGTGATGCTCTTCAGGGGCTGCTGCTGGTGACAGATTATCTCATCTCTGAGTGAGTGAGTGCCTTGTGCATAAATGGGAGCATCTTACTGCTCTCAGGTGACACCCAGCTGTATCACAATGTGGTAGGCCAGTCTGGGATGAATCACAAGCTATCTGACCCCAATTGGTTGAGTGTTTGCGCTGGCTCTTACCTGCAGACAAATACAGCACATAAAACCCTGGTCATTGCAAGGCCCTCATCATGCTCACTTTTATGGCGCCTCTATGCATGCAACATCCATGTCACAGGTCCCTTTAGAGAAACACGTGTGGATCATTGGGATGATGCCCTGGAATGCTGCAAGCAAGCGACAGCCTCAGTCACCAGGCCAAATAGGCACGGGACATCACTAAGCAGTCTTTTGAACACATGGAGTGTGAAACCATGTCACTCTTATTATGCAATCTGTGTGCTTTTTAAGAAAAGGCTTTCACTCCGCTCAGGCTTCAGTGGGTTCTGACCACAGGTGGCTTGACCAGGAATAATTTTTTATCCCAAGTTCAGTGACCAGGAGTCAGCCTTTGCAGGCTTCAAAGACATGGATGTCTGAAAGCTTCAAAGCCTGTCATTCAGCCAGTAGTAAAGTGGGATGGTCACAGGACAGGGCCATGGGCGACTGGACCTGGTTGTCTGAAAGCTTCGAAGCCTGTCATTCAGCCTGCAGTAAAGCGAGACGATCACAGGCAGGGCCACGGATGACTGGGCCAGGACTTCTGAAGGCTGTAAGGCTGTCATTCAGCTGGGAGTAAAGGGGACGATCACGGGGCAGGGTCATGGACGGCTCGGCCATGTAGTAAGGCCACATATGATGGTCATCGACCATTAACTGCATTAAGGCAAGAAAGACATTTAATTATTTTTTCATCCCTTTCAGCTAAAAGCTTTTTATTGAGAGTAATCGATCTGTTTGAAGCGCGCGCATGATGAGGGGACACGTGACCAGAACAGAGCTTTAAAATGTCGAGTTTTCTCGATAGAACCAATGCTTGCTTTACAACAGCGTTTTACCAATGCCTTCTGGTATCTTAAAGGTTGATTGTTTTAAGAACTTTCAACGGCTTCGGGCCTTGCTTGCTTCTGTGGGTCTCAGAATATGGTCCAATGGGTCTTTTTCTTGAATGTATCGTGGCTGACGCTCCAGAGTTTTGCAATGCATCCTTCCAACTTTGCAAGCGGCATCTGACTTGAAAGGCTTACATTTTGTCGTTGTCACGGGAAAGTCATACATTTTGAGTTATTTTTCCACGGATAACTATAACCGTAGAGCATCTACACTCTAAGAGAATCATTTCCCATGACACAAAGTTGACAGCCAATCTCAATGAGACGCTTGCGCGCGACCCCCGGCGACCGGGCTCGTGACCGACTCCGCTGCCGACAGATGCACCCGACGCGCCGGCGCAAGAAGCGGCCCAGCTACGGCGTGCGCACGGCCGAGGTGCAGCGCGGCGCCAACGGGTTCGGCTTCACCATCTCCGGCCAGGCGCCGTGCCTGCTGAGCTGTGTGGTGGCGGCCAGCCCGGCGGACGCGGCCGGCCTCCGGCCCGGAGACTACCTGCTGGCCGTCAACGGACAGAACGTGGCGGCCAGCCTGCACGACGACGTGGTGCAGCTGATCGGCGGTACGCTCACCACGCTCCGGCTGCAGATCGCCGAGAACTACTACACGGACAGCTCGGAGGACGAGGCGTGCCTCGCCTCGCGCAGCAAGCACAAGCTGGCGCACCGCGCACGCCACCGGCACGGCGCGCCGCGCGCCGACGCCGGCGGGGGCGGCGGTGGCGGCGGCGGCCACGACGGCGGCGGGCGCGGCTCGCCCGCCTGCAGCTGGGACGACGACGAGCCGGCGCGCCGCGTGCCCGGGCCGCCGCCGCCGCCGCGCGACCCGGACGGCTTCCTGCAGCCGACGGCGCCGGCGCCCGGCTGCCGAGCGGCGGCGCGCCGCGTCCGGCCCGGCGCCGGCCACGGCGGCGAGCGGCCGGGCGCGGCTGAGCAGGCCGTCAGCGGCCTGGTGTACCCGACGCTGCAGGAGCAGCTGCAGCGCGAGCGGCCGCCGGAGCAGGACCCGGCGCTGTTCCGGGCCGTCGTCGGCTACCTGGGCACCATCGAGATGCCCAAGGAGAAGGACGTGGCCGGCTCCCGGCTGCAGGCGATCCGCAACTGCATTCGCCGGCTGCGCGTCGAGAAGAAGGTGCACACGGTGGTGCTGATGTCGGTGTTTCCCAGCCGTGTGTCGCTGTCTAACACACACGGCTGGGCGCTGGCCGTATACCCCCGCCGACCGCATCACCTTCTGTGGCATCTACGCCGACGACAAACGCTTTCTTCGGCCTGGTCACCGTACACAAGCACGACGACATGAGCGACCAGAGCCAGGACGAGTCGTCGCCGCCACCCGTGTCCAGCTCGTGCCACGTGTTCATGGTGGACCCGAAGCTGGTAGCGCATGCCGACCACGCGCGCCGGGCGCGCACGTTTGGCGTGCAGTGCGCCGGGCCTTCGGCGGGCGGCGCCGCGCGCTGCCAGGCGTTCCCCGACTCGGCCGAGCCAATCCTGCAGGCCATCCTCAGTCTGTACCGCAACCGCGTGCTGCCGGGCATGGCCGACCCTGAGCTGCAGCCGGCATCGCCACAGCACAGCAACACCAGCAGCAACTCCAGCAATAGCGACTCCGGCATCGGCTTCCGCGACGACGGTCACCCCACCGAGCGCATCTTCGTGGTGGATGTGGAGCGCGAGCGGCTGCGCATCCACCGCGTGGGCAGCCAGGGCGTTATGGGGCCGCCGCCGCCGCCACCGCCGCCGCTGCTGCCGCCGGCCGCGGCGGCCAGCCGGCCTGAGCGGCGCGCTCAGCCGCTGCAGCACTCCAACAGCTGCAAGTCGTCTGAGTGCAGCTACGTGCGAAGCCTGGAGGACCTGCGCGGCGTGGGCGCGGCGGGCGCCGGCCGACCGTCGACGGCGCGGCTGTGGCGCGGCTCCGACACGGAGCTGGCGCGCATGGTCAGCGGCCAGGAGGCGGGTCGCTTCGTGCGCTCGCTGGAGCGGCACACGGACGAGGTGCGCACCGACCCCGCCGGTCGCGCCGTCACCGCTGCAGCAGCAGACGATCCGATGGTGAGTACTAATACGCCCAGGCGGCGCCGGCCAGCGGCGCGCTGGTGCTAGTGCTGTTGCTGGTGCTGGTGCTGGTGCTGGTGCTGGTGCTGGGGTGTGATGGAATTGTCAGGCGTGAAGTGAGATGAGGTCGCAGCTACCGCGGACGTTTTATTACATCTCATCGCATTGAGTTGCTGTCCGTTTCTTTCATTTATTTCCCGTGCAATGTGCAGTTCCTTTTCGTTGTCTGCCTTAATACCTAGTCCGCCCGTCCGTGTCCCGTTCGTATCCCGTCTCACCCAGGTAGGTGAAATAATACGGCATCCCATGGGCTTTTGTTGAACGTAGTAAGGACATATAATTTTTGATTGTGCTATCACCGGTAGCTGCTGTCGCTGAGTTGCCTCGATTATACGCTCATAAATTTCAAAAGCACGTGCTTCTAATGATCTTATCACACCACATTCAAAGAATACCGCCTTGTTCCCCTGAGCCGGCTGTCCTTGCTGGCTGTGGCGGAGGCCAGCCTTCTCTGTCTGCTGGACAGACTTCGCCTAACAAGGGCTTTGCGGTTCACTAGGGTGCATTGCGAAGGGCGGTTCTGACTTGAAATATTGACTTTGTGACGTCTGCTCAGTTTGTCCTTTATATCCGTAAAGCAGCAAGCTTTGTTTCTCTTTTATTTAGCCGCCACAGCCAAAACAAAATGAAGTGTCATTCTGGCTTCATACACTTAGGATAACCAGCGAAAACGAGATTACCGTCTTCCGCTCTATATTATCAGTCTCCGTTCCTCGGCGTATCTCGCGATATTTCAACCTTCTGTTTCCGCCCCATCTTTCTCTCCTTTTCCATTCTTTTCCGTTCCTTTTCATCCCCCCTCTCTCCCTCTCTTCTCTCTCTCTCCTCTCTCCCTCTCTCCCTCTCTCCCTCTCTCTCTCTCTCTCCTCCCTCCCTCCCCCACCCCTCTCCCTGTCTCTCTACCTCTCTCTCCGCCCTAGATGTCTCTCCTGCCTGGCCCTCGCTCCGCCCCTGCCTCCCGCCTCTCGCCGCGCCCGTAATGGCCGGTCAGTCGGGGCGTGCGGCCGGCTCGGCCGGGGTGACGGCCTCCCTCTCGGCCGCCGCCGCCGCCGGGCGGCACGGCTGACAGGGAGGGGCACGCCGAGTGGACTAATGGGCCGCCGCTGCAGCCGGGCCGGGTCGGACCGGGCCGGACCGGGGTCGGCCCTTCCGTTCGCCCACCGGTGGCCCGCTCCCGGCCGCGCCCAGCCGGGAGGCACGCTCTGCTGCGCTCCATTACCCTGTGGGCATGATCCCCGTACGCTGGCATGTGATGAAGGGCGAGATTTCACTTTCCTTCGTTTAAAACACTCTCAGTTCTGGATCCTTCCTGACAAATTGTTTGTGTATGGACATGAACAAAAAAGGATCTTTGTAACAATTATTGCCGGGTTTTCTCCGAACCACGCAAATGATATAGTGATCACGCAATGCAACTGGGCTTTCTTGAACATTTTATTGGTTTGCAGTTGGTTTCGATCTTCGCGTGGCTACTGTGATTCATATTCCATTCTAGTCCTACGTCGGATATACACGGTCGGATAGGCGGCGGTGACGACTCGTTCTGGCTCTGGTCGCGCATGTCCTGCCTGTGTCGGGTGGCCAGGCCGAAGTGACGCTTGTCGTCGTCGTACATTCCGCCGTCGCTGAGCGATCGTGTCACATGGGCCATTGAGGTCACGGCTGCAAGGTGTCTGATAAAGCATGCTCACATGTCTCCTATTGTTGGAGCTGGTCAGCGTTAACTCGGGTGCGACATGTTTACGGAATTTGACATGACGTATCAGAATTTTCTCTAAGCTCATGAATGATAACTGGCCTTTTCAAACGACCCAACTGGCACCTTCAGCATGCAGCCGCGGCGTTGATCGCTCCTGTCATGAATTTAACGACGTGGTGAACTGGGCTGTCGACCCTACGCCGCGGCACGTGACGCCGATTGCAGTGGCCTGCGTCACTGCTGAGAACTGACGGAGCATGCCGTGCCGTCCAGTACCTGGAGCGACCGTGGCCGAACCGCTCGCACCACGTGCCCGGCTTCTGGGGCGGAGGGGGAGTGTTTGCGTTGGCCCCTCGCGCCGCGCCGGCCTGCCGTGCGCAGCGCGCATCTCTGCTCTCCAGCACGCCCACAAATTAACGACCGCATTCCTCGACAGTGGGCCGCTTTCAGAAACCGTGCACGACCCTAATACCGCCGTGCTCGCGCGGGCAGAACCATCTGTGGGTAGCGTGGCGTACTGCGAGTTCCATGGCCGGCCGCCCCCGCTGGACTGCTCCTCGCGTCGCCCGTCCGCCACTTTCCGACATTTGTCTCACGGTGACGCCACGTCACCGGGCTGCACCTGCAGCGGCTTTATTGACGGCTGGTAGCTGGCATACATCGGCGGGTCGGCCGGCCGTCTGGCTGACGGCGATGCTCCGAGCGTAACCGGTCGGCGGGCCCCAATTACGCTGCAGCCGGCCCCAATTGCCGGCCAGTTCCCATGGCCGGCGTCCTTGCCGGGCGTCGGGCGGCTGCCGGCCGGGCCGGCGCGAAGGGCCGACGAGACGCGCCGAGACGCGGTCCCAGGGTGTGAGGGAGTGGCCAGCGGCTGAGAAGGTCGCACGCCGCGCCGCCGTCGCCAAGTCGAGCGGAACGAAAGGCGTTGAGGGCGCGCGCGATTCAGTCACGAGCGTCTACATGTGCGTTCACGTGGTAGCCATGCCGCTGTGTCCTTATATTGCATAACATGAAAAATGGCAACGAATAACCGTATGGAACCGTATGGAAGCATTACGGAAAATACAAATGTCCCGTTGCAATCCCATCTGGCTGAAAGTCTGAAGCAGAAACAGTCCTTCCAAGTATACTTGAGCTTTTTGGTTGATCAATTCAGGTTACTCTACACAGAGTTTCCAGTTCAGGACTACATCGTCTATTTAACGACAATGGTGAAGCCCACATGTCCTGCTGAATGCACGTTTTCTTAAAGCCTCATTGCCTTTTGTTATGGGAATTCGGATGAAAACGAAACTGGACAAGACAAGACAAGACAAATGGCTCTCCTTGGACAGATGAAATGACACTGGTTTCATTCAGTTCCTGCGATTTCTCCACATTCTCCTCACCAACTGACGCATGTTCTGTGTGTCGCAAGTACAGATGTCCGTACTGCGCTCCGCCGATTTTTGGATTGCTGGGCTGCCAGACTCCGGGTGCAGTGGTCTCCGCGTAAAGCGCCCGCCTTGTAATCGCTCACTCGTGGTTTCAGGCTTAGGTCGACTCGGAATCTTTTACAATGTTAATTTCCTGGCATGAAGGTGCTCGCATGAAGCCATGCGGATGGAAGGGCAATGTGTCGTTCGCAGCACCAGCCGGTCCCATGGTGTCCGCATTCCGTCCACCAAAGATGCTCGCAATGAAGCCACGTGGAAGGGTAATGTGTCGTTCGCAGCACCAGCCGGATCCCATGGTGTCCGCATTCCGTCCACCAAAGATGCTCGCAATGAAGCCACGTGGAAGGGTAATGTGTCGTTCGCAGCACCAGCCGGTCCCATGGTGTCCGCATTCCGTCCACCAAAGATGCTCGCAATGAAGCCACGTGGAAGGGTAATGTGTCGTTCGCAGCACCAGCCGGTCCCATGGTGTCCGCATTCCATCCACTAAATGCTTGATTGATAATCTAGCTGTGCACCAAGACAGGTGCCCCTGTTAGCGTTTTGCTGAAACCTTCCGCTGAAGCTGGTTCCAGCCCATTATGTATGTTTTGTTCCGTGCTGACGGTACGTACAAACGTGACCTGTGCCCTTTGACCCCAAGGGCGTTTGAGGTAACCATTGGAGGCAGTTCTCTTTACGAGCGACAACCGGACCAGCGGCATGGGACACGCACAGTAAGCGAGCGACGAATGAAGACCGTTCTGTCGCTGCGTTGTCTCGAACATGTTTGCAACAATAGAACAGACAAAAATGGAGAATTTTGCTATTGGCATCGTTGCATTTCATGTGCCTTTGTCAGCTTTGCGATGCGGGATCTTGGAGTTTTTTTACGGAGTCCTGCTGCCTTCCTGCGGAGGACTAATGCCTCGATATCGCGCGTCGTGGTGAGCTGTTCTCGGACCGATCAGTAAGTAACGTAACTGGTCAGGCCAGGATAGCAGAGGTGCGCGCCCCCTTATACATGCAGAGGCGCGTCTGCTCACCTTCCTGGCCTGAAGACAGAGAAAAAAAGACCGCTCGGACAAAGTTGTCGGCGGCGGTAATGCTCTGGGGCCACCCCGTCAAGCCGTGCCTCCCGGTCCGTGAATGATTCAGTCTTGGACAGGGACGGGACCATTGCGCCATCGAGTACGAGTCGGAATCGACATGCAGCGGTTGAAATGGCAGCCGATGACCAGCCGGACGGGTCACGCGCGCGCCAGACCTGGGCGGGCCTCGTCGGACGCGGCCACACGACAGTGGCGCACGTTAGCACGCCGCTCCCCGTTCCGGCCAGACGGGCCAACCCCGCCTGTCTGGCCGGCCGACCCTGGTTGCCATCAGCCATCAGCAAGTCGATGCCGTTTCACTTAGCCCGGATTTTCACGCACGCTCCGAGCGCTAATCGTTTTCTTCATGGAAATGTGTGGATGTGAAGGTAAAAGTGACACCGTCCGCTCCGGTGCCGGCGCAGGGACGGTCGTGCGCCAAAGGCGACGGCCGCAGGTGACGCCGCGCCAGACGGACAATCGATCAATCGCCGGCCAGTGTGATGGAAGCGGCGGCCTGGGCCAGAGAAAGACGCGGGCGGAGCGGCAGGGACCGAGCTTGACGCCCGGACGGGGACCGAGGCGTCCGAGGAGGACAACGGTGTGCTGGAGGGTGGCAAGGCGCCGAAACATGCTAGACCGCACTTGGCCGTGAGAACATGCACACAAACGGTATTTTTATTGGTATATGTGGCATGGTACGTAACTTTATCACGATTCATGTCCGATAAATCCGTGGGATAATTCAAAACACGAGACAGTATCCTGGCTTCACTGAGTTCTTCATAGCCTTGCTACTCAGCTCTCAAAAACTTCCACCAATCAGCATACAACGGATGGCGAACAATGCCAAGCTCTTCTGCCGCCACCCTAACAATCTCGGAGCATATGGTAGATAGGGAAGGTCTGTGTTGAAAATGCGGTCGAAACACGCGGCATCGGCTCAAGGTACTCATTACCAGATGAATCGGCTCCGGAGCGGCAATCCGTCAGATCCATGACTTGATAAATGGTGTCATGAAGTGTCTCGTTCGAAAGTGATTTTAGCATGCCCATTTCGAACTAGGCCATGATATAATTGATGTCTGCAGGTGATGGAGAGAGGAAGAGAGAGTCGGTATTGTCGCTCTTGCGCTCTCCAATTTCTCGCGATCTCGCGGAATGTGCGGGGCGGTTACCAGTTTGAAAGACAACTGAAAATGATACTGCACATTCAAAGCAGACAGGAAGTAGACGACATGGGCACGCTCTCAAAACTTAACTGGCGTTTAATGTAACTGTGTTTAAAGTCTACTGAGTTTTAAGAATTAAACTCCAGATGCGAGAGGACATGGTGAGTGCAAGAGCCAAGTCAACACTCATGTCAGGGAAAGACATCGTCATTCGCATTAAAGCTGCTTATGTTGTTTAACTTGGCCTAAATGCATGTCATGCATGTTGCCAAGGCTTGTTTCGAGTTCCACTGCAAAGCCGCACTTCGATTTCGACTTTGCGAAGTTGAAAGATTCCCCAATGATTTTGGGATCGGCTTCGACTTTTGGGACATCTTCCTCGGCTGGCTTGGACCGCGGTTTTGTGCCATTGAACCAGAAAAAGTTGGCTTCTGCTTCGGCTTTGTGTAATTTTGAACGGCTGGCTTAGGCCCGGTCGGACCCGAGGCCGAAGTCGAAGCTTGACAAGTTATGAACTAGGGCCTCGGTTTCGGTTTGCTGGCTTCGGCTTTGTCATTTTGTTCACTGCGTTGTGACGTCACTCGACAACAGCTGTCTTGCTCTTCGTGTCGCCGCAATATGGCATACCACTTTTCGAGACTGCGGCGCATACACGGCTAAAAGCCCCCCTCACCCCCCCCCCCAAAAAAAAAAACAGCCGGCCCGAAGAACCAAGTGACCGAAACGTTATGTGCACACTAACACAACAGAGGAGGAAATGAGTCCAACAAAATATTGCACCTCTGCTGCTAACACGTCGTCCCAATTTTTCCGTGGTACCCTGATTATTTTTTCTGATTCCATCTGGTTTAAACAAACGCGAGAGTGGATTTGGTTGGCAAAATAACGTTATACCCTGCATTCGGCCATGACTTTGGCCAGTGATTTTAAACGGGCTGGCTTAGCTGAAGCCTCGAGTTTCGCATGCTCTTATTCACTGAATGCAGCTTTGACTGTGTGTACGAAGCTCGAAGACCCTGGCTTCGGATTCGGCTCCACGTGCTAGAAATGCGAAGCCTTTGACCAGCCGCTTCGGCTCCGCAGTTCCAAACTTTAAAGCCACGGGGTTGGGCTTCTTGCCATTGCGTTTTTTCGAATTTGGATTAGAAACCAGAAGCCTCGTTTCGTCCCCATGCTTGATGCATGTGATGAGTTTTTGCGCGGGCCACGGCCACCGGCCTCGACTAGAAGGAATGTCGACTGCCGAGCTGGTGGTGACTGGACCTGTACCCCAACCCATGCCCCGAGTCCGAAGGAACCACCCTGGAGAGGTGCAGCCCCGGGCCGCTCTGTTCAAGGCCACATCCACACCTGGGCTTTGTTTCTGCAATGTTGCCAGAAGCAGTCAGCGACAGGATGAACTCGGCGAGGTCTTTATCCGCTGCATGTGGTGCAGTCCGCCGCTAATCCGCTCCACCAGTTCTGGGAACATGATGGGCTAGCTTTCACACCGGACCACCGCACTTTTTTGGTCCACGTGTTGGGCCGGTCAGAGGTGGGCACCAGTGGTGCGACGGCGCGGCGGCGTGGCTCGGCGTTGCCCGGCGCGGCGCCTCCCTCGGCCGCCTGGGCCGGCCGCACTCGGCGAGCACCTGCCCCGACTAGGTGGGTCATCCGGTCGCGCTGGGCGCCCTGCCGGCACCGGAAGCGAGCGCGCCGCCGCCGCCAGTCGGCCGCGCGGGCCGCGGCGGCGCGGCGTGCGCCCCTCTCCGCCGAGCTGGCCGGACGCCGCCGCCGACCGGTGACACCGCCGCGCCGCGGCCGCCTAATCGTGGGAGACGGCACCGGCGACCGTTGGTGTACGCGCTCGGCCGACGTTCCCAGGCGTCCTGTCGCGGCCGTTGGAGCGATCGGCAGTGTGCGGTGCGCGCGCGTGCGAGACGGCCGGCTCGGGTGGCGCGGCCGGGTGCGAGGCGGCTCCCCGCTGAGAGGGCCCCCTCGTCTGTCGACGGGTGAGCAGCGACGCGCCGCCCGGCGGCCGTTGAGCCTCGATCGATCGGCGGTGTGGGCGCGCGCGCGGTTTGAGCGGCAGTGCGCCGACGACGGACGCGTCATTCGCCGCCGCGAGCGTGGAGCGGAGAGCCGGTGAGCAGGGGGCCGTGCGGGTCCGAGCGGCCGGCGTCCGACGGTTGCCGAGTGTGGTGCGGTGTCCGGCTGGGGGTGCACGCCGGGTAGCGGCCCGGAGTCAGCCGCGTGGGCGGCGCTGGACGCTGTCTGCAGTGTGACGTCACAGCCGGCGGTGGCCGCGCCAGACCGCGGTCCGCGGCGGTGGGGGCCGGCGATGACGCCACTGGTGGAGCCGGTACCGGCCGGGCCGACGCGGCGGCTGGCGCGGGCGTGCTCGTTCCTCTCGCCGGCCGCCGAGCGGCTGCTGCGCTCGGTGCGGCTGCAGCAGACGGCGCTGCGGCTGCGCGCCAGCCTGACCGAGCTGAGCCTGAGTGGTACGCTGATCCAGCCGACGCCGGACGGCCACCGCACGCGCAGCGCTCTCGAGCCCGGCTCGCCGCCGTCCGCCACGGCCGCCGCGTTCGCGCGTATGTGGCGCGAGCGCGACCAGCGTCGCCTGGCGCGCGGCTGCAGTTGCGAGACGCTGCCGCTGTGCCGGAGGGCCGCGCCGCCAGCACAGCCGCCGGCGCCGCTGCCGGCCGGCCGCCTGGTCAAGCGAAGCTCGGTGCACCGGCGGCGCTCGCCGCCGCCCGGCCCGGCCGTGGTGTACCGACGCGTGCCGGGCCGCACGCCGCCGTCCGACCCGCTGCTGGTCCAGCGGCGGCACTCGTGTCACGTGGCGGCCGGGGACGCGCCGGCCGGCGGCGCCCACCTGCACAGCTGGCACACGCGCCCGGCCACCGCCACTCCGGTAAGCAGTCCAGACCTGTCCTCTGTGCGTGCACGGGGAGAGCCGCGCGGCGCCTCGGTCGCTCCACGCACCGTCGGCGCTCGCCGCCACACCGGACGTGCTCGGCAGACCGCTCAGACCGCTCCGCCCCGCCGGCCGACCCTCCCACTTCGCCCCCGGCCCGGCCCGGCGGCGGGGTCGGCGCTCCCCATTGTGATGTGTTGTGCCGCCGGTCGGCACCAATTTACGGCCAGCTGCCGGTGGCGGCCGGCGGGGCGGACACCTGCCGCCTAAGGGGGGCGGCCGGGGCAGAAGGGCTCGCCAGAGCCATAATTAATGCTACGAGGGAGTTTACCGCCAAGGAGTTTGAGGCCATCCAAGTTAAAGTTTGAAGCGTCGACAAAAGTGAATGCATTGTGCCCCTGCAAGTTAGTTATGCTTGCATTTTACATAACCGTCAAGTAGGAGTGGAAGTCATTGTAAGGCCGGTTTTAGTATGATGTAGCTGACGCCCCGTCGCACAGTAGGCCCTGATCGGGCACGGTATGAGCTGAAGTTCACCTGCTAGGATAAAGGGCAGCCCATGCGGTCCCGTGGCCATCACGGAGTCGACACGTGCCGTTTGGCTGCTGGCAGTGGGCACCGTGACACGACGCGATACACATCTTGTGAGGAAAGGAGCATCGTGAGTTTGAACGTGACCGGAGGTTGTTTTTTGGTGTGCGGATGCGTAGAGCTCGGCCCAGGTGGTTTAGGTGACTCTCAGCGGTTAAAGCTTTTCGGCAAATTTAGCTTCCAGATCCGTGGGAACGGCGGGGGAACGGCGGGCAGCTAAAGAAACTGGCTGGCTGGGTTCGGGCGATGGAGTCAGCCTGTGTGGGGCCACCGTTTATTTGAGTTGCCTCAGAAGATCTCATTTCGCCGCCGCATCTGGTCGCTGCACCGGCTAAAACCGCACGAACTGCGCCGCAATCGTGATGACGTCACGACGGGATGTGACCTGTGCAGTGCCCTTGTTTCCAAGGAGTCTGACATGAGTAAACGGTGTGTCTAGTCGTGGAACTCTGGAAAAGAACCAAGGACTGGGAACTTATTGAAGAAAATGGGCCAGAATCGTCGGTGACTCCAACCACAGACAGCAGAAACGTGGCTGGGCACAGTTTGATTCATTGCCAGTTATTGCTGCGGAATGTGGGTGTGCATCCATTGGACCGAAGGTGTCTGCATGGGTGTCCTGCTGTAGTCGCCCTCGCCCATCCCTCCCGTCTGCCCTCGCGCCAGCTTTCTTGGTTGGCCTCGACCAGTCCTGTCTGCCCTCGGCCAGTTCTGTCTGCCCTCGATCAGTCTCGTCCGCCCTCGGCCAGTCCTGTCTGCCCGCAGCCCGTCCTATCTGCCTTCAGTCAGTCCTGTCTGCCCCCGACTAGTCCTATCCGCTCTCGGCTAGTCCTGTCCGCCCCCGGCGAATCCTGTGCTCCCGGCCAGTCTCGTCTGCCCTTGGCCAGTCCTGTCTGCCCCCGGCCAGTCCTGTCTGCCCCCGGCCCATCCTATCTGCCTTCGGTCAGTCTCGTCTGCCTTCGACCAGTCCTGTCTACCGTCGGCCAAGCCTGTATGCCCCGGCCAGTCCTGTCTGCCCTCAACCAGTCTCGTCTGCCCTCGACCAGTCCTGTCTACCGTCGGCCAAGCCTGTATGTCTTCGGTCAGCCCTGTCTGCCCTCGGCCAGTTCCCCGCCTGTCATCTCAAACCCGGCCTCCCCCGTATGCCCCATATCTGCTAAGGCCGCACCTCACCGTCTGATCAGTTCTGGTAAATCCGCCGGGTCTATCTCCTGCCTTCCCTGCCGTCTGTTCTGCCCGCAGTCACGTCAGTCCTCGATAGGCCTGCCGGGTCCGTACAGCCGGCGGCGGCGGCGGCGGCGGTGCGGGGCGCCGCGCTCCCTCCACCTGGCCTCGTGACCCGATGACCCCTGAGCGGTGGGCCGCGCCGCGTCCTCTGACCGATCCGCCGACGTCTCACGCCCTAAACACCCGACTCAGATGCGCTGATTACCCATCAGCGTGAGCCCAGCTCCAACAGGATTCAGATCCCCGCGACTTTACAAATCACGTCATCGCCTAGATCTGGGCCATACCAACGCTTTGTGGATGTGCATGCACCACGTGTCCGTGAGACAAAACAAAGACAAAAAAGAAAAACGTTGCAACAAAGCGCTGCCATCTGCCCGGCTTTCCATCTCTGTCACGTACATGTCGATTTTGGATCGTCCCGTTCCATGCCGTGTCCGCCTGCTGCCAGCGGCGGGCCGTACCCGGCGACACACGGCGTCCGCCGTCTGTCGGCCGAGCCGGAGGCACCATGACGTCGTTATCGGCGGCGATGGACCGCTTCCGCCGCCGCGCGACAGCAGCCAGGTCAATGGGCCGTCGCGGCGCCCGTCGTCGGCGGGACGTGGGTGAATGGGTCGTCACGGTACCCGGTCGGCCCGGTGAATGGGCCACTCCGGTCCCGGTCGCCGCCGGGGCTGTTTGTTGTGGCGGCCGACGGACGGCGTCGGGCGTACCGGTGCCGTCTGTGGTCGGCGAGCGCGGCGGAGCCGGGCCGCCGCCCACCGGCGTCATCTGCCCGGCTGGCCGCGATCCCGCCGGCGCCGGCGTCCGCCAGCGGCCGCACTGCAGGGCGCCGGGGCCAGCCGCCGCCGGCCGGCTGGCGGCGGCCCCGCGCGCCCGCGCGCTGCCGGGGAGCGCAGACACGAGCTAGCGCGGACGAGGCCGACGGCGGCCGCGCCCGGCGGTTAATGATCGGCGGAGCGCCGAGAGCAGACTGTTCGGCGTGAGTACACGATCGGCGCGCTTGTCACGGACTGACGCAAGGCCCCGTGCTGGGCCGCATTAGCCGCCCCTCCGCCGCGCCGTGCCGCGCTGGTGAAACCGCGAGCTG
This sequence comes from Pollicipes pollicipes, assembly GCF_011947565.3. NCBI lineage: Eukaryota > Metazoa > Arthropoda > Thecostraca > Pollicipedomorpha > Pollicipedidae > Pollicipes > Pollicipes pollicipes. Next base: position 16,659,172 of record NW_023597054.1, on the reverse strand, counting down.
CTCCGAGCCGGCCCGCTCGGCCCTGGGGCGCCGAGCTTGCACATAAATCGCAACGCTGATTGATAGTGCCGTGGTCTTCAATTTGCATGTGGCTAAGTGCGCCAGACGGATGGATGGGTTACAGGTGGGAAGCATGGCGTCGCTTCTCGACATTCATTCACGCAATCATTGTGTTGCGTGTGTTAGTGTGTTGTGTGAGCAAGTGTGGACCTGGGTATGTGTGTTAGGTGCCCCGTGTGCTTGCTGACTGGTGGAGCTCGTGTGCGACTAAGCATGTGGTTATCTGTGTTAATTTTCCCAGGCGTCTTCCCACGACGTTAGATATGAAGAATAGCTGTGCGAATTGGGACGAGGTGTCCAAGCAGATGGAAGCGATGCATTCTTTCCACCCTGCCCTCAAATGTTTCCCGTCGCGTCTAAACCTATCGCCGTGAGAGCGTGCTCGTCGGAGGGAAAAGTGATATGTCTCGCTCCACTGACCACGTGCATTCTGAACGACTTCGTATGCTAATGATCTGGAAGTGAGGATGGGCCTGCCCCAGGCGTTTAGTGGCTGGCTTTTACCACCCATCAGGCGATTAGTTCCTTTCTCGCCGGTCCGCCGACCGTCCTACTCCTGTATTCTCGACTGTTTCATCTGCGGGTGACGGCTGTGAATCGCTTGTATGGTGTGCGTCTTTATCTGGTTCGAAAGCACCGCTGGTTTCTTGGATTGGTCGCTGACACAGTTGCATCGGACCTGGTAGCGGCCCCCGAACCTGTGCCTGGATCTGAACTAGTCCACCGATCCTTTGTTTGGACTCAATACAGGCCGTAGGAGACGGGCTCTCTGGCCGAGCCGGACTCCGATCTTCCGGCTGCATGTGACGCCGCTGCGCCGCTCCTAAGCGCGGCCCTGACACGGGGCCTCCGGCTTTGCGTCTCGATACGGCACTGGTCTTGCGCCTGCGCCTTCCACCGGTCCGAGATCTGGGGCCTCACCGATCCGTTGTCCTCGCACCGTTTCACCCAACGCGGGACCAGGCGTGACACGGTGACAGCGTTGCGGGGTTTGGACTTGACACCGACCTCCGGTACCGTGTCTGCATCTGACACCGTCCCTGCGCCGAAACCCGACACCGCCCACCGCTGCGGGCGCTGGGCATGACACCGTCCGCGGCCTGTGCTCGGACATGGCACACGCGGCACGTACGGATCCAGCACACCGCACACCGCCCCTGTCGCTGAGCGTGACACCACCTGTGTCGTCGGACGTGACACCGCCCCCGTCGTTGGACGTGTCAGCGCCCCTGTCATTGGACGTGTCAGCGCCCCTGTCATTGGACGTGACACCGCCTGTGTTGTTGGACGTGACACCACCCCTGTCGTCTGACGTGACACCGCCCCTGTCGTTAGCCGTGCCCCAGCCCGGTCCTGTGTCCGCTCCTGACCCCAGCCGGGACCGTATTCCCCGGAGCCGACTGACGCACCGCCGTCAGCCGGCACTGCGCGTGATCGGCGGACGGACGTCCGGTTCCGCCGCGCCGCAGCGTCGACTGGCCAGCCGAGCCGCCGGCAGTGAGCTGTCGGCTCGGCTGTGGGCGCGTCTCGTCCGTGTGACGAGGCTCGGCGCTCGTGCCGGCGGCGGCGCGTGACGAGGCCCTGTTCGAGTGCGCCGTGTGGTCGTGAGAAGTGGCCGTGCACTCGCGAGTGTGTGTGATGGTGAGAAGGCCGTGGTGCGTGGGAGCGATCCGTGCGCTTCCCAGCATGCTCTCGGTGGGGGGCTCTCCACGCCACTGGGGTCGGGCAGCGACGGGTGTAGTTGCAGTTGCCCAGTGGCCCAGCCCACCAGCCCAGTGTGGGCTGGTGGACACCATTGGCTCAGTGCCTACCACGGTCAGTGGTCGGTGGCGTTGGCACGGCCTGGCAGGTGTGAGGGCGGCGCTGGACAGGCGACGCCATTGCCAGCTCATCATCCAGCCGCCGCTTGCAAGGGTGCCTCTCTTGCATCTGCATCCCGCCCCGTGTTCGCGTCCCCCGCTGGGTCTGGGTGTTCACCAGTGAGGGGGCACGGCGGCGGCGGCGCCGCGCTGCAGGGCGCCGTCAAATGGAGGAGCGGGGGGGGGGGGGGGGGGGGACATCTCGGTGACCGCGTCGGCTGTTGTTCGTAACCTCCAACTCCCTCCCCCGCCGTCTGCCGGGCCGGACGAAGCCTATTGATAACGTCCGGTGGCTAACTTTCTCCGCCTCTGGAATTGTCGCCTCCGGCTCGCACAAGTGGTTGTCGGGAGTTTGGAGTTTAGGAGGCGGATTCGGTGCAGCGGTGTGATGTATGCCGGTCATGCTCCTGGTCATGTTCCCAAGTTTGCGACCGAATGCGTCTGTGTAGGGTTTAAACGTGTGACGAATCTGCTGATAACTCGTGATACGTGCTATCTTTTGATGACCTTCCGGACATCATTGAGTAATGCGATGGGTTGCTATTTTCAAGAAGCTCTGTGATGACGTCATGTATCGCAGTTCGCTTTTCTGGAAAGAGAACTTCCGTTCTTGTTACAAGCAATATGTACCGGATGGGTCATACTGTTAAACGGAATATTTGAATGTCATTTAAGGAACTCGAATAGGGAGGCCATTTGTCACCAGGAGACTCGATGTCGTTTACATTGCATCCTCTCAAAAAAACTGTGGAGACGGAGATGATTTTGCTGTTACCTCATCGAAGCCGCGGGTGTTCAATCAGCAGTGGACCAGCATTTGGCTCAGGCCGTCATCAAGCCGTGAGCCAACGCTAGGCTTACTCATCTTGGGCGCGTTTGAAAACTGAACGGTGGGCCATATTTGGCGCGACACTACGTTACATCGCGATGGCGCTGGCATTACGAGGAAAAACACTCGTGCTTATCACGGCGATTTGTAACGGCTCCGGCTTGTCGCGGGTGAGCGATTCCTTGACCGTTACCGGCGTTTAAAATGCCAACGAGGACACGCCCGCCCGGCCTTGCAGGCGCAAACCGGCGGCGCCCGGGTGTGCTTCTGTCGCCTTCTGCAGCGCACCGGAGACCTCCATGACAATGGTGGATAATAGTGGAGCAATGTGTGTCCATGTCATAGTCAAAGCCCGAAGACGCACTCTCACTGGTGTGTAAGTCAGGACCATGGCCGCACTCACCGTCTTAATTAGGGCATGATGTCTCGCATATTGTACCTGTGTCAGGCTGAATGCTCTTCACTCGCACGTCTGCGAGGGCATAGCAACGGGCCATATATCAGGACCCGTTGCATTATTGCCGGTCGGTATTTCGTATCTCCTTAATTACAGAAGAGCACTGTATCTTTGCCCTTGCTTGCTCTGTTATCTCAGGCAAGCGGTAGTTATTATGCAGCGCCGAAGCTGTCCCGTAAAAGATGAATGACGTAGCCATATTTTACCTGTGATGAAAGTGCGCAAGCGAAGGGCCCCGCGCCGTCATTGGGGCTTTACAACGTACTCAGCTGCTGAGGGTATATGACATCGCCTGCATCGGACCCTGGCAGGAAGGCCAGCGCCGTGAGGAATGAAATCCCGTACCGCTGGTTTCACAGAGAGCCTCGGCCCAAATTATGTTTGTTGACAACTATCTCTGAGCCATTCGTCCTTTGTCTACTGCCCCAAGTCTGTGTTTCACAGAAGAGGAACTGGCATCTGGAAGTGTAGATGAAATCAGCTAGCATGATCGAAATCCGGCGGTCTAGATAAAACCAAGGAGCAGACTTGAAATCCAGAAGTCTGGATGAAACCGATGACTAATATGCATGGCTACACAGTGCCGTCGCCGACAGCCTGGGCCCGCGCTGCCTGCTTATGACGGGGGCGGCTGGCACGTTGTAAGAGTCAGGAGGCCGCGTGACTGACACGTGCGAGATGGGGCAGGATGTACGGGGTTCGTCTAACGCGCCGTCCCTGTCACCAGGCGGAGCTGGAGCCGGAGCCGAAGCCGCGCTGGAACAAGGGCCAGTCGTTCCGTCGGCGGCTCAACCGACGCGCGCTGTCTCCGTCGCCGGCCGCCAGGGGCGCTGCGGCGCCACCGGACGCCGAGGCTGGCGGCGGGCCGCTGCTGGGCACGGTGAGGCGACGGGCGGGCTGGACGGCGGCGCGGCGGTGGCCGGCTGCGGGTCACCACACCGCCGCTCCGGCTCTCCGCGGCGAGCGGAAGTCTGCCCTGTGCAGCAGCAGACCACGTCGGCCTCGCATGCCGGTCGCTTTCTACAAATCTCACCACGTGCAATATGGCCTTGAATCGGATTTTTATTTCCAGTTGGTATTTATCGACATCTCAGACACTCTGCAGTCCGCGAGATACGCGCAAGATCAAGATAAAGATAGTTGTGGCTAGACTTATGTGGACGTGATTGCACATATTCGTCGAGCGCTGACGGAAGAGCCGGGTAAACCAAAAAGTCGACCAGCCACCTGTTAATTCATCTTATGACATTGACGTCCTTAACCTTTAGCCCAGCATAGCTCACGGGCACTTTTGGAAGTTGGGAGGGGAGGGGTGGTACGACACTGCACGACGACTTATCTGCATGATCACACCCGACCGCGTTAAGCCGTGCAGCGTTTGTCGCAGAAATGCCGCGTCACGTGACGTGGGCGCGGCCCGTCGCAAGCCCCTGTGACATTTCCATTTTTGTCCGCCGCTGGGCAGGGGCACGCCTTCACAGATCGGGGCAGCTCGTACCAGCAGCACCGCCCCGTAACGGTCGCGCAGTGCTGCTAAATGGAACCGACGTGACGCAAGCGGCTGATGCAAAACTGATCTGATCTGACGCAAACCCGGTCCACGATAGGATATTTGGTATTGACCGCGCTTTTGTATATCGGTTCTTTTAGAAGTGGCCCGAGCTCGGTACAAGTGAGATGCTCGTAGGCTGGGAGAAGGAGCCCGTGCCTGTTTTTGATATGGGATCGCCGCGCTAACAGTGGACGGGATCCCACCAGTCCATATCGAGCGAGGTCGGTCGCTTCTCGGGTTTCTCGTGGGCGGCCGGGGCGCGGAGCCGGGCGAGGTCGGGGTGCGGACGGAGGCGGACGGAGCCGCCGGCCGACGCTCGGTGGGGACCGACAGAGCTTAGTGGGCGGCGTCCGCTTGGTGAGGACCGACAGAGCCTAGTGGGCGGCGTCCGCTTGGTGGGAACCGACAGAGCCTAGTGGGCGGCGCCCGCTCAGGGGTGCAGCTGGAAGGGCTGGAACCAGACCGCCGGCTGACGCTCGATGAAGCCCGCCAGAGGCTAGTGGGTGGCATCCGCTCGGTGGGACCGACAGAGCCGTGTGGGCGGCATCCGCTCGGTGGGACCCGCCAGAACCGAGTGGGCGGCATCCGCTCGGTGGGACCTGCCAGAGTCGAATGGGCGGCGTCCGCTCGCGGGAGACCGACAGAGCCGTGTGGGCGGCGTCCGCTCGCAGGGGACCGACAGAGCCGTGTGGGGGGCGTCTGCTCGGGGATGGAGCAAGACAGGGCTGTCCCCGGTCGGCCGCCTACTGCCAATGTTGACGCGATGTGGAAAGGGGTTCGAGAAGAAGATTGCCTCGAAGCATGGTTCGTATGTAGCGTTTGATTGCATTTTCAAACATTGCTTTCAGACCGGTGTATGACTTCCTGGTCGATTTGGTCATCTACAATAGGCGATGAATTGAGCTTAAAAATATATTGCATTCAACCACATGCTGAAGTTGTATTCGGATGCAATAGCGACCTGCGAACTCTGCAGCCGGAAGCTGGGCGAGCCCCGAGTTTTGCGAAGATACATGTGAACGGCGCCCACGTGCTGCCATCCCGACGAGGAGGGCGCCGCGGCCGTGACGTCTGCGGCCGGGACTGAGCAGCGTCCACTGCGCGAAGGGCCAGAGCATGTGGGGCTGGCCAGCGTCCGCTGCGCGAACGGCCAGAGCATGTGGGGCTGGCCAGCTGGAGAGACGGGCGGCGCAGCGGCGCTCCTGGAAGTGTGTCCGCTCGGTCCGGGCCGATAACGGCGTGTGTGGTGGCCGGCTCCCGCTGTCGGGCCGGGCTTCCGGCCGCCGGCACCAGCTGGTCGACAGCTGGCCGCCGCTGGGATAGCAACGCTGGCTGGAGCTCGTGACCGAAGGGGAGAGGGCACGGCCCGGAGCTGGGCCAGACGTGGGGCGGAAATGGACCGGGTATGCATAACAGGTTTTTGCCGGCGCGCGGGAGGGCTGGGTAGAGCGCCGTTCCGCATGTATGCGCCTCTTGCATATGCTGCCGGCGTTGGTCGTCGGTGCGTGTTTTGACTGAGTGAGGGCCTCGTCAAACGTCGCAGGCGATAACCGGATCGGCTTTGTCGTCCGGTGATGGGTCCCTCCACATTGACTGTTAGCTCCGGGGTTTGAACATGTACTTAAATCTGCACTCTGGTTGGTTCACTGTGCTTGCTTTGGGCCCCTCAAACAAGTGACTCGGCGTAACAGGGTGGGGTGGGGGGGGGGGGGGGGGGGGGGGGGGGGGGGAGGGGGAGGCAGCCGACGGCCTTATCGAAGGCCAAAGGCCATTAACCGTCCCTCTGGGCGTTTATCCGTCGCAAGTGTCAGCGCGTGTAGCGTTTGAATTACATCGACAGTATGGGGCTTTGATGCGAGCTAACGCTTTGATGGAATGCGTCTTTGTTCACGTACCGATCAACAGAGGTGGTAGGCACACTAGGATAGGCTTGGATATAACACGGATGACAAAGTGAGCAGGAGCCCATCCAAGGTGGGGCCATGGCCACGAATGCATAAACCGGTATGGTAGATGTGGCAGTTGCCACACCAACTTCCCACAACGTAAGTACATTAAACATCTCATCGTTGATACCCGCTTGCTTCGGTGGCCGTCCGCACCCACGCTCAGCAGCAGTCTCCCCCCCCCCCCCCCCTATGCACTTGTATTTGGGTCAATATTGCAAGCCGATGGGTCACAGTGGGACTGCGAGGACTGCAGGTTGGCCTGTTTGGGGCGGTGCGATAGCGGCGGCCGCTCTGTCGTTGCTGAGAGGCCGTAGGGTAATCAGATACACATGATGTTGCCGCTACAGTCTCGCCATGCTGTAACATGACAGCCTCGGTAAACACGCAGTGGCGCGGGTTTCTTCGACTGTGTTTATGACAGCATGTCGTCTTGTGACCCGCGCCATGTCAAAAATCGCAGCGCCCTTGCATGTCTTGGATGATCTACAGCTTGTAATGGGTAGACAGCTGCTCCTTGACCCAGCCAGACCGCGTCTCGGACCGGTACGTTCCCTTTTTATGTGAACGATGCTGAATGGAAGAGGTTGGAATTGCGTGTTGCTTGAAATGGTTCTGGCTGTTGTGAGGCTTGCCGCCGAGATTATTCTGAGCTTCGCTGTCATCTGCCAGGGGTCAGACCTCGAAGGCCGCGGCCACGGAAGCTGCTGTGTTATGTTGGGGTGATCTGCGCCGATATACTGTGGCGCTCGCGCAGATAGGATGGCGTGGAGGTGCACGAGGTGATCTTTTGCTGGTGATCAGTGACGCCCTGAGGTAGTCGGTAATGCTTTGACCTGACCCGGCCTGACCTGCAGGGGTACGACGAGAGCCTGGAGTCGTCCGAGCGTGCCTGCCAGGCGGCCGGCGCCGGCAGCGAACAGGCGGAGCGGGCGGCGGCTGACGAGGGCGGCCGCGCCGCCTCCTGGGCGCTCTCCTTCGAGCAGCTGCTCGCTGACCAGGCCGGACTGCACACGTTCGCCGTACGTAGGCGGCGCCGACCGGCGGTGGCCCGTCCCACTCACTGCTCCGCGCTCGGACACCACGTCACCAGCCAGGCACTTGGTCGCTAGTGCTTCGTCGTCGATGTTGGGCCATGTTGTCGGTGCGGACGTTCCGGTTCAACTCATTTGCACATGTACTGATTGTTGTGCCACAGTGTTTGGCCGGCGTGTTTGACCCGTTTTCGTTTGTGCCGTGCCCTGCGAGAGCGGCTGAGAGCTGACGGGCGAGGCCGGTCTTCACTCGGTCACGTGGACGCGCGCCCCTCCGTGCCGCTCACCGCCTCCCCTCCCCCTCCTCCTCCGTGCGGCAGGAGTTTCTCAAGAGCCAGTTCAGCCACGAGAACATCTACTTCTGGGTGGCGTGCGAGCGGTACAAGCAGCTGCCGGATGGCGAGGCGCGCCGTCAGGTGGCGCTGCAGGTGTACGGCCGCCATCTGTGCTTGGGCGCGCCCGAGCCCGTCAACGTGGACAGCCAGGCGCAGCAGGCGGCGCAGGACGGCCTGGACCAGGCGGCCGCCACCCTCTTCGATAAGGTGCGGCGCACGGACCGGCCGGTCCAGCGGCCGTCTCTTGTGATGGCGGGGTGTGTGTGGCTTCCTGGGGACACAGTACTGTTCGTGGTAGGGGAATGAGTGTAGGTGATGTGTGCGTGGTGGGGCACAAGGTGGCCCCCTCTGAGGGTATGTAGGCTTCTCCACGAACATAAAAGGGAGGCGGTCTCGGAGCGCAGTCTGTAGTGCGGATAAAACGGGGTGTTCTGCCTTCAGAAGAGAGTATCTGTGCCCCTTTCGGGCCTGAGCCATGATGGAGCCGCCATGCTTGTGGCTGGTTGCGTCTGGAGGGCCAGAGCGGTCGGCTATCTGTTCAGTTCCGCTCACTGCGAGGCGGGGAGGCGGCTGGTTGGCTGCGTGCTGCTCTCAGACTGGGTACATCGTTGTGCAGTGAAACAATTCATCTCTCCCTCGATCCTGTGCGTGGCCGTCGGACCAGCGCGGGCAAGCGCGGCAGCACGCACTCAGCCCGGGTTGTCAGTGTTGCCGCCGCGCCGGCGCTCCCCGGCCCGTCAGCTGTGGCTCAGTCCGAGCCGTCTGTGACTGGCGCACTCACTCCCGGACAGGCGCAGCATCAGATCTTCAGCTTGATGAAGTACGACTGTTTCCCGCGCTTCCTCAAGTCGAGCATGTACGTGGGCTGCCTGGCGCGGGAGCGGGACGGCCAGAAGCTGCCGTACCTGGGCGGCGACGAGCTCGACCCGGACCTGCGCACCCAGCCGGAGGACAAGGTTCGTCCGCTGAGAGGCCCGGCGCATGGCTGTCCCCACCCCCTTCCCATCCGTGCACGTGCGGTGGTCGACACCGTACGGAGACCCGTGGCGCGCGATTCCGCTTGCGTAATGCTGGAAGCGTTTTCATGCATGTGATGAGAGTCTCGCCGGCGCGTGCAGTGCTTATTGAAGCTACCTCCAAGCGGTGGAACAGAGCCGCGCGTGCATGGGCGCAGTGGCACTGAGAGGTCACTGGACGGCATTGAGGGGTGTCGCACAACAGCACCCTCCCTCTCCGTCACACATGTTTTACAAGCCAGGTGGCATCAGTAGCTCAAGGTGTTCTAAGTGCAGGTGCACGTAGCGTGAACCAACAGAACGAGGCCACCAAGATCGGCACTGCTCGTAGGAACGCTCGTAGATGCGTTCCGTCCACGGGCGCATGGCCGCCATGCCGTTCTCTGTACCGCGCCTAGGCTGGTCCCGCCCATCTCCTTACACCAGTAGCGCTGTAGGCCAGCCGCGCAGGGCGCGCTTTATTGCCGTTGTTGCTATCAGGGTTTGGCGACGCAGTCAACAGCTCAGGTCATTTTGTTTCTAAATTTCTCACGCCGATTTTCGCTGGGATGGGGAGGGGGAGGGGGGATGAAAGCGTTGACCGGAGCCAGGCTCGAGCGAGGCGCGCTGCCAGTCGTGTGACGCGGCGCGCCCGTGTCGCCACAGAAGGTGGCCGGCAAGGGCGGCAAGCCGGAGGCGGCCGAGCGGCGGCGGCGCTCGCTGCTGCCCTGGCACCGCAAGGACCGCTCCAAGTCCAAGGACCGCGGTGAGGCCGACTACAAGCGCAAGAAGCGGCAGCGCGAGCGCGAGGAGACCAGCTCGGTGCGCAGCGACCTCTCGGGCAGCCGCAGCTCGCTGGCCTCGGCCGACCTGGCTGCCATACAGCGCAGCGCCGGCAGCCGACAGGTGGGCACTGGCGCCGTCCGCTCACGTCCTCAGCCGTCACGCCCTCAGTTCTCACGCCGTCCGCGCACGCCGTCCGCTCACGCCTCCGCTCACGCCCGCCGCTCACGCCTCGTTCAGCTCTGTCCGCGTGCCGAGCCCTGACAGGTCGCATGCTACTCGGCTGCCGAGGGTCGACGGATGTGTATGGCACCAGCCGTTGGCGCTCGCTGCTGCTGTGTTTTGTCCGTCGGTGGCTGCCGCTGCGGCCCCCCCCCCCCCCCCCCCTGTCGCTGTGGTCACTGTCGTCCGTCTCTCGTCGCCCGTGTTCAGCTCTCCCGTCCTGTGAGTGCTTGGGTCCGCCCCGCGACCCCCCGACCCCGTCGCCAGCGTGCCGCGCTTCCGTGTGGTGACGTCACCGTCCGGTCCGTAGTCGCTGACGTCTGGCGAGGGCGCGGCGGCGCCGCCGGTGCCGGTCGCCGCCGTACCGGCCGCCGACGTGGAGTGCCTGCTGTGTCGTGTGCGGCTGCCGGACGCCAGCTCGGCCGTGGTGCAGGCCGAGCCGGACGTGTCCGTGCGCGTCATGCTGCAGCGCTTGGTGGACCGGCGCGCGCTGCCCTACAACTCGTGGGACGTGTACCTGGGCAACAGCGACAGGGTGAGTCGGGGTGGCGCCCGAGGAGCGCTGCCGGACCGGCCGGCGGACCGGCGGACCGGCCGGCCGCCGCTTCGGCTGGTCACAGCTGGAGGTGGTGGCGTCACGTGATGCACGGGCTGCCGTCAGGCGCGGAGGTGTTTTTCCCAAATGGCCAAATTAGAATTTGTGCTGCATTGCGGGATATGTAAATTGTTATTGACAAACGTGGACATCATCAGGTAAGATTGCGTCCTCATTTTGTTTTAGCTTGTTGCACTGTTTACGCGGCCTATTCCACACCGTCGTAGGACATGACCCACCTCTGGTTTGGATACGACCTCCAAACCAAGCCTAAATGACACAACAGGCATATCACGTCGCGCGGAAGCCATACCTTGCGCCATGGTATTGATTTCCACCCCTGAAATGCTTCACCTTATGTCGGCTATAACGTAGTGCGAATGGCCTACCTGTCATCAATCACCGACCTGAAGTTCCTGTGCGTTGTTCCGTGTCCGAACCTTCCGAAGTTCCTTGTTCCGTGTTCCGTGTCCGTGTCCGAACGGAGAGTCATCAGAGCCAACACTCGATAAGTCAGCGCGGAGGGGAGGGTGATGGCGGCGGCGCCAGTGCTGACCGGCCGCCGCCGCCGCCGGCAGCCGCTCGACCAGTCGATCGACTCGCGCCGGCTCGGCTGCAAGGAGATCCGCATGGAGCAGCGCGTGCTGTTCCGTGTCGACCTGCCCAACCACAAGACGATCGGCGTCAAGGCCAAGCCCAACCGGCAGGCGTGCGAGGTGCTCAAGCCCATCCTCAGCAAGTACGGCTTCAAACTGGAGGCCGTGCACGTGTTCGAGGTGAGCGACGCTGCTCGAGGCGGAGACCTGCGGCCAGGTCTGCGCCCGCTGTCGTCTTCAACATGGCGAGGACTCGATAGCGTGCGATGTTCTTACTAAATATGATTAGTTACGCTTAGATGTTATCCAACATACTTCTGTGTCTTTCGTACGTTTGTCGTATTTGCGCCAATCGGTGTCACGCACTGTCAGATTGTGATGCAGTGTTCTTGTCGGCCTTAAGGATTCGGTGGATTGCGCTTGGGAGGTCTGTGCTTGGCTTTCTCAAGCGCAAGACGTTTCGCAATTTCCGGCGTCTGGTAACCGCTGGGAGAAATTGGGGGTATTGCAAATTACTGCGCTCTTGAGTCTTCGCACACGATGCGCCGAATTCGATGTTCGCGACTCATGCCGTCGACTGGATTTAGGTAATGCCACCAGTTAGTTGTGTAATGGATTAACGCATGTTGGGACTCGTGTGCGCACGCCTTCGCTTCGTTGTCGGAAGGCAAGCTCACAAACTCCTCCCAGGGGTATGTGATTCTTGGTCTCGTCGTCGGACTATCAAACGGCCGCGCGCCTGGTGGGCTGTGGTAGTCATAGGGGCGTGTCTCGTGCTGTCACAGTCGAGAGATGTGCTGTGGCGGGCGCCGGGCGCGCTGTGTCGGCGCCTCAGTGGGCGCGTCTCGTGCTGTCACAGTCGAGAGGTGTGGTGTAGAGGGCGCCGGGTGCGCTGTGTCGGCGCCTCAGTGGGCGTATCTCCTGCTGTCACAGTCGAGAGGTGTGCTGTGGTGGGCGCCGGGTGCGCTGTGTCGGTAATGTCGGCGCCTCAGTGGGCGTATCTCGTGCTGCCACAGTCGAGAGGTGTGCTGTGGTGGGCGCCGGGTGCGCTGTGTCGGTAATGTCGGCGCCTCAGTGGGCGTGTCTCGTGCTGCTACAGTCGAGAGGTGTGCTGTGGTGGGCGCCGGGTGCGCTGTGTCGGTAATGTCGGCGCCTCAGTGGGCGTGTCTCGTGCTGCCACAGTCGAGAGGTGTGCTGTGGTGGGCGCCGGGTGCGCTGTGTCGGTAATGTCGGCGCCTCAGTGGGCGTGTCGCGTGCTGCCACAGTCGAGAGGTGTGCTGTGGTGGGCGCCGGGTGGGCTGTGTCGGCGTCTCAGTGAGCGTGTCGCGTGCTGCCACAGTTAAGAGGTGTGCTGTGGTGGGCGCCGGGTGCGCTGTGTCGGTGGTGTCGGCGCCTCATTGGGTGTGTCTCGTGCTGCCACAGTCGGGCGGCGGCGCGCCAGTGGAGCTGAAGCTGCCGGTGACGCGGCTCGACAGCCGCCACCTGGTGGTGCGATGGCGCGAGGAGGGCGGCGGGGAGCCGGCCGAGCCGCGCCGGCCCTTCCCCAGCCTCGACGAAATCACCAACCGCGTGTTCGAGGACCTGCTCAACGGCAAGGCTAGCGGCAGCTTCGACGACTTCGGCGTCATTGACTTTGACCAGAACTCCAGCAAGGTGGGCAGATTGATCTAGCCTGGGCTTTGCCCCGCTCGCTGTGGCGTTGATGTCCCTGGACCGTACCTGGTGTTCGCTTTCAGAAAAGTTGCGCGAGTAAATAGATGACATTTAGCCCTAAAAGTGTTAACCTGTTCGTTGTTGAAGACTTGTATGCTGGTGGATGAGTTAATAATCAGAAGAAGAGTGATTGGAGGTACGATGTTCTGATGTTCGCCGTCATCAGGTGGTTAGAGAGGGGAGAGAAAGGGAGTAAAAAGGAGGCGATACGCCTATGATGCCCCTGCGCCACTCCTGGTGCTGGACGGAACAGCTGCCGTTGTAAAGTTTCATTGCATTCCGTAATCAGACCTACATTCAAGTTGCCTTTGCATTCCGTGATGAGGTGTGATATGTCGTCTGATACACCGAATGTGCGCTCGAGTGGCCACTCATCTTGAAGGTGGTCCAAGAGTGTGTTTGAACAGACATGCGTGCATGGGCCGTCGTCGCCTGCCAAGCGAACTGGTCCGGAGAATTTCGTCTCTGGACAGGGGTGATGTTCTGTCTCTTGCGCCCTGTATCTCTGCAGGAAGACGGCTGCTGGCGGGCGGTGTACTTGTTGCCACGTTCGCATGTGTTAGTCGTGACTGTGGGCGCTGGCTGCGAGGGTTGGTTCGGGGCGTCTCCCGGCTAAATGTACCACCGCCACCTAGTGGCAATCGACGTGAACGATGCCGACACTAAATGGGCTTAGATGTTCAATTGCTAAGCGCCAAAATTATTATGAGGAGAGCGGTGGCAAACTGCCGTTTATCATGGCTGCAAAGGACAGTGACTTTGGCCTGGACCATCGAATCCAGCTCCGGGATGGGCTGATCGGGGTGGTCTTTTGTTCAGAAAGTAAACCTCCTGTGTACATTCGTTATGACCATCTATTGAATTAAACCGTGGTTTGAGGAAACGTAAATTACGTCGAAAGTTTGTGCATCTCCTGTTTGGGCCTCTGCCGTCAAAATGGCACCAGTCATGGCACATTAGGCTGTGACGCGTCTGTGCCCTAAGCTGTGGATTATTACGGTGCAGGTCTCGAGTCGGTGGTTCCCTTTGTCACTTCCGGACTGCTCACGTGCTACTGTAACGTGGAAACATACCAAGCATTGCTCGCCGCCTTACCCATGCACCCACGCAGGCAACCCAGCAACGCCTACATTTTTAGGCTATTGGTAGTGTGGCTATACGTCTGGGAAATCAGAGGTGGATATTTCGATGACCCACGGCGCTCGCCGTTCCTGCCAGGATACGGCAGGCGACACCATGTAGCCCCAGCAGTCGAGTGTGTCGTAAAGCCGCCGATCGGCGCCCGAGTGTACCATGTGTAAGTGGTGTGCTGCGGAGCGCGCCGTGCAGCCGTGCTCAGCTGCGCCTGTCGCCGACAGACGGACGCCAGCAGCTCGGACCGCTCCTGTGGCCTGCTGGCGTCGATGGCGCGCCGCAACTCCCTGGGCCGCGAGCCGCGGCGCGCGCACCGACACCAGTCGGCGGCGGAGGCCGGCGGTGAGGCGCTGCGACCGGCGCCGCCGCCGCCGCCTCCCCAGCTGGCCGACGCCAAGGAGACGGACGGTGGGTGGCGAGGCCGGCGGGCCGGGCTGACGCCGGTGCCCGTGTCGGGTGGGGTGGTCGTTAGTGGTACTGAGTTTGGGTTGACGGTATGCGATGCGTCCGTATGCACCGCAGGCGGCGCTGACGGCTTGTGGGGGCAGCATCACACTGCCGCATTATGATGGCTGGGTTGGTGCCGAGGCGACATTGTGGTCGCTGGGTTGGTGCCGAAGCGACATTGTAGTGGCTGGGTTGGTGCCGGGGTGATATTGTGGTGGCTGGATTGGCGCCGAGGCAAAATTGTGATGGCTGGATTGGTGCCGAGGCGACAGGTTAGTGGCTGGGTTGGTGCCGAGGCGACATTGTGATGGCTGGGTTGGTGCCGAGGCGACACTGTGGTGGCTGAGTTGGTGCCGAGGTGGCGCCACATTCGAGGGGCCCACGTAACCGGCCATTTTACTGGCATCGCGTTAGATGGCTTAGGTCACCAGTTGTTTGACCGGCTGCTGTTTGACGGCTCCGCTCCATCGGCCGAGGATAGGCGTCTCCGAGGCGGACGCGCCGTGACGCCGTCGCGTGGCGGCCCGCCTGCGTGTGCCTACAGTCGCGGCCGGCCGTGCGCGGGTCTGACGGCGTGTCTCCTGTTGCAGTGGCGCTGTACGAGGGCCTGAAGCGGGCTCAGATGTGCCGACTGGACGACCAACGGGGCACCGAGATCAACTTTGAGCTGCCCGAGTTCTTGAAACGGCGTGATGCCGTCCAGGTGAGGCCAGTAGAGCGAACAAGCCCTGTGACGGCTTTGCGGTTGCGATGCTGAACCAAATTTGCGAATCAGATAGCCGTTGCCGAAATAAGAAATACTTTAGCGGGTTGTACATAGCTCACCGGCCATGAAAGGCTATCGCAGTTATCTGTACGTCCGTACCTTGCCTTCTTACCCGGCACGTCGCCTCCCGGGAATGGCACGGAACTCGTCTGGCCGCATTCCCGCCGCCGTGGCCGCGCACCCGGTGAGCGCGTGGCGTGTCGTCTCCACTGGCCGTGGCTGACGCTGTCCTCGGCGTCACGTGCCGCAGAACAAGGAGAACTACTGGCCGGAGGCGGCTGGCGCGCCGGTGCAGCAGCTGCGGCGGCGCAGCGCGGTGCGGCCACTGGCCGGCGGCATCCTGCCCACCGACCAGCAGGCGGAGGACTACTTCCAGGCCGAGTTCGAGTCGGGCCGCCTCAGCCTGGGCCTGGGCGACAGCGGCCAGCTGGCGTGCCCGCCGATGCCGCGTCTGACGCCGCGCCGGCCGGACGCCGCGTCGCCGCCGCTGCCGGCGACGCCCGACGCGCTGGCCACCTCGCTGCACCTGGACGAGGCGGCCTTCTCGCGCCGACGGCCGCTGGCCGAGCGGCGGCGGCGGCCGTTGCGGTCGCGGCCGGCTTGTGCCCGGCCGCCGCCACGCCGCCGCCGCCGCTGCCGCCCAAGCCCAAGGTGCTGGCGCGCGGCCCGCCGCCGCGGCCGCCGGCGCGCCCCAGCGCCGCCGCCCATGAGCTGGCCACCGGCCGCTCGCGCAAGGCCATCTACCTGGAAAAGGCGGAGAAGCTGAACATCAGCTTCGTGTAGCCGAGGCGGCGGCGGCGGGCGGCGGCCTCCGGAGTCCTCAGTGCCAACCCGGAGAGGCCGAGCAGTGCGGCCGCTCGCTGTCGGCGGTCGGGTCCAGGGTCGGGCGGGTTCGGATTTAGCGCCGGAATGGGTCCAAGAGAACGGCCAAACGTGCGGTAGTGGGGGGTGACGCTCCCGGACCGTATCATCAAACGGCTCTTCCATTGGACGAGCCTCGGGGTCGTAGTACATAGCATGATCAAATGTGAAGTGCCTCTGGTTGTATGGCGTTGTGATGCAATGTCCGCAAGTGTCGTTCCTTCTATCGAGTATTCTTTTTGTGCACAAAGCAATGTGGTCTTCCATGCTCCGGTAAATGGGGAGCGATGTTGAACGGCGGCAGAGATGTCCATAAGCAGATCATTGATTGGTAGTAGTGTATGTAGATGCGGGGGCCATATCTGTACAGTGGAGTAGGGACGTGCGGAGAACGGTCGCAGTTAACACTCTGGATGCGCGACAAGTGCGCACACGCGAATAAATTTCGGTGCATTTGTTGGTGCAAGGAATTATCTGTAGAGTGGATCATATGCAATGAATCAATGGTTGATACTATCATAGTTGTGAATTAGAACAAGCAGCCTTTTGCCGCGTTTTTTTGGAAATATGTGTGTTGGTCGCTGCGAACATTGCCGCAGCGCCGTGACATACGTGTTTTAGCCAAATGCCAATTGTATATGTCCTGTTTGTAACGATTTAATATATTCTACATAAATACTTGTGTACCGGGAGTTGCCAACTGTAGATGACCGACCGTCTATCCGCTCGTACTATACACTGACATGTCAGAATGAACGGGCCGAGACGATCCTGACTGGCTGCAAGTGGCTCAGAAATCAGGACATCCCGCTCCGAAGACTCGTCCCCCGCAGTAGGTCTCGTATGTGATGAAGTGACCGTCAGCAGCCCCTGTGCTGCCATCATTCGTGACGCCCAAGGTGATCGCGGTTTATCACCGTGATGCGAGACTGCGATGTAAGCTGGGTCTTTGCCCGAGGTGTGGCACTTGGGTGGTATGCGCCGCTGCCGCGACGGTGCCGTCCGATCCGTGCTCATGCCGTCTGTCGGGAGTGCAGCGACCACTCAGCCGGCTTTGATCATAAGCGTCGGCAGGAATCCGCTCACGCAGCTCAGCCCAAGACCTCCCACAGACCGGCGAGCCAGCCGGCGGGCGGACGGGTCAGAGGCGGCCGTACGGTACGGTTCAGGCCCGAGACCTGCACAGCCGGCCCGCTGCGCAGGCCAATCCATAGACGGCAGGTGCGGTTTATTCGAGGTCTGGATTGATTGGTTTCCTGAGATTCACCACGTTTGGCACGCATTTTGAGATGCGTGCCAATGAGATGGATTCCGCGAACTGCCCCGCTTCGCAGGAAATCTGATTATAGCCTTGTAATTCCTCGCCGGGTGATGCAAGAACGGCAGCCTTGGTGGCCAATGTCCTCGCACATTTGTCATGCAGTGTCAGGAATAGTGTTGTGCGACAAAATCCTGTGGTTCTACATCCCTGCATGATCGCTGAGTCCCAGCATGGTACGCTTACCCGGTCAGCCGGCCTTCTCCGAAAAGATGGGGCAAGAGGAGACTTGGGCTCTTGGTTTTCGGCCTTCTCAAGTGTTACCTTGAACAAGTCTTATCTTTTCTATGCCGAGAAGTGTTGATTAGATGTACTTATCGAATATATCTCATGTATTTTGAAAATGCTCAACGTTTCCAAAAGCAGTCAGCGTCGTGAGTGAACAAGGTAAACAATGAAAAACAGTCATCCAAAATTTAGGCTCATGAAAGACAAAACGGCTTGAACTGTGTGAAGAATCGGCTACTGAGAAGAAACTGGCATAGCCAACCAATCCAGCCCCTACATCCTAACCCTCTGTACACCGTAGGCCTCTTCATACTAAGAACATTATACAGGAGCCTAGTTTGGCAACAAGCCTGAAAATGCACAAATAACAGGACATTCAGGGGCGGAACTCGAAGAATCCAGTGCGGTCCATCAAACAAGCAATTGCTACTCCGGAAGCGCCTCTGATTCGACGTCACGTACCCGACGCCTCCGTAGCAAAATGTAACGGTCATCTTCATGTATCACATCACGCCTATAGACCTAATGGGTGATGTAGTTGGTTCCTGTGCATCCTAGTTTTTATTTTTGCTTAAGATTTGGTGCCGACTTAGCTCCAACCTAATAACGCCCACATGGAAAGGGATGCGTGACCACAGTGTGACCAGAAACGTCCCATGCCATTGGCTGCTCGAAACACAGACTGCTAAGCGGAGTGATCTGGACGGCTCGCACCGAGAATGCGATTATAAATTAACTCACTTAGTTCTGAGCTCCAGTGCAGTTATTCAAGTGTCAGGGTAGACATTCCGGTATCAGTGCAGTTATTGAAGCTCCCATATCCTGCAACCGTTACACGGCGCGGACGTCTGGCATTAGCACATGGTGCTAAGGTTGGCCGAGTCGCAGGCGGCTAAGCCGAAAGGTTTGACGACTCGTACCGAGTGTAAGGTACGGTTAATCTTATATACTGGAGGCTTGATGCTCACACTTACGACCGACGCATCATTTCTAAACGAGCTCGAATTCATAACAGCTACTGAAAACACGTTCCGAGACGACGTTTGTGTGCAAAGCCTCAGACGAAGACTACGAATGGGCAGCAATGTCAATACCCTGAGGCCTACGTTGGTTTGCGCTGTTACTAAAATGTATGCGTAACTTTTCATCTGTGCCATCAACACGAGTTCTTGCGCCCAGTTGGCAAAGAACTGACAGCCCCATTGACCCAGAGAGAGGTCATGACCCTTGAGGTGGGTCACCGGGTCGAATGACCTCCGCGAACCCAAAAATCGAGCACTGGTTGGTACAGCATTAATTTCGCGAGGAGGCGATCTTTCCCCAGTTGACGCCATCACGATGGCTGCCGGCGTAGTACGAGGTCACCAAGGTCACCAAGGTCAGGTGTCAGGTTCGAACCAAGGACCTTTCTACTGACGCACGTTCACCGGCGCGAAAAAACATCAGACAACTGCACCAGAAGGGGCTCAATGCAAGTGGCGACATGACAAGTCATAATATTTTCGGGGTGTATCGGTTAGAGCTAGTGGACTCGACCAGACGAAGATTGAATGTCAACGCCTTTGGTGGTCGATTAGCCTGCTCCACGGCCTCTTTCAGCAAAATTTAAACTCAGCTCAGTGACGTCCATAAAAAGAAGCTACTTTAAAAGTGGGCTTGATCGCCAACTCCCGAGGATCCACCACCTCTTATCAACAGGGCAGCGCCCGTCGGCCCGTCTCGGTGATAATGCCAATGTCGTCGAAGACGTGCCTTGTGCACCTTCCAAAAGGGAGGAGCTCGGTTGAACACGATTACTGTCGACTACGTGGACGTGGAAAATATGCAGGTGAATACATTTGCTCCTCGGTTGAATAGGTCCTAAGTAATATAATCATGCACAATCTGACGAGTATTCCGCGTATCCATGCATCAGCATGCGTGTAATGTCTTCTTTCACAGCAAATCCTATTATCACTTTTAATTTGCCGGTGAGTGATGCAATGATCTTAACCTTGACTTAACAAAGCGCGCCGCGCTCGCGAAGGCAGCTGTGTTTAAGTGTAAAGACGCCTCCTCGGTAAGATCAACAGGAGCCAGTTAGCTCTCGCATGTCACAATCTGTTGCTTTCTTTAATACAAATTGGGAATTCCCCCAACAGAGTTTGTATTTGGAGAAAAACGTGCAGCGTGTATATTGCATTAAACCCCACGCTACACGCTATGTTGCGTTCAAGGTCTATACATCAGGGCCAGATGTGTGCTGCGCATGGTGCGACAGCTCTTTCAGCACACAGTGCACTGGCCATGGCAACAAACACACGACTGGCCAACGACTACCCACGATCACTGGCTGGCAGCTTTGGGCAATACAAAACCTTACCCAATACAAATCCAATACAAAGCGGAATTCGTAGAGCTATAGCTCTGCAGCTGGTGTGTCGGCTAACAGATCCGACAAAACATCTACCGCTCCGAACAACACGGTATTCCACAGCATAACACGTTACATGTCATTTCAACGCAATCATTACATTTCAATGCTTCCACTCTGGCAATGGTAGTAGAGTCCACAAGGCATCGCTCATAAACGAATTTATTATGTTTCACCCAGGTTTGAATTATGAAGTGACGCCAGTGATTTGTCCTCATGAAGTTTCATATGTGCCGCCTGCAGCCTGTCATTGTCACTGTCGAGCTTTGATTGCTCGGGATGCCTAAGATTTAGACTTTATAGTCTTTCGGGTTAATGAGACTACATCGGAATATGTCGTCAAGAAGTCGTATAAGAGGCAAAACTGGACAGAGTACAGCAATGTGTCAGTTAAGTGTCAACAGACCAGGTTTGTTGGCACGCCCGGGCATTAACGCTGCCACGCCGAACAGATGGCTCATTCGAGTTCCAGTGAGGAGGAGTTCGACTGAACAACATTAGACCAGCGGTGAGGGATCGGGTTGATAGAACATCGTTAGGTGTTGGGAGATGCTGGCCAGAGCGTGGGGGGTGTCGGGAGACAGGGGACGGGGGCGAGAGTTGAGGGTCATGCGAGGGCCGACGCCGCGTCTGCTGCTGTACGAACCATCACCGTCACCTTTGACGGTAATATCACTGCTATGTCGACTCGCTCGTGGTTGCGTCTCTCACAACCGGGCTTCAATATTATGCCGACAGCTGGCTATATGCGTGTTAAGGTTGTCAGCATGTCGCTATGCCCTCCAATAAATGAGCCTATCCGCGGCTTTTTTATTATATTTACCAACCAAGCTACCTTGCAAGTATGCAATCATGTAGCAGTCTCCGCCCTGCTCTGCTTGCTTCCACGCCCACGGCGTCGCTTCCACATCGGTCGACTTTGTATACCCGCTTATTTGTGATCAGAACGAAGAACGCGCACGAAAAAGAAGGGAAAATTGTTGATAGCGCTGATGCTAGCAGTAGCACCAACACGTTCATTTCATAAGCGTGTACCGAATATACAGGAGTGGCACCGGGCATAGCTGATGAAAATGCATTTTAAGAAGGCTCAGGCTTCAGAGACTCCCAAATAAACTCGTTGTGCCAGCTTTCGTGACTTAGCCGTCAGAAGAGCGTAAGACGCCGCTGGTGGCAGGTGGCAGCTGGTCCAACGCTCCGCGAAGCGCAACGACACAGCTGCGAAGCTTACGCCGAGCTGCAGTGAAGTTTCTCAAGCGCGCGATTGCTGCAGACGGCTGCAAGATTACTGACGAGCAACTAGCCGGGGCTCCGATTTCTAGGTACAGATTGAGATGGGACATGCCACCACACAAATTTTCCTGGTCCCATTAGCCTTAGTCGCCTGCTCATCATGGCGGCCGAAAAGATCACATGAGTTCCTACTCTATAGGTGATATCTTACACAAGAATGTTTCGGTCGACCTCATTTTCAAGCATCCACAGAGCGAAGCGCGCACCATTTCAGGGGGAGCACGCCTGCCGGGCACGCTAGCGCCTGCTATCAGAGACGTCACCGAGACCCGGTGAGCTGTTTGCAGTTTGCGTAGATACAATGATAAAACGGATTGTGTCAGGATGGTGAAGACAGCAAATTTGGAAAAATTGCCGCTAGTGCCACCACGACACACTGCATAACGATCCTAGCATTATTCACGGGCGTCGGTGAAATGGCTATTATGTAACCACGACCTTCCGCATAGAAACCGACGGAAAAAATATGCGGCGGGCGGGGCTCACATCCGAGTGTCTCCATGAAATGGTCGTGTGTCTTACTGATTACTCCGCTTACAACCTAATTACGCTTCATCCGAACCTATGGTAGGAAAACCGGACGGCGCAGAAGAGCCCTGGTGTGTGGTTTGTGATGCAGGCAGGTCGGTAAGATCAGATAAGGCCAGAAACCGCCTGCTGTAGTGCAGTCTGCAATGCAGTTCGGCCCCAGCCGAGGCGCTGCGGCAGCTGGTCCACTCCTACTGGAGTGTAGCCTGCCACGCAGTCCGGCCCTAGCCGAGGCGCCGCGGCAGCTGACCCACTCCTAATGGAGTGTAGCCTGCCATGCAGTCCGGCCCTAGCCGAGGCGCTGCGGCAGCTGGTCCACTCCTACTGGAGTGTAGCCTGCCACGCAGTTCGGCCCTAGCCGAGGCGCTGCGGCAGCTGGTCCACTCCTAATGGAGTGTAGCCTGCCATGCAGTCCGGCCCTAGCCGAGGCGCTGCGGCAGCAGATCCACTCCGAGTCGCCCGGTCGCCAGCTGACTCGCCGAAATCGACCCCATTCCCCGCGAGTGGTCGGCACAGTGCGCGTCGGGAGGACTGTGCGCCTGTTGACAGCGGGCGGCGCCCGGCCCGACTTTCGTCCAGCGGGGATCGAGGCCGCTAATTGTCGGCGGCCGGGCCGCGGGCTCTCGCCGAGCACGAGTGCCGGCCCTCGAGGTGTCAGATCTGACACCGATTCATTCCGGAGCGTCACGCCGCCGCCCGGCCACTTTGGAGCGCAGCTGGAGCCGGCCCCGCCGGCTGAGAGGTGACATGCGGCGCTCGCGGCTGAACTCAGCGCGACCGCTCCATGCGCAGAGCCCCGGCATACGACCGACAGTGCACGGGGTCCTCGCGCGCTCAGAGTCGAAAACCCTCGGTAAGGCATGTCCTTTCACACATAGGCCCCAGTTTACTAGCTTAGTCGGGTGATTTCTAAGCTTCTGTGATTGAGGAGGTGCATTAAGTTTCTGTAATTGAGGAGGTGTATCATTGTGTGTGGAGGATGCGACGAATGCTCAGACGTCCACCGCGATGTGGACTAGTGTTTTTCTGCGCCGTGCAAGGACGTTTTTTAATGCAAAAACGTTCAAGGAAAGCAGAAGTGACGAAATGGCTTACATCACGTCAGGTGCCAGGAGACTCGCTTACGAACTCGAAGAGTAGCATGGTTCGCTGAAGCAGGCTTAGCCGTAGGAGGGAACTGCACAAATAATGCACAATGGGTGGCAACGAACAAGACGTCTGCAAGGCTCGTAGACATTCAGGCACCCAGAGATAGTCGAAGGTGCTGGGGCATCGAAATGAGGTGAAGTAACAGCACCCTAGGTAACGCCACCAAAAACTCCGCTCCACTCGGCACCCTAAGTAACTCTAACCTAACAGCACCCTAGGTAACTCCACTGCGGCTCGGTTTAAACAGATGAACAATTTCTTTGACACATTCCAAGGGCTCCGAAATAGCCAACAGGGGCTTCAATAGCCATCTTCTTGCCAACAAACGACGGCAGCGCTCAAGTGGTTCAAAACGATTAGGAATTCTGAGCGGCCAGGAGGGCTCGAGAATGTCAGGATGATATGTGTGTGCGTGCATGTGTGTGTGTGTGTAGTTCGCTTAGTAATGAACCTTTGACAGGACATGTTTGTCTGCATCTTGACCTCTTAGTACAAATTGCGCCTCGACAAAAGTCAGGTTGGCAAGACCTGACCTTTGTTTTATGTTTTTCATCCATGTTTTGTCTCATATATGCACGTGTTTGCCCAACAGTCATCGCCAAAGCTCACGTCGTCTGGCCGATAGGACCGTCGCTGACACCGCGGTAGATGCAAATACCAGAATTATCTTATATTGTCGGTTTCGAGGAGCAAGATACCTGGGTATCCTCCAAGATAACTGAAGTGGAAGGCAACATAAAAGCTACACAAACTGAACCACTAGATAACCCAGCAATCGCACACAACAACGGCGCCCGGTCAGACAAGTCAGTCGGTGATAAATTAGTGATTATATATTAATGATCCACCCAACTCCCCAAATTTATTGCTTCTCAATCTATATCTTATCTTGTATTCGTTAAAATTCACTTTGATTTCTTACTACATCTTTAGTTAGTTACTAATTGCAGCCACACTACTATGCAGCATATTAAAATATTTTTTTCTAGAGCCACAGGGATATAGCGCATTCCTGCAGTGCCGGTGTCCCAGAGCATATGTCGATGCGTGTTCGGATGGGCTGTCAGTTGTCCTCCGCGCGATGGGGGACCGGAAGGCTTCCCCAGGCCCACAGCAGAAATGACCAACCTCAGCTTTCGGCAGCCACGCGCTGTTACGATAGTAGACAAGCAGCTCGCATGGGGAGAAACGATACATTTGTGGTGAGGATAGCTCACCCACTTGATCCGAGAAAAGCTGGAGCCGCTGATTTTCAAGCGTTCTACGACTTGAGTGTGTATCTCGTGTACCGGACTAGATGGAGGCTTAAAAAATATTGTATTCGCACATGCCTGCATAAAAATGTCAGTTGATCTGAAAATAACATCATTATTGACCCATCTGAGAGATCCGCGGCCGACCGATTCGGCTCACCGCGGCATAGTGTGGTGAGTACAAACCGACTGATAGTGTTGTATGTTCGGTAACCATTAACTGCTTGCTAGGTTGACAGACGGCACAGAAACATGTACTTTATCGCCATTCGATGGAGCGGACATTATGTTGCAGTCTGGTATGGTCTGATAACAATGAGTGATGCATTTCTTGCATTGTTTATTGTCAAATGAATGTAGTTCATAACTGATCCGTCTGTCACCAGTGATAACTGCACACCTTGTAACGTTAAGGATTGACAACGTAATAAAAGTTTGCTAGATAGCACACACACACACACACACACACACACACACACACACAACACACACACACACACACACACACACACACACACACACACACACACACACACACACACACACAGATAGCAAAGATACAGTAACCGTCTGTTTGATTGATAGTCAATGATGTGGGGATGCTCCATCAATACAATGTTTACGAGCTGAGAATGATATTATCACGCTACAACGTAACACAACATCTCGGCCTTATGAATTGTGATAGCGATACCTGCAATGTAATATTCGGTTCAAAAGCGGTGTTGGCAGTGATCTGTTATAACAACGTTCGACAATGCAGACAAATGCAGAACGCATTCAGGTGAGGCAATTTACGTGTCATCTTACATGTCTCCTCATTCTTTTATTGCAATCCATTAACCACTTGGCTTAGACGGGAATGCATATCAGGGGTATTGTGTACATCTGATATGCCATCGAGCGGTTATGTAGTCATGTGGGGAATGGCCTGGACCAGGTAGTTTTCGCGGACCGCAGAGGCATAACGTCACCATTCGCGCCTATACGCTACGGTGTGGCATGTCGCCTGTGCGCGAAGTGATGTACCGAGGCTCGTGCCACTGAACGCCGCCTAGCCGCCTTCCTGGAGTCGCCTCCGTGCCGTGTGACGCGCTGCACCCGTGCCAACAAGCACCTGCTCGCCGGCCGCCTGGAGTCGCCTCTGCGGCGCGGCGCGCGTGCCTGTCCCGGGCCGCCCCCCGGCCGGGCGGACCGGCCGGGTGGCTGGGGCGGCCGGGCTCGCCAGTGGCGCCCGCTGCGGTGAGCGGGCAGGTGGGCGGCGCAGGTGTCCCGGCCGGGTAGGTGCGCGCGCGCGGCGGGCCAGCGCCGGATCGCGACCGGCGGCGGCCCCACGCCGAGTGTTGACTCAGGAGGCTCGGCGCCGGACCGCGCGCCGCGAGACGTCGGCGCTGCGACCGGCGGGACCGCAGACCGCAACTCACAGGTGGGTGGTCAGCCGGGGGCGGGGCAGCGTCGGCCGCGGCCGCGCACGCACGGCCGGCTTGTTGGTTTTGGCCGGGGGTGAGCGCTGGCGGCACCAGCGCTGGCGGCACCAGCGCTGTGAGCGCCGATCGTCAGCTGCTCAGGCCAGTGCCCCCCCCCCCCCCGCCCCCTCCCCCCAGCACCCGTACACACCAAACCGGTTTCGGCGAGGCGGTGGCAGCGTGCCTCCGCACCTGGAGAGCCAGGCGTCGATTTAAAACACTTGTCGGTCACGGGAGAGACCGAGCTTAAGCATGTGAAGCCTCCAATAGGGGAGAAATGTCATGGGAAGTTTCCCCAGCTCTGAAGTAGGTACGCTCCCTGCGAGGCGGTCACGCAAAAGTAATGTCGCTGACCTTCGCGGGGTATTCCGCACTGCATGGCGCCGCGACAGGCCGGCGCCAGGTCGGCCGGCGCCAGGTCGGCCGGACAGCGACAGCCGGTCACGGCGTCTCCGGTGTGCCATTGCGACCGGTGGCACCACCTCCTGGCTCCCCCGGCTGTGCCGCACCGGCCGCGCTGTCTTGGTCCACGCGCCGCTAATTGGTGCCGCCGCGTCCTTGAGTGCGTGGCCTGCATCAGCGACCGCTGACCGCAGAAACCGCAGCCGCCCGCGGCGCTCCGCAGGCCAGATCGTGAGCTGGTTAGTGATGGGCAAAAACTGGGGCGACCGAGTTTATCCCCAGGGCGTGTTTCGTGAAGAGCTTGCAACGATTCCAGGCGTGAGTTTAGCTCGCCGGTGTTTTGCGCACCTTAGGTAATTATGGAGTTAATGAGGCAAATTATGTCAATGAAGTAAGAATTCGAAAATCACGAATAGGTTGCACCGAAAGCCTTGTCAAAACCGAGCATTTTTATTTGGATATGAAGGAAGCACAGACGTGTTGCCCTAGACTATTTTGTACTTCTTATTTGTTCAGTAATTTTCTTTTCACCCTTGGTAATTCAGCAAAGCGTGGGCTTGCATGGAAGGCATGGGTGGCCGGTAGGAAAGGTGTGCACCCCAAGGTGTGACGCTTCACTATGTGATCATTTCTTCCACAACGTTCCGGTCGAAAACAAAGCGCCTCAATATTTCAGGTTGGCTATGATCTGCCGGACTGCAAAGCTGCTTGTTGGAATATGTTCTACATAGAACAGATAAAGCACTTACATGGGCCCATTAAACTCGCATTCGTCGAATCACACCGCGTGTCACTGTTTTAATCTGATCTTGCCATGGCGGGTGGCGCGTCATGGTCCGGCGACTAGTCACAGTTAGACGGAAAGACCAAACGTTGGAGCTTATCACACCGCTCCTCGAGGTGGCTATCGGTGCCTTGCCCGAGAAATGACTAAGAGGAGAACGGGACCTAACGGCGGTCAGTCAACGCCGACGCTCACTGGTGTGAGAACAGCTGCAATGAGCATCACGTCAACAACATAAGGGTATCTGGCGTCTGGGCTGGATGATAAAGTAACACACATTGTAGATTCGCCGTCTTACCCATGTCTATAAAAACAACAACCGCCATAGCGAGCCAAACCCTCTGACGATGTGTTGATACAGCGCATCCAGTGACGGCTCGGGAACAAAGGTCAATCGGCCACATACACGTCGTCATCCGCCAGAAGAGACGCGTCAACATTACAAAACGCCACACGTTTCGTCACTGAACACACGCAGCGTTCGCTGAGGCCGGAGCCGCGCGCCCACGCCTCAGCTCAGGGCCCGCGGGTGCCACACGGGGGCGCCGTCACGTCGAAGGCCGAGTTCCCAGAGGCACAGGTGCTGGGATCCTGGGCGCCGCGGATGTGACCAGGCGGCGCGTCGCGGTCGGCCCGGAGCCCGGCGCGTGACGCGGCGCTGCCCAGGTGCGACGTCGACCTCGCGAGCTCTCTCTGCTTCTGTTTGGCCAGCACTTCACGGCGCGCGCCGAACCACCGCGTTCCCGGCACCCGGGCGAGAGGGGAGAATAGCGCCGCCCGGGAGAACCAGCGGGCGCTCGGCCGGCCAGAAGGGTTGTTATGTCCCAGAACGGCGCTACGCCCAGCTTCGAGGCGGGGGCAGATGGCCGGCTCGTAAACATGGTTTTGAAATGGGGTGGGACGAGGACGCCGCGCGGCGGGGTTCTACTGCCGACATAAACCTGGTTACGAGCAGTGGTAACCTTGTTGCCATACCACGACTAAAAGGCCGGGTTAAGCATACGAGGGGTCTGCAAGTACACGCGCGTGTATTTTGTGCGACGTTGATTTTTCGACACCAGGTGCCTTTAAATCTCGGACGGGACAAAGGCATACGTGTGTTGGTCGTTGCGCAGCTGCAACTCGCAATGTACAGCGCAGCCGTGGGGCGTACAGGCGTATCTATAAAGCTTTATCTCAACAACCGTCTGTCACGTTCAAATACGAGTGTTGGGGTGCGATGCAGGCAGTGGGGTGCAGGGACCACCCGGTCACGTACCTCCCTATTGGACGGCGAGCGTGTGGGCCGTGCTGTTTGTGACCTGACGGCGGTCGGAGGACGTAGCGTTGTTTGCGACAGGCTCGCTGGAACCGGATATCAAAGTACGTGACGTTACATTTTCGTGGCACGGTGAACAGTGCTTGTAATCGGCGCGCAAACAACACAGCCGATATTTACGCAGTTGTCGCCGGCTCATTATAGCTGCTTGGTCGACTTCCTAAAACGCGATCCGCAACCGTTCTTTGCTTGCAATGCACGTTTCTGCTCATGCAGCGTCATGGGGTTAATACTGCATTGCTCCGGGAGATGTGGGCCATTGTCCCATCTTATTGTTTCCGTCGTGCTAGTTTGAAGCAACAAGCACTAAAGGTGTGCCCTCCGATGTTGGTGCAGGCTCCAGTGAGAATGGTTAGGTGCTGAAGACTCAGAAATTCAGCATATTGTACAGATGATCTGGGCGCCTTTTACTCCCTTGGTGATCAACCCCTCAAGCTTTATACCTAAAGCAATCAAGAAGTGGTAAATGTATAAAACGACAGGCAGGGTCAATCGCCGTCAAATGAGCTGGATTTTTTTGCTGTTGGTAAAGGGGGTGGGGCAGGCGTCCAGTGCCGCGAGCGTCATGCACACAAATGGCTTGGTTTAGATTAGAGCTGTAAACCTGCTGCCTGCTTGTCCGCTAGAGCTGACGGCAATGAAGTGGCCAATTCAGCGCTCTAATTTGACCCTAACCTACTCCGATCCAGGGCACGGGAAAGCGCCTCTTGTGAGAGTCCACTGCGGTGTCTGCATCTCACCTATACCCCGCCAACATGCAGGGTGGCGACACCTCTGACCCGCGCAGTTACATGCCCGAGCACACCACAAACCGACCTCCACCCGCGTCCGTCCCGCCTGTCTCGGAGCGACGGCCATCTCTCTGCGAGAGGTCTCTCCAGGCCGTCCGGACGCCACAGGTGTGGGCCGGCGCGCAGGCCCCGCCGCGGCGCTGCCCTGCTCGGGACGTGCCGCCGCCGCCGCCGCCGTTTTTACGGCGTGGACGTGCCGGGCCGGGCCGGGCCGAGCGGCCGCCCGCGGCGGTCAGGTCACTCGAGCGGCGGCCGCGGAGGCTGGCTCATGGCCGGGCGCCAGACACGGCCGCGGGCAGGGTTAGCACCCTGACCGGTGCTGGCTCGAGCCGGAGTCGGTACTGACCGGTGCTGGCTCGAGTCGGGGTCGGTACTGACCGGTGCTGACTTGAGCTGGGGTCGGTACTGACCGGTGCTGACTCGAGCTGGGGCCGGTGCTGACCGCTGCTGATTCGAGGCGGGTTCGGCACTGACCGGTGCTGACTCGAGCTGGGGTCGGTTCGGACCGGTGCTGACTCGAGTCGGAGTCGGTACTGACCGGTGCTGACTCGAGCCGAAGTCGGTACTTACCGGTGCTGACTCGAGCTGGGGTCGGTACTGACCGGTGCTGACTCGAGCTGGGGCCGGTGCTGACCGCTGCTGATTCGAGGCGGGTTCGGCACTGACTGGTGCTGACTCGGGAGCGAACGGCGATGACCGATAATCACCCGAGCTAATCTGTTTTGGCGGGCAGGTTTTGGCAGGTTTAAATCGGTCTTGGTACAGATTGAGATGGGACATGCCACCGCACAAATCTTCCAGGTCCCATTAGCCGCAGCCGTCTGCTCATCATGGCAGCCGAAAAAGATCACATGCACTCCTACTTTATAGGTGATACCTTGCACAAGAGCGTTTCGGCCGGACCTCATTTTCAAGCATCCGCGGAGCGAAGCTCGCGCCATTTCAGGAGGAGCACGCCTGCCGAGCACGCTAGCCCCTGCTATCAGAAACGTCACCAAAATCGCAGTGAGCTGTTTACAGTCTGCGTGGATGCAAGCTAAAGCGAATTTTTGTCGCAGTGTGTCAAATTACTGGCGCATTGTGAGGATCACAGATGCAACTTCTACAAGTACGGTGTCAAAATGGCGAAGACAGCAAACGAGAACATTGTCGTTGGGGCCACCATCCGTATGACATGACGTTTCTGGCATTATTTATTCAAGGGCGTGGGTGAAATAGCCATCATGTAACCGCAGTCTTCTACAAAGAAGCCCACGAAACAAATATGCGGCAGGCGGGGCTCACTTGCGAGTGTCTCCATGAAATGGTCGTGTGTCTTACCGATTACACCGCTTAGAGCATAATTACGCTTCATCCATCCCGATGGTAGGAAAATCGGACAGCGTGAAGAGCCCTGGTATGTAGTTTGAGATGTAGGCAGGTCGCGCAAGACCAGATAGGGCCGGAAACTACCTACAAGACCGAGTTTCCTGTAGACAATGGTCTATGTCGCCTCATGTTAATCGTTGCCGGCTGGTGTCGTCTCGACCTATTGTGGGTGACCGATATGGACCCGCACTGAACGTCACAGGCCTGTGGTGACCCTCAGGTTGCCGCTACAGCCCGGTGCCGACCCGGGCTGACCGGTGCCGGTCGGCGGCGTCGCCTCCTTTCACCGGCAGCCGCGCCGCCTGCCTTCCGGCCAGCGACGTTACGCAGTCTAATTGGCGCGGACGGATCGGCGGCGGCGCTGATTGGCTGTCGTGATAGTCCGGCCGGCGCAGGTCTGCCGTCGATCACTCGGCCGATCAGCGGCCGTTGCGAGAGCCTGATGACGCCAGGTCGGCGGGCTTGCGAGCCGTCCGGCACGTCCACACCTCAGCGAATACATTGCGTACGGCCGCGGCATAATAGCCATCCGTACATTGGAGAAGGCAGCTGCGGAATTTATGGCGCGCATTGCCGTTTTGAACAGGGCATAAAACAGGCCCGATGTAAATCAGGCAGCCGGCATGACGCTTCGATAAAAGTGAGCATGCATCATATGCTACTCGGAATGCATTCACTATGCCCGCTTGCGATGAACTCATGCAGCGTTTGTCGCAATGTGTTGACGAACCACGCAAATTAGGGCGACTGGGGGCACAGGGATACACGTTACTGTCACTAACAAAACCTCGGCCATACGGGGTTCCTTGCTTACTTGATGCTAGGAAAATGCGGTCATATTCATTAGAATCGTTATTTTTATTTCATTTAGCCTAATTGTGTACGCAAGAATGAAGATATAGTCCATTTATCTTTGGCTCCGGTACGACGCTAAAAAGGTCGTAAGAATCACGCCGGGATACAAAACATTTCTACACGATGTGAAGACATTTATGCTACTCGGAAATATTGTTTGGTAAGTATCATAATGGAATAAACATTGGTACGCAATGACCCCGCATTGACCTTACATTCAGCAGGATTATTTTGTATACTCTTAAGAAAAACCGAACTAGAGTAACATTGTGACGTTTAGTGCTCACGTCAGGTAAAAGAGTTGTTTATTTTAACAACCATAATTAAATCCGTCTCGGGCTTGTTATCAAGTTGAAGACATGACCCACTTGTTCCACAGAACACAGGACAACAGGAACAGCAGTTCCAAACCGTCCGATCGCTTCGCCTTGCACCTGCACTAAACGCCATAATCGTTAACATCTGAGAACATAAACTGCTCTCACGAGCAAGAGTAACCTGCAAGACGGATCAGTTTTCAAAACGGGTCACGTACACTGGGGGACGCCGGTGAAACAGTCTTTCATGAAAGGATTTGCAATTTTGTCGACATCCTTTTCAATGAATCTGGACACGCATAGGCTTGGCCGATGCGGATAGACTCAAGTGATTGGTGTGCACATTGTGCAATCCGTCAGGACCCAATGAACAATCTGTGCGTACGTGTTGAGCTCCGAGTCATTGCGTCCATCACCCGTATACCGCTTGTCACGGGGGCGCCCTCGGTCAGGAGCAGACCTCGGTCATGAGAAGACCTCTGTGAAGGGCACACCCTCGGTCCGGAGAAGACCTCGGTCAGGAGCAGATCTCTGTCAGGAGCACGCCCTTGGTCAGGAACACGCCCTTCGTCAGGAGCAGACCTCAGTCAGGAACATGCCATGCCAGGAGCACGCCCTCCGTCAGGAGCAGAGCTCTGTCAAGGGCACGCCCTCGGTCAGGAGCAGACCTCTATCAGGAGCAGACCTCTGTCAGGAGCACACCCTCAGTGAGGAGTAGACCTCGGTCAGGAGCACGCCCTTGGTCAAGAGCAAACCTCCGCCAGCAGCAGACCTGTCAGGAGTACGCTCTCGGTCAGGGGTACGCCCTTGGTCAGGAGCAGACCTCTGCCAGCAGCAGACTTGTCAGGAGTACGCTCTCGGTCGGCAGATCGTACTCCTGACTTGTGGTGGTACGTACGCCCTTGGTCAAGAGCAAACCTCCGCCACCCCGGAAGAGCGCCGCCGACCGGGCGGCCGGCGATAGGTCAACAGCTCCCCGCCGGGTGGCGCGGTCGGGCGTGGCCTCCAGCCGCGCCGGGGTCGGCCGGCCGCCCACCCACGCCGCCGCCGCTGACCGCCCCCGCGGAAGCAGAGCGCTCTTCCGGCCGGGTGGCGGCGCCCTGCAGCCCGCGGCCGGCCGCTCGAGGCCCAGTCGTGGCTGCTGCTGCTGATCGGCTGCCGCTGACCCGCTGCCTGCAAGCGTGTAACATGGGGTCAGGGCGAGGGAAATTGTTTCCGAAGACCCTATTGAATAAAACATGGGTGATTGATGAATGAGGCCGGGGGCATACCAACTGCCGACATCAGTTTCCACCCACAGAACATGGAATCGGCTGTGCTAATGGCCGTTTTGATGGCCCGTGGATTCTTTTGTTATTTCTCGCGCTTGCTATTTATGTCTGACATGGACTGTACCTATTTGTGTCCCAAAAGTTATGGTTATTGAGCGCAAACACGGCGTACGATGCAGCGACGCCTTGGTTTACTGCGGTAGTGTGCAGCCAAGGACGTGCAGCATCATCGCTCCCTGCACCAGCATCGCAAGACATGGGAAGTCCATACCACATTACTACATAGCGTGACAGCATGATACGTGATAGCGCAGCTATATGACGTGTCGTGGCGTGACTCACCGGTAACTTCGCATAACGAGCGAGACTCCCTTACCTTCCGAGTGCGATCCTAAATGGCGGAGTGTCTCTCCCGTGCGTCGCTTTGTCCTTTGGAACAGTGTGCCAACCGTTGATATGCTCTGTTTTGTATAATTATGCTGTCTCGGTATGGAATGTTTGTTTTCGCCGGTCTTTCGCTCTTTTCGTTGCAGCTGCTTTGCAGTGTTCACACTTCCGCGTGGACGAAACATGGGTTAACAGTACTACAGTGCATCGAGCGCCTTTCACCCCGAGACAGATGCCGTACGAGCTGAGATGAAGTGCCGCATCTGCCTGAGCAGCACAGCCGCTACTCAAAAACAATTTTTTGGCAAGCCTCATCGTGGCTTCATTTCCTAAAGCTGTCATCAGAAGCTTGTCGTTGACAGCTTTAAGTTTGAAATCAGCCATCCAGAAGCTTACATTCCCATTACCTCGACGTTCCAGTGGCGTCCTGACGTGCGAAAACATGTCGACACGAGCGGTATAGTTTTTAGCAAGAATTTCACGGATATGTTGACTGCGATTTGGTTTCTATTCTGTTTCTGTGTATTACTTATGTGGGGACAAATTGCCTTACCAGACGTTGTCAGGGATATTTACTTCGCATTTCTGCTGCGCCAACCGACAGGTCAAAGGTGACGCTGTGCCGGCACTTTAGGTAGGTGGTCCTTAAAGTGACCTTAAGGCACACCGTCAGAATTCGTGTGTGACCCCATCCTGGTTCGCGATAGCCTGTTGCGTCCCTTGGCAAAATGGCATCTTAAGTGCCTCTGATTAATGCTTTCCATTGGCCATTAGACACATGCTTGCTCTATTCGATAGAAATGGTTTTGGTCGCGGAATTTTTTCGATAATTGTGGCCGAAAGCCTCCATTGAAGATGAGGAGGATGTCACATTCCGTTGCGTATAACATGCGACCACCAACACAAGTCTGCGACAACCCAGCTTGATACCGGGCGTAAGACCGCCAAAACTTAAAAACCCTCTGCAAGAATGAGCGTGTTAGCTACCACTGTGCATCATGCGAGAAGCGTGTCTTAGTTGTCGCAAGTGTGGAACAGGGCGTTGGTTAGATTTGAAGTGTAGGAGGCCGTCAGTGCTGCAAGTAGCGCCAACTCACTTCACCGTGGTCAGCCATCGGCGCGCCTGGCCGGGAGCTGACCACAGCACAGATAGCTGAATGCCCCAGCCGGTTTGTCGCGTCACATTGCGGCAAGGCTTTTGCGCTGCTGGCACGATAGGCTTAATGTGATGTCTTGATAGAAAGAGCTATTACAAGCACTCGTGCGATTTACTACGAAGGCATTTTGCTCGCAAGGTCTTCTTTTTGCTAATGAAAACAAAGTAAGCTTGGGCGAACAGATAACAACCTTTCTTGATATTGATCACCAAGAGGTCCAATAAAAAAGAAATAAGAAAAAGCCGTGTTTCAAATGAGAAAAACCTTGGTTCTCAAGGATACAGTCGCCAAAATTGTTAAGCTTTCACTCAGAAGGCGGCACTTTCCTCATCATTGGATATATACACGCATACACATATGTACACATAGTGGCCACTAACTACTTTTACTGCTACCACATCGGCATGTCCAGTTGTTTTAAGACCTCAGCAAAGCCTGCAGCTCATACTCAAAGCTACTTTTGAAACTCTTATTATGTCGTGCCAATCCAGCTAATGTATGCAGTATATTCATGTTGTAAATTTATCTTCATTGTGGTTCCAAACATCTGCTTAGCTACCATTAAGACTTCATAATGCCGTTTACAAAGATGTATATGCCAGCACAGGTCATTACCACGACAAATAAATAAACAGGCCCTGCAGCATATCAGGACAAATGGAAAGCCATCATGACAAGCCAACGCCGCTCAAGATGCCTCTTAGCGTCAGATGTTGGCGTAATGGCGAATTGACTGAGGGCCGGGTAGACCGTGGCATGACATGGGTGGACCAGGGCCGGGTGGCCCACCGGGTTCACGTGAGAGTGCAGCATGGACCCAAGGCGACGCGTCGCAGCGATCACTTAAGCAGCAGGCTGGCTTCACCGCCGTTTTTTGTCGCTGCCCGTTCACGATGGTGACCGCCGCGTAAACAATTGTTTTGCCGGGGAGTCACTTCTGTGTTCCGTCTCTAAGTTCACCTGTTTTACCTCTTAGTACATCAGAAGTGGAGCAATGTTTAATTGCTTGCATTCCTGTCCATCGCTGGTATTACGGATCGCAAAAGCTCAGCTTAGAGGCAGGATGTGCCTGCTCATCGGTATTGTGAACGGCCATTGGTCATGATCTGAACCACAAGTAGGCTTATATAACAGCGTGCACAGAACATTAATTTCAGCATCACTTCGTGCAGCAGGGAACGTATGAAGCCTTAAAGAAGAGGCAAAAAGATGATGCCATCCGTTGTCCAAGATGCGAGGTACTAACTCCTTATATGGTCTGAAGTTCCTTTGAACTTTAACTGAATCTGAATTTCGGAGACCATTTTTGCTTTTGTTCTGCTTGTCCATCTTTCCTGAGACAAACGGCACGAACTGTAGGCTTTACGTCGGTATTAAAGCATAACCAAATGCATCCCAGGCAAATGCAGACGCATTAGGGAAATAGTTACAGCTCTGATTTTTGTTCCCCCTTTGCAAGCGTGCCAGTCGCACTCAAGAGACGCGAGGCCCATGGCACGTCCGACCGAAGCCAAGCTGTGTTCTCGGCAGGCTAACGCTGGTGGCCGCCGCCTCATCATTGACTGCCGCAGGCTAACGTGGACTGTTGCCAGCCCGCCGAACACGCCTTGATCACGTTTGGCAGCATGCTGATCGCCGGCGGTGCTAGCTGAGCCGCGGGCAGTTTGTCTCGGTCCGGCTGACGTCGCTGACGCTGATGTCCGGCCTCCCGCTGAGATCCTGTCACCATCGTTGCATAGCGTGTTGGTGCCGCTGTTTGTGCCTCCGTCTGCAGATATGAAGTGGCGAGGCTTGTATCGGTGGGCGTTTCCCGCCTGCCCTCATTCGTTGTGAGCTTGTCACGCCACCATAACGTAGATGACAGCACAATGCTATCTCGTTTGCATTGTCATCCGTTGGGGGCATTCAGAAAAGATAAAAGACCATATGTAGTCAAATAGTATGTTGTCATGGGCCGTCTCCGTGACTATAATTATGCCTGTAATGCACGGTCGAAGTTCCAAACAATAAATGCATGCATTACTCACCCATGCCAGGCCTGGTTAAATACATTAACTGTTTGGGAACAGTAATAGGCTTCATATTCGCGGATAATGATTTATTGGGTCCATTAGGGTTTCTCGTAGATGGGATCGGCCCAGTGCCGCCTGCCACTCATCACGTGAGCACTGAGCAGACGTCCTGCCACCTGTCGGTGATTTCCCACAACGAGCTTTATCTCGACAAGCCACAGTATGTGTGTAGAATCAACTACAGGACCACTTGACGGCCGCGCCAGTCCAGGAGATTATTCAAACAGAACTATGCTTGACTCAAAATGGAGTCGGAGTTGACTTTGGAATCATGCATATTTTTGGTAAGTTGGGGTGGAATCAATGCGTTTGTATCTACGTTTGTACAAGAAAGAGAGATGAGCCATCCATATGTGATGAAATCATCAGCGAGTGGAATAAATTGTTAATGCGAATAACAGCGAAGACTCTGTATTGAGAACCGTTAGATGTGCAACAAATGGAGCTCATGATACTCTGCTGTTTCCTTATCATAACTTGTGCACCCGTTCTGGCTTTGTGTAGCCCACACAACGGCTGGCATCCTTACGTTGTTGTCACCGGAGGCGACTCGAATGGAATCGATTCCAGAATTAAGCCACGCCTTCCTGAGCCGAAATCGGAATCAGATTGCCGTGGTGTGCCATCAGATGTGCCGTGGTGTGCCGCGGCACATGTGATTGCGATTTCGATTACGTCGGGGACAGAATTAGCCTGATTTGCTTTAAGTCGAAGTCGGAATGGATCCCGCTAGGACGGAATTGCCCATGAGTCTGAAGTCAAGAGAGCAAGCACGCTCTTGGGTATGCTTACAGGGCCCGATGCTACCAAACTACCCCTCGCAGGTGCACTGCACCATGGATGGCGACTTGGAAAATTAAAATTGAGAAGTGTTAATGGCCTATCTTTGCATCCAAACATCTGTCTATATTCTTAATTTACGCATATCAAGCGCAATATCCTCGTGGAGGCGGTGGCATACCAACCCGTCACGATAATTCGATCTCACGTCTCGCTAACCACATAAGGACCGCCTCCGTCCGTTAGGCACATTTGGTGTGTGGTCGACAGCGGTGTCTGAGAGCCAACTGGGCCGTCTAAAGTTTGGTCCAAGTGGCTGAATATGCATGTGCGCAGTTAGTGATTGATATGCTCTGGCGATCGGCGCGTGCCTTGCCGTCCAAAGGCAAAAAGGCGTAAGTGCTATGTTAACTAATGGCTCTTAGAATTTTTACCTTCGGGCGGCTGTGCTGTCAAATGCAACACTGAACTGACCATACGACTGGCCTCTGAGACATGTCTCTTATCGGTGGTATGAGATTAGCTGCCGTATCCTATGCACGGTCCAACTACGCCAGGCCTGGACATGGCATGGATCGCCGGTGCGGGTTGTTTGGGTGTGCTGTTCGTCCTGCTTGCCCTTCTGATCCGAGCTGGTTGACGTGCTTAGTAAGCTCCAAGGTTCGGGAACAAGTTGAGCCTAATCTCATATGCCTGATCCTGCCAAAGCCGCGAACACATTCACCACATCATTAAGTACCGTGCAGTCATGCGCCCTTACGTGAATCTTGCACAAACTGAAGGCTATTAATCACCATTTTTTTGTCTGCGGGGCTGGGTTATTGATCAGTGGTGGTTTTGCCAGTATCATAAGTGAGGAATCTCCGAGACCAGATGATTTCTCAGAGCGAGAGCCGACTGCCTGCATGTCAGTAGCCAAGCTTCGCCCACCTCGGGTTCGTCTTCCAAGAAACACAAGGCACGGGAGGAGCTTACAAGGTTTGGTTAGTACATGTTCCTCGTGCGCTTTACTTTACCCAAACGTTTAAAGAGAGAATTGACGCCAACATTCTTGGCCTGGCGCTTTCACGCCTTAAGGAAGAAAAACAGGAAGTAACATTAGCCATAAAATCCCGCTTAACCTCTTACTTTCGGTCATAAAATTAATGGAATCTTAAGCTCATTGATCTGCGCAAGGATTTTCACTATTATCTCCATAAGTGTGCGGGTCAAAGATACCTGTGTAACGCATTTACCAACGCAGATAAATTTACCTATAACTAGGACCTCCCACCCAGCGAGTGGTCGCCGATGTCGGCGTACCGACAGCCTTTTGGTGGCAGCTCCCGTGTGCTGCCGTCCCCTGCTGGGGGGGGGGGGGGGGGCACACGGGCTACGAGTCACGACTCAAGTTCTGGCTAACTCGACCCCAGCGCACCGCACCGCCGGCGTTAACGATCATTTCCGGACGCGACCGCAGCTGGGCTGCGGCTCTGGTCTCGATTTTTACGCCGCTCCGGGTCCGGTTCCTGCCATTGGGCGGCTCAAGTCGGGCCCGCAGGGGTGCAGGGGTGCGGCTGCTGGCAGCTGCTGGGTGACACGAGCGATTCATGGCTGTAGGTGCTGGATCGGTTACGCGATCTTGAACGCTCTAGTAACACAATGACGAAGAATATTATGGTCCCTGGCCATTAGTTAGTGATCGCTCCAAGTTTTGAGCTACATGTATGCTAGATTTTGATTGTGTGCTGAATTTATGTTTTGGCTTCGTCCACGAAAAAGAGATAAATCATTAGAAACTAAGCAATTTGCCATTAGGTGCCCGGAATTGGCCCTCATTGGGCGGAGAATTTCCCAAGATCTGAAGCTCAGAGGAGACCGGAGTTGATCACAGGTCTCCACCCCGATGCGTGCTATCAGCAGAGACCGTGAGCTTAATGGTTAAAATGATAACATAGCCGGCCGGTGAAAGCGAACCGATCGGCCATCGGCCTAGCGATGGTGCTGTCCGCACGTCATTGTGCCCCCCCCCCCCCCCCCCCACGACAAATGCTTCCATTAGGCTACTGTAGTCAACGCGATAAGGAGAGGCTGGAAATGTACTGGGCGCTCCGGATCTGAGCACGCTGTGCCCGCTCAAACTCATATCGCCTGTGATAGGGCGTGTCACGCTGCTGTGTCCAAACGACTTGAGGTAGTGGAAACAGGTGCACCTGTGCCTGCTAGGAACGCTTGTTCGACGAGAGGGCGTGGGTTTTACCTTTCCCTCATGCAAGTCGTGTATGTCTACCGCTTCGTAAGCGGGCATCGCGTGCCGGCCGTGGTGTTTGGACGCTTAGAGGTTTGCTGAGTAATGACTAGTGCCCATGCAAGTAACCGCAGCACAATTGCTGATAATTTTTAGAGCGCCACCTCGCAACGCTAAGTGAAAGCCTTTCATGATCAGCCACCGGTGCAGAAACGGCCACTGCTCCAGCAAACCTGTCCGCGCCCCCTGCCACGCGCGTCGCACCGCCCCCTGCCTCGCCCCCCCCCCCCCTGCGGCGTTGTCTCCGCGCGTGCCGCGCTCGGCGGGGGCCGGCAGCGCGAGGTGGAAATAACGGCAGCGGGCGGGCCACCTCCCACCGAGCCGTCACGCCCCTGGCCGAGACGGGGGACGGCGACGCCGTGCGGAGCGGACGGCGGACGGGGCGCAGAGTCCGCCGCGGTCGCCGCTCCCACCGGCCCGGCCCGACGCTGGCTGGTCCGCAGGTGGCGGCTGAGTGGCGACAAGCACGTACGTCAATCCCGCTCTGATAACGGCTTGAGGACGGGCTTTGTTCTGGCAACGCTGGCCCAGCAACAGGCTCAGGGGCATCTGCAGCTGTTCGATGGAGCTGCGAAACGACCCAGCTTCGTTTGATATGCAGCGGTTTGCCTCTGTCGTACACGGTGTTCAAACGTCTCAGCTCGTTCCTTTTTATATTGCCACCGTCTTCAGAGAGTTGCCGGGGGCGGGAATCGCTGGTGCTGCGCACCCGTATGTTCTCTCGCACGGGACACTTAAGACATCAAGCCAGTAAGCCACATGAATAAATGATCTTTAAACATCGCTGAAGTCATGCAAAACAATGCTCAAATAGCTGTGATGTACGGTTACCAGTCCACGTGTCTGCAAATCAAATTCCCGTGCACGCTGGTCATGGCAATCTTTCATGGTCCTCTTGCTAATCTGGCGTAATCAGTTGCAATATTTATTGCTCTGTCCTTTTGAACCGCTGTATTTGCCTTTGCCCTGCCGCGAGGAACGGTAAATCCCGTGACTGCAGTCGCAGGAACACACTGGAAATTGGAGCTACTGAAGCTGCAATAACCCAGAACACATTGGAGGCTTACCCGGCAAGGCTATCGACATTGATCCTGTATACCATTATGATTCATGTGAAACATTATGTGCTGGATTATCGTTAAGAAGCCTTACAAGGGGAGCACGTGCCTGGCCGCGACCATTTGTCTCGATGGCGACCTCCGCGAGATCCGAGCTGACCGCCACCGGTTGCATAATTATACATCCGGCAACAGCAGGGGCGTTGCTTGGCAAAATTATATGGGGGGGGAGAGGGAGGGCTCAGTAATGGGAAAGTGACAATCTGCCCGCAGAACGCGCGAACTGGCGGGTTTCCTTTCGGTTCTGACCCACTTTCTTCCCAAAGTCTGGGGCTGGGCTGAAGCCCCGAACTGAGCAGAGCGCTATGCACGCGGATCAGGGCACATCCCCTTGAACACATGTGCCGCTGTCCCAGTGGCGGGTCGCCCTGGCCATACCCTCAGCACACTGGATATACTCGAGCGACCTGGTGACCACATGTGCCGCTGTCCCAGTGGCGGGTCGCCCTGGCCATACCCTCAGCACACTGGATATACTCGAGCGACCTGGTGACCACATGTGCCTGCTGTCCCAGTGGCGGGTCGCCCTGGCCATACCCTCAGCACACTGGATATACTCGAGCGACCTGGTGAACACATGTGCCGCTGTCCCAGTGGCGGGTCGCCCTGACCATACCCTCAGCACACTGGATATACTCGAGCGACCTGGTGAACCCGAGCGGCGCTCCTACAGAGCCGTGTTCGCCGTCCGCCCTGCCGACGCCGCGTACCGGCCGCGCGTCACGTGTTCGGTAGCGCACGAGCACAGCTCCGACGGCGCTGACTCCGATCCGTGTCTCTCTGTTCCAGAAGCCGGGCCGCCAGCATGGAGAGCTGAAGGCCAGCGCCCGCCTTCTCCTGATGACGTCTCACACCTGGAGCGGCATGGCTGCCGTGGTGCCGACGCTGCTGCTGCCG
Organism: Pollicipes pollicipes; assembly: GCF_011947565.3. Lineage (NCBI taxonomy): Eukaryota > Metazoa > Arthropoda > Thecostraca > Pollicipedomorpha > Pollicipedidae > Pollicipes > Pollicipes pollicipes. The sequence goes on along the minus strand of NW_023597054.1, from coordinate 16,617,536 downwards.
CTGCTGCTGTCCGCAGGCCTGGCGCAGGAGCTGGACGTGACTGACCGGCGCGTAGTGACGTACTCAGGTGAGCTGGGCAGCGAACGACGGCGGTGGGCCGCGAGACGCGCTCTGCTGTGGGCGTGGCGCCCCGGCCAGCTCGGCCGTGCATACCTCCTGCTGGCCGCTTCAAGATGGCGAATGAAAGGCGCCCACATTAATATTACTGTACTGACAACAAAGGTGAGAAGGTCCTCCGCCAGGTATCGATAGTAAAGCTTAAGCTGCACGTCTGAGAAACCAGAGGAACAGAGTGCACTCCCCGCGGTAGCCGCCCTCCCTGCCAGGGTGAGAGGCAGGCGACGCCGTATAGCCTCAATAGCTGAGTACGTTGCAAAGGCCCAGTGACACACGGTCTCTCTCCCGATAAGGTGTTCTTCATTTGTAGGTCTATTTGAAATTAATGGCAATTTGAGACTGTCGAGATGATACGCGGAAGCAACAATAGCCCACCCATAGCGATAAGCCTATTCTTGCTAAATTCCAAAAGATAAGACCTTCCGCGAATTCAAGACACGTGACGATGAAAGCACCCCATCCCGGCGAGACCCTTGTCGACCCTGTCATCGACCCTGGCGAGACCCTGTCATCCCGGCGAGACCCTTGTCGACCCTGTCGTCGACCCTGGCGAGACCCTGTCATCCCGGCGAGACCCTTGTCGACCCTGTCGTCCCATGACAGATACCCAGCTGGACGGGGCGCGCCAGCAGCCGCCGTCGCCGGGTGACAAGTGTGGCGCGCGTCCCCGCGGCGACGCACCCTCTCGGCCCGCCCTCCCGGACGCCGACAGCTCGGCGCGGAATGTCCGATGCGGCCCCGATCTGAGGCCGTATTAGGAGGCGGTCGGCCGGTCGGTCGTGGCTGGTGGATCTGGCCCGGCCGATCGGCGGCATCGGGCGGCGCGCGGCCCGCATTCCTGGCGCTCACACGCCCCAGGCAGGTGCAGCCTGCACCGCCGCCGGCGGCCGGCGCTTGCCACGCTCGTAGCCTCATTGCCGCTGTCCACCCCCCGGCGGGGCGGGGGGAGGGACTGTCATCGAGCGGGGGAGCTTTGGAGCGGCCCGGGACTCCCCGCTTCGGTAAGGTGTGTCTTTAGACTATCCGAACAGGTTGGCGAAGCGCTTTTCCTGTTTGCCGACTAGTGATTGTAGGGCTAGATCCGCTACCGAACTGCTATGCCTTGCCGTCTGTCACCGATCTGGGGTGCCGAAAGCATTTGACGGCAACACCGCAAGGACAGACTCTGGATTGCTGCCAAGAAATATATAGCTGTGCGGAAATGAATCCTTCTATCGATCACCCAAGTTTCGGACATCCGGATCAGTCGTTGTTAACAACCAACACCCATCTTGATGTGGCATCAGATGCATCCAGCATGTCAGCTGGGCGGCCGACGGGAAGGCTGTCTCCAAACCGCGAGCACGGCAGCTTCGGCGGCGAACACGGGGCCGATCCCTCCGTCAACCTACTCAGATAGTCCGGAGCGACACCTCAGACGGTGGCGTGCCCGGTCCCAAACCGCTCCACCGCTCCATCGCCCTATGACAGCCCCCCCCCCTCCCTCTCCCCACCGATGTGTGAGCGACAATATGGTGACAATGGTGACAGTTATGGGTGTTGTAGGACAAAATGGATACGTTCTGCTAGCGAAACAATCCTGATCGTGTTTTTGTTGTCGTTTTAAGGGATCTCTCAAGCCACGGTACAAAAAGACGATCTGTTAAGGCCGCATGGAAAATGAATTTTACAGAAAACAGCTGTCTGATCATGACCGTACCCGAGGATGAGAAATGGGAGTGGTGACTGCAGGGGGCAACGATAAAAGGATTCCCATGTTAGTCATGGAAGCTCCTCCTCCCCTGTCACGGCCTCAAGGGTGATGTCACATATCCCGTGCTCTTGGAGAAAGAATCGCTGATTTTATCAACACCCGAGGACACTACAGCGCAGTACATCGTAAAAGTATGCTGTCCACTTCACGTGAGAAACAATGGCGTGTCAAATGTTGCCTTTCTCAGATTGTGTATAATCTATCTGTGACATCACCTGTCCAAACTTTATTAATTATGGAGCACGACGGGCCTGAAAAATCTATTGAACTTTACCGGGTGCAAACGGTTTGCATGTTTGGAAACCAGCAACGTACTTACAGGAATTTGGGTTGATTTTCATACCTGAAGCTAGCCAAGGAATGCTTTGACATTGGTTCCAGTTTGTGGTAATTTAGTAAAGTCAGTCACAATGCATTTAAAAAACATGCACAGGCTGCCTTTGCGCTGGTTGTTTACCTGCCATTGTAATTTCTTGAATAATCACTGTGTGCCCTCATTTGCCACAAATGGTTAGTTGCAGAAAGTCAAGGTTAACAAATACCGCTTCTTCCCCTCTCACATTGTGGAAGTGTTTTATCAAAGTCTGCCGCATGTTACGTCACGTATGTTAATTGGGTATAGCCCAGAACTTCAGCTATTCGGTTAGCGCAAAGGGAAACTTGTCTGCATTGCGGAACAACTTGCTGAAAGGATAAGAAAGTTGGCGAAGCTGGCGTGTCAGGGCAGCTCGAAACTGAGCCAGCTGGCCCATTATCCATCTGACGTCACCAGCCAGGCCTTGGAGAGCACGTGCGGCCCGTGGCAGCGGTCGGCTGACCCGTCTCACAGGGGTCACACACCGGAGGCATGCCGCACCACGTGTTTGACCTGTGAGGGTGTGCTAACGGTCTTGCTTTCACAACATAGCGCAAACAAGATCATCATTTACGGCATTCCCATTCTGCAAGACGGTGAACCTTGGTTCAAGTCATATCAACATGGGAGAAAGTACACATTTCGCCCGCTTATGAGTACATGTGGATGCATAGCGACCCAACGTGGGCAACCCCGTGGGTCGGCACCTTACTTTCTCCCGTGGTCTTGTGAGAGGATGCTCACAGTTGCAGGCGGGGTAAGAATATCCGCACTGGCTAGATTGACAGCCTGCGCTTCAGACCAGCGCCGCTGAAAAACCACACAACGCTCAGCCCGGCACTGGTATCTGGCGCCTCAACTTTAAATAAAAGGCTTCGTTGCATGAGCGTTGCACTTCCAACCAATAATGCATGCAATTTTTGTGGACAAGATAAGTTGAGTTAGTTATCCGGTTTGGCATCTAATTCTGCAGCAAATTAAGGTTTGTAAGTTGTGGTCTATGGAAGACCCCAAAGGTCATTGTTGCGAGTTTTTTTTCTGGTGACCCTTGCCCAACACACGACTCTATTTAAGGCCATCGATTTCCCCGATGACATTTTCGATTGATTTTCTGCTCTGTCTCATAAAAGCCTGCGACAGAATGATTACACCTCACGAATTAAATATAAGCACTCTTTGTCAAGTTTCGCAACCTTGAATTCGTCCAGCATGAGGCGTATGGGGGTGGAGTCAAGGCTGAAACAAGCGGAGTGACCCTACCTTTGTTGATGCTACTTCTTCACATATATCGCCATGGTGCGACGTGAAACGTGACTTGAAAAGACCTACAGTCTTCCCAGCCCCCCACTGCCACGCCTGTGGACGGCGCCCAGTACCGCCCCCACGGCATTATGACGCCGGACACCTCCCCCGCCTACGCCTGCGCCTCCGTGGCCCACAGGTGCGCAGCCGGAGGTCCGGCCGGCTCGGCGCCTGGGGACCAGGTGGCTCGGCGCTGGGGGGCCAGGTGGCTCGGCGCTGGGGGGGCACTTGTGCCCAATCCTCGGCTCCCGCCCGGCAGACCACAACACTGGCGTGCCGCCGGGCCCCTCCCGCCGCTCGAGGCACGCCATCGGCCGACGACACGGAAGTGTACGCTACTCTGCCCGGCCGAGAACGCCGCAACGCCCAGCTCTCGATGAACCGGAGAGCGAAAGGGCCAATCGTGGGGAGGCGTTTTGACAAGAATTAGCTCAGCTTTGATTCTTATGGCGCTGCGATCATGCACATATCGATGTTCACGTATGGGGAACGTTTGATTGATCGCTTGATAACCGCGCGATGAGCTGCAGTCCTGTATTTGCTATAGCAAGTGTATGTTTACTGGCAGCTGTGAGTGGCGCCAATGCTCGTTCGTCAGCATTCTGCCTGCCTCGAAGAATGCCGGATATTAGCCTGAGCGGCTTCTGTTTCTTTTCTTTATGCCCCCAATCTCGGTAGATGCCTCGGCCATCTGTGAAGGAGCCCGTGCAAAGGCGGGTGCAGCCCGCACCGCAGGAATTCGCAGTCCACGAGCGCCAAACGAGCATTCCACCGCTGGGGACGCCGCTACCGCTGGCCATCCCGCTTCGCCGCATCCGAACGCCGATCTGGGAGCCGAAGACATGCAATCTATATGCAGCGGCGCGCGTGCAGGCATCACGACGTACCCTGTTGTTCATAGGCCGTAACTCGCATTGTGTGCGGCATTAATCCTGGCCGACGCAGCGCGCCTGACAGAGCGGTGCCGGCGCCGCGGCCCGGGCCGACGGGACGTGCCGTGCATGCGGCTGTCGGCCTGCCGCCGCCGGCTCTCGGCCACTCAATCAGCAGGTCGGCGTTGTCGCCGCCGCCGGCCGCCGCCGGCCGGTCCCGCGGCGACCGCCGCTGACGAGACGGATTCCGCCGCGCCGCCGCCCGCCTGTCGCGGTCGGCAGCGGACGTTCCGCCATCGACGGGGCGCTGTAAACAGGGCCTCTCGGGCCTCTCTCGGGCCTCGGGCGGTACTCAGGGTGGTGTCGCTCATTAGGGGGCGGGGCCGAGCGGCGGTGGGACGCGCCAGACCGGACCAGCGGCCGCCGACTCCCATTAGTTATCGACGATTGGAACGATCGCCTCAGCCGCGCGATCTGGTGAAAATGACGTCGTTTGTAGTCATCGCCGTTAAATTGATTGTCCGGGACGTGTGAGAGCTGGTAACACCCCACCTGTTATTTGAAGAGTACTCGAAACTATGTAGTGAAAGTGAAAGCGGGCCTGGAGTGACCAAGTGGGCGCGTGGCGTTCCCAAATGCTTACGCTTATGTGTACTCTCTCAGGAGTTCCGATCCTCCTCATCTCGATGAAAATTCCGCCGATGAGGCTCACTTGGCCCCTGGCAAAACTCGTCAGCCCGTTGATTTATAAGCCGTAGTGGCTCACCTTTTGACCCGGGGCCGCTTCGCCACCCTTCCAACGGGCACGGGAGAGGAAGAAGGTCACGCTCGTCATGTCTGGGATATTACGTCCCGATTACAGACAACGGGCCCCGGGCTGCGGGCACTGGTGCGCAGCCTCCTGCCAGCCGGAGCCGTGTCCACCGGCTTTGACAGCGTACAAGAGGCGAAAAGCACACAAGCTCGTCACAATAGCACGTGTCGGGTGGAGGGGAGGCCATGGCTTCCAACTTTTCCTGCCAGTTGAACACGAACCCTGTGGTGATGGATGAACAGACCGGACTTTAAAAAGTGGTACGGCTCACCCTCTTTTAAGACGCTCGTGTGCCCTTGATATGAGGCCGTTAACCTAGGAATGGCGGTTCTTGGCGTGTTCGCGGTTAGTGACGTTGTAACGATTCCCATTTGCGCCTATTACCCTGGATTGTACTGATCAGATCAAGTATATGATCCGCACAGCCCAACGGTGCAGGATATTGCGTCTTGTCTCAGTCTGTAGGCGACAGATTTATATGCAAATCCCCGCAGTTAATTCACTTATCATATGCATCAGAACGCATTTTATTGTCGCATTTGGCTGATGATGCTATAGAAGTAATGCTGATGAGGGCTACTGCGTCTTAAATCACATGCACTGGTAGTGAAAGATATCGCACGCAGTGCGACTGCAGCGGACATCTGTACCTGGGTTTTGGAGTTCGTCACCGCAACCTTTCGCGTCATCCCGGCTTGACCAGGCGTCGTGCGTGCAGTCCGTGGGGTAGCTCCTCACGCCAGTTGCGAGAGGGACTGGGAGAGCCGCTGTCACGCGCGGCAGCCCTGGGGGCGAGCTCGGCCGCTGACGGCGCTCAGCGCGCAACGTGCGGCTCTAGGTGCTCGTCTCGACGGCATGTCGGCCAGTTCGTCTCGGTGCTCCTGCCTGTCTGTTCCTCTCGGTAGCTTGTCTGTCTCCGTGGTTTGTCTCGGTGGTTGGTCTGCATGTCCTCCACGGCGGCCTGTCCGCTCGCTTGCCCCACGATCTGCCATCCGGTTCGCCTCGGTGGTTTGTTGGCCGTTGCGGGCTTTCCCGCCGCGCTTGTCATGCATCAGCGGCGGACGCTGACACCCGGACACACACGGCCGCTGCGATAGCTCGCTACAAAGGCGCCCCGCGGAGGACCGCCGAGCCCCCCGGCCTGCTGACGCCGCGGCCGTTTGCACAGCTGCGTCGAGCTGGCCGGGCCGGCGCGGGGCCTCTCCGGTTGCCAGCGCCGGCCGCCAGCAGCACGCGCCGCGCTCGACGCGACCCGGGAGGCCCCGCCAACCGGGCCACATTCGGCAGTTCGCTGCGGGGGTCTCGCTGTTTTCTTTGCTTCCGTGACGATTTTGTGTCCCCAGTTGCGTTTTCTGCTCGGATCCTGATGCTTCACGTCGGTTTTCGGAATCTTTGAGGGGCTTAGCTGGGTGTCGGGGGACAACTGCTGCTGCACGCGCTCATATGGCCGGCAGGGAACTAATGCGCAACCAGTTCGCGCAAGAGGCCCACGCACAGGCGAGCAGGTCCGTCTTCAGCCGAGTGAACCCGACAGGATGAACGACGAGTTAGCGCCTTATCTGATGGCCTTAATTCGCTATCTTGGCGCAGCGGCGCACGGCCGCGCGCCGCCGTTGCGTGAGGGGCCCGGACCGAGACCGGGTCGCGGGCCCGATCAGGCACGCGATTACACGCGTCGCCCGCGTCGTACTGCAGACCCCATCCCTCACCCCACATTCCCCACTGCAACCACCACTATCGCCTAAATAGGCAGTGGTTTTGAAGCCCATATTGCGGGCTAGATTTTCCGTAATGCAAAAAAACGCGGCTTGAAAAAGATGCGTTTGTGTCGTCTTGAACCCGATAGAGCCCTGTGGCGGCACCAGGACATTAGGTGGCTAGGAGGCCGGGGCTCGTGATCTACTGCTCCCAACAGGGATCCACAATCAAGTGATCTTTATCAAGACCAAGGCCAAGCAGTGTACGAGATTCCGTGAACATGAACGAGGAACGTCGGAAAGGCAGGCAATATTGGTCTGGGGACCCAAGACAGGCTCTTATCCCAAAAATGTGGAAAATAGAAACCAACGTGCCTGTCCAGAAGCTCCAAAGCAATTTTGGTCCGGATTTAGTGCACGGATGTGAAACATTCAAACGCCTGATACGTCTGTTTACATGCATGAAGCACGCAGGCACAGATAGCCTGGGTAGTGTTCAATGATTTGTGTACGAACTTTGTGAACTCACCCTGGGGTCTCCTCCCATTTATACCGCGCTAGTTCCACTAATAAAACTGCGCAGATTGCATTTACGACGGCAAATACAAGGGGTCCAATTTAACAGAAGTGCTGTGCCTATGCAAAGGCACTAAACCTCCAAACCTCTTATCTAGTCTTAGGCGACGACGCTGGCAGCAACGCAGCTCTGCACAGGATGAGCTGTTTGTCCTTGTCTGCGGTCTACGCCGGCTTTCAGGGAAGGTGACACGTGGGGCTGAGCAGCAGTCGTTATCCCCGCAGCCGTTTACGTGGCTCCTCGACTTAGAAACAAGTCTGAATCCTGCTGATAAGCAAAAACCTTCCACGTCGCTGCATCGAGCGAGCGTTGCCCACGAAGGTGCCCCACGGCCCTGGAAATCCCGACAGTCAGCAGTTTGCCGGGCGGCCGTGTCCTGTGGCGGTGCAAGCTCACTCCGCTTGCATCTCTGCGAGGCGGGGACGGCGGAGGTCGAGCCAGGCAGCGGACAGCCTTACCCCCATATCCGGGCAAGGCTGGAACCAGTCATACGGTGTTGCATGCAAGAAAGGATGTACAAATGTGATTTCCCTCCACATGTCCTCCGAGGACCCGCTGCCGCCGCCAAGAAAACTCTCCTGCTGTCACGCAAATTTAAACACCGAGCTTAAGAGCTGAGGCCCAGGAGCCTCCACCGCGAGCATGGCGACTTCGTGGAAGCCAGCTAGTTACTTAGCACATGTGATAAAACGATCCGCTCAGGCAAACTGACTACTGCGCGGCAAATTGACTGTTTACCGCGTCTTTGGATCAGGACCGCAATGCAATCACGGTTTACCTCACTACTTTAGCTCAGGACGGCAAAATGATCACAGTCTACCTCACGTATGCTTCAAAAGTCCGCGGCCGGGCGCCTCCCGTGGTACGTGTTACAGTACAACTCAACGTAATGTGTCACGGTACTTAGCGATGGAGCGTTAACAGCCAGTGAAATACCAACTTTTTCCAGGTAAGTCAGTGCGAAGACTGTTCATCAGGGAAGATCGAGTATGACGTGCATCCCACGTTACCGATTGAGATCACCCCTTTATCACTGAGCAGTAAAGCTGACTTTGGCTCGTCCACTAAAATTACCACTATTTACATCACTCTGGTGGTGTAAATAGTGCATTGGCGCACTTGGAGTGAAACCGCACCACTGACAAGGTGCGTAGTAATGAAAAAACATATTCTGGGCAGTGGCGGTGCCACAGGCATGCGTTGTTGATAGTGTTGTAAATGCCTGGCTGAACTTTGCGGTAAGTTGTCTAGATTGAAGACCTAAAAGTTCCGTTTCGCATGCAATATGCCCACATTTTCCACGCCTGTTTGATATGGCTCTAGCAGCCCGACAAGACTGTCGTGATTGAAGCTGCTGATTACTGGCAACCTCGTACGACGTTGTGATCTGAACTGATAATGGAGAGTCTCTAAACTGCTTATCCTTCTAATAAAACTATTTTGTTTATTTCTAGAGTTTAAGCCCTTGACACGCGGGTCAGAGGCACGTAGGTGTTTTGTAACCACTTCAAGGGTGGTGAGTGCTTCGCAGTACCGGGTTAGCCGTTTGGACTTGCTGACAAATCGAAACTGTTTCTCTCGGACGATCGTAAATGCAAAGAGCTTACTAAGAAGTGGTTAATGAAGAATTTACCAGTGGGTAACAAGTGAAAAGTTTACCTGTGAGAGCAAATGAAGCGTCCGCGTGTCCCCGACCAGCGTGTGGTGGATTTATTTGTCAGGAAAAGATAACGTAGTTTTGAGTGTTCCATGGGCCCTGGTATCGATTTGGCGCGACATTGGTTACCTTACCCACGCTATTGCGTGACGTTGGTTACATAACCAATCAAGTTGTCGCCATATATGGCGTGAACTTGCCTGAGGTTCCGGTGTTATGGGACTTAGAATACCGGCAAACACCCCTATGCGCAGTGCCGGCAGATCCTCTGAGACGAAGGGGGAGGCCAGCGCACTATTAGGACATTCTTTTCCATGTATCGCCATAGGGCTGATGTAACATTTTTTTCCAGAGATGAGAACAGACGTTCTCGCCGCCCCCTCCCCACTCCCCCCGCGCTTCCGCCGTCTATGCCCCTGCTCATCAAGGAACCAGGAACTGTGCTCTAATTGTAATATTTCTGACTCAGAGCGTTGAGTCATCAGCACGGTAACTGCAATAAAACCCCATCCTGACACGAACTCTCCTAGGAAACCTTGATCACGGCAACTTATCTTGATAGAAATGTTTTTTCCTCTTTGCATGAATCACGGCATGTATTAATTCTGATCGCAGGATATAATTCATTAACACGAAAAATGATATCTGTCTGCTTGTCCTTCACCTAGGTGGAGTAGATTATCGTGGTTATTTGTTAGGTATACCATGTACATCTTATGGAGCACTTGGATGATTTGATCTGTTTCAACAAGCCGCCATTCGGTTGTATATTTGTCATGACTGCGTTTCAAAATAGTTTAAGGCATTTAATTATGTTCTATACCATTTATGCTAAGTGCTTACGAAACTTCTCAAGTATATTATCTGGAAACATTTTTTGGGAAGATGAAGCGAAGTTGTAAAGCAAGACCTTTGTTGGCGATTGAGCGTTCCATGGCTCACGCATCTGAAAATAACTGTCGTTTCTTGACAACACCCCCGATCCGTACGCCAGGCGCCCAAGCATATCAAACACCCGAGCCAATGTCAGGTGATGCCTTCCAATGACGTGCGCTTCACTGGCTGAGACACCTCAACGCCGCCTCACACCCGATGATGAAACGACTCGGACGGCGTTTTTGTGCCGGGGCTCACGCGAGGTGTCAGAGTGGACATGTTTATGGCGGGCACAGACGTTCCCGTTCATCCACGCCTTGCACGATCAATTTCGGGGCATTATGTCTCTCATGATACATCACGTCGAATTCCGGTGCGTTTTCTTTCGAGTTAACTTTATTATTCGTTTATTATTCGCTCCCGAGAATGTTCATGTACAGCTGTGAATTGAAAATGTAGCGCACCCTTGCAGAGCACGTTTTTCATCAAACGATGCATGGAACTGGCCACGGGGCACGCGATTTGGGTGTAGTTTTGTTATTCGTGCCAGTCACGTAGCTCCCACCGCGTCGTAGCCGGGCGCCAGCTGTCTGGAGCAGCGTTGCGAGGCTGCGAGAAAATAGTCAGCTAATTACTCAATGACACACTCGTTGATAGCGTTTTACGCTTGTAATTCCTGGCCACTTGCACTTTAACTGACGCTCTTTTTCCGCGGATACACGTGTGCTTGACAGTCGCGCTCAACGTTGACTTTGCTATCGAGCACTTATTGGTGAGGTGCCAAATCTACCACAAGCGTGACAGGTGTTATCCTGAAGGTCTTTGCCGTCGAACAGCTGGGTTTTTTAATTTCATTAAATACTTTTTAGGAACCGTAAGGAGAACGAACGTTTCTCTAGTGCGTGAGGATTAAACAACGTATCTGCGGCGGCGCTAAAAACAATCAGGTTTACATATCTTTGAGGCGTGATATAAGAAATGTCCATATGTCACCTGTCATACATGTCGGTGCAACCCTGCTGACGTGACATGTGCAGGTAGTGATAACGTGATGATAACGCTAACGTGACGCTAACGTAATGATATGTGCAGGTGAACATTGTTTTGCTTGCTTGACTCAGACCAGCTATTGCTAAGCAAGAAGTGAAAGCTTCTTAAAATTTAACGTTTCCTTGCCAGCTGTTGGCCATGATACGTTAAAAAGCAGCTCGAGCGATTTGTCTTTTTAAGTGAAGCAGGTGGCGTTTTTAGTCCCCAGACACGGTGCAGCGTTATCACAAACATCTGAAGACAACCGTGTTCGGTTACACGTGTAATCGCCGGCGTGTTCCAACGACAGGACGTATGATTGTCAAACACGGATACAAGCTCGGGTTTCACACGGGCTTCGCAGCAAACTTTACGGCACGCGATTAGTCGCTGTCGCCCCAATCACGTCATCGAGATTCCTACCGATTTTGGGCCTCAGCGTCACCTGCGCTTGCTTGATAAATTGCCACATGTGTTGTAGCCATTTACAAGTTTCCAATCAACTGCTGTCTGGCGCGGCAGGTCCATACCGTGTCTTGAAGCAGTCGAACACACACTATTGGCTGACATTTGCTCTGTCTTTTCCAGAACTGCAACCTTCGCTGGACACATTTTCGTCGCCAGATGTCACTACATTCTCAGAAATATTGTTCGACATACAAAAGTATCAGATGATCGTGGGGGCACGGTAAGGATTTTGTTTATGCATGCCTGCGTCCTTGCTTTCACTCCATAGATTCAGGAAATGTTGCATCGATCACCTTGTAAAATGCGATGCGTGTTCGTTGATCCGGTAGTGATTTCCCACTTTTGCAACACGGCTGTGCCCGCCCTCCGACTGCTCCTGCGTTCGTCCGACTACGGGAGCATAATGGGAGGGGAAGGGTCTGTATCCCGACTGTATCCCGAAATCCGTCTGTATCCCGACCGCCTTAGCCTAAAAATGTAGCGTGATGCGCACGTTCAGTGAAGTGTTATGTAGTGTACTGAACACACCTTGATTCCTGGCCTGAAAAGACATCATGTAGAGGCTGAACGAAGCATATAATGGTGGCATTGGTAGCATGATCCTACTTCAGTCCAACACGCGACCCTGCCTCCGTCCGACACCTGACCTTGTCTCCGCCTGTCCTGCACGTCGTCCTGGGTCCATCGGACACTGAACCTCCGTCCGTCCGACACGTGGTCTCACGTTCAACAACTTACCTTGTGTTTGTCCGTCAGGTGACCCTGCGTCCGTCCGACACGTCATCCCGTGTCTTTTCGACACGTGACCCCTCATCCGTCCGACACGTAACCCCCTCGTCCGTCCGACACGTGATCCCTCGTCCGTCCGGTGCGTGGCCCCCGTATGTCCGACATGTCATGACCTCGCTTCCGTCGGCAGGGACCACCTGTTTCGTCTGAGCGTGAAGGGGCTGCAGGAACTGGAGTCGGTCCACTGGCCGCCGCCCGAGAAGGATCAGAAACTGTGCGAGTTCAAGGGCCAGGCGGCGGCCGACTGCCACAACTACGTGCGCGTGCTGCACGGCCGCGGGGAGCGGCTGCTGGCGTGCGGCACCAACGCCTTCCAGCCGCAGTGCTCGTGGCGCCAGCTCGACTCGCTGCGCACCGTCTTCTCCAACCAGAGCGGCATCGCCGTGTGCCCGTACTCGCCGCACATGAACGTGACGTCACTGGTAACGGCGGAGGGCGAGGTGGTGGCCGCCACGCCGACAGACTTCTCGGGCCTCGACCCGGCCATCTACCGACAGGGTGGCGGCGGCGTCAGCTTGCGAACCAGCAAGTATGACAGCACGCTGCTCAGCACGCCGCAGTTCGTCGGCTCGTTCGAGACCAGGGACTTCGTCTACTTCGTCTTCAGAGAGGACGCCGTCGAGTACATGAGCTGCGGCAAGGTGAGAGGGATGAAGACGGCTCACGTTCGCGGCTTAGACGCCCGCTTGAAGGTTGTGTGCTTGTCGTGACTTCACTGACTACCGCTGGGTGACATCACTGACTAGACGCCGCCGAGTTGAATGAGACGTTGGGTAAGTAGTCTTTACCAGCATTACATAATTGTAATGTTCATATATCCTCACGACACATGTTTCATTGCGCCGTGCGCAAAAATTGCGTAGCACTCAAAACAAGTGTCGGACTAAAAGGCCAATGCATGGGCAGAAATTGCGAGTTGCGACAGGCGCCGCGCTCTGAAACGACTTTTTCTAGCCATGTTATCCCGGATCCTTGGCGCTAATCGCTTAACAAGCCGCAAGCCAAGCCACAAGCTAGTTGCGACAAAGGCTCACTAACACATCATCGTTAACCATCATGAAACGTTGTCTTGCACGTGTTCCTGTCGATTCCCGCTTTTCATCCCCAGGGGGCCCATGTCGTAGAGCGGCTTCAGAAATGGTTACTTGCTGGGCGACATCAAAACTCGCGTCCGTTAGTCATCCACTGACCTCAAAGCCAACGCCACAACCTGGCAGCTCAGGCAATGCATTTTCGCCTGGCGCCAAAATCTGATGCAAGTTATGAACCTGATCATGGCGAGGTGCTTTGCCTTGGTGCTGAGCATTGGGGTGGAGTGCACGATACCTCTCATCAGCTGTCCAGATTTGATCTCTGCATACCGTGCGCCGTTCGACGCCAGCCCAATGTAGTCGCTGCCTTCCACGCGTCCGCCGCTCGCCGCTGCTGGAGGCGGCGGCGGCGGCGTTAAACGCACGTTCAGTCGAGCCGGTCCGTGTGCTCGGCTGCAGGACCAGTTTCAGTCTGTAGTTGGCTGTCCTCGTCATCCGCTTCCATGGGCACCCGCGACAGGTAAAAAGACGAGCGGCGACTTAGTGTGTGACGGAATGCACCCTGATCCGTGTCGTAACGTGGTGCCACGGGCTGGCGCGATCGGCAAAACAATAACCCGTTCGTCAAACGGTACTGGATTTTTTGGCCGTGCCTACAGCGCACGGACCTAGGGGCGAGCAGTAAACCGCCCTTGTGTGGCAGACTTCCGAATTGGCTCCGAACGCGGTGCCTGGTTTTGTTAAATCTGCTGAAGCATATTCGCACATTTCGGATCCCGTGCACATTGTGAGCTATGATGTTGAATTACGGACAAGGACGGCGTATGCGTAAACTGTATGGGTTGCGACCTTATGCTTTGACCAAGTCACTGGTTTCTTCGTGCAGGTCGTGCTTAGGTATTGCAACCTTCTCTTGTGCTAGTGATGTGGCTAACGCCATCTTGTTGGCTATCCCTTCCTGTAGTAACCTTCGAGTAGATGTCAGTAACGATTGCAAATTAGTTAAACCAATTACCGCTTGAAACGAACGCACTGTGCAAGGACTTGCAAACAGAAGCGACACTTCGCATGAAACATTTGCCCACACCCGTTACGTCGAATCTTCCAGACAACCACGTGATGTGTGACTCGAGTTCATCGTGCTCGTCTGCAATACATTGCGTTTATACAGATGTAATTTTCGAGTAATTATCAGAGAGTTGATGTTTGCACTACACCCGGCGTGGGCCAGTGCGCAGCCGTATGATATGCGGACTTTGTTTACCTTTCGTGATGCTTTCCACAGCGGATGTACTCTCGCATTGCTCGAGTGTGCAAGAACGACCGCGGTAACCGACGGGGCACCTGGACCACGTTCCTAAAGGCGCGGCTCAACTGCTCCGTGTCCGGCGAGTACCCGTTCTACCTGGACCAGGTGCAGAGCATCCACTACCTGGACCGCGAGGAGGTGCTCTACGCCACCTTCACCACCCCAGAGTGAGTTTCGTCAGTCGCAGCGAGCATCCCCGCATGTCCGAGCAGTGTCGCTGGAGCGCCCTGACCAGTCGCGCGACTGAGGCAGCAAGTCCTGCGGCGCTTCCAGCCATGCTGTCAACGCGGCAGCGGGCGTCAGTGCCCCGCCGACGCCTGTAGGCCCACCTCCCGTGCCTCGCCGGACCGGTGGCGTACCCAGCGCCTCGTCACGCGCTGCGATTGGCGGCGCGTGAGGTCGACGTCACGTGACCGGCGACGCGGCGCAGCTGTGTGGTCGGCCGGCTGCCCGTTTTTACGCAGCGCTGGTATCGTGTCAACGTGTGACCCGATTGTGGCGCGGTAACGCCTGACCAGTTTTTCCTCGGTCGGAGTTCAGCTTGCTGAGCACCACCGCTCGGTTCTTTCGGTCGCACTTCGCTCGCGACTTTCGACATTTATGTATAAAGAGGCTACACGCTCAGCCTACGCCGACGTTGCTGTGATCAGTACATCAGCATCAGCTCGTCCTCCTGGAGGTGCCTTTTTACCAACGCGCCCGTGAACTGATGCCTCTTATTCTCCTGAGCCTGGAGTGCCGTTGTTTCATGGTCCGGTTGCTGGGCGATCATGTCGGCTATGCAATATGACTATCAGTTCATGTCACGTAGTGGACAGGCTCTCCAATGAGACCTACGGTCTGCCGGTATGATGTCATAACCCTCCATACTTGAGCTACGATATAAAGGAGAGAGTTTGGAAATTGTTGATTCAGATCAGGCTTCTTCTTTTATCTCTGTTGACACTAATGAGGTTGGAATTTGTAGGTCAATGGGCACACAAATTCACGAGTGTCGTGTCTGGAACTATAATCCCCCCAGGGTGGGATGCATTTTTGAGGTCGTAATCTTGACGGGCCGCTGGCTTTCCCACTCGCTCTTGCTTACAGTAATCAAGTAATTTGCGAGGTAATAGGGTATCAAATGTGGATTTGTGCAATGCCGTATTGTGATGCCACTGTTCTTATCATTATCTTGCTGCTTGACCCTCGTGGAAATTACGATGGGTGGTAGTTTATGGGCTGCTTGTTAGTGAACAGGCAATGGATGGAAATATTCATATCCCCGCATCAGGTAAGGAATAATTTTCTTTTTTTGAGCGTGAACTCCACATTTCACCTGTTGAAGACTTGCCAAAGGAGTCGAAGAGGCAACCTGACGACCTGCCAAAACTTACAGCAGATCGCACAATCGTACTTGTGCACTGACGGAGTCCATTGGACACGGCCAGATTCTGACCCCGCGGGAGGCGTCCTTCCTCTCAGGCACCACGCCAGGTGCAGGACTGCTGATGCGACAGATTCCTGCAGCGCGGTCCAGATCGGCCGTCTGTGTTGCCAGCTCGGCGGGGTCGTGTTTCGCCGCGTCAGAGCGCCTCCGACGGTCGAGAGCTGCTGTTCGGCTGGCTGACCCTGCGCCCCGGCGGCCGCTGACCTGCCGAGCTCGTCTCGGCGGCGTCCGCCCAGCCGCGCCGCTCCGCTCTCGCCGCGTCAGCCGCCGGCGGCGCGAGGTCAGCAGGTCGGCCCCCGAGCCGGCCGGCCGCCTCGCCGCTGGGGCCCGGCGGGTCCGCCGGGCCCCGCTGCAGCAGCGTCGCGTGGAGGTCGGCCGGCGCGCCTCTATACGGACATCACGTGACCGGCCGGTGTAGATCGGCAGCCGATACTGCCGGCCGGAGCGGCTCTCGTGTGCGGCTTCATTTGGGCGGCGCCGCGGGACGCCCCGGCACCGACGGCCATTTCAATCTGAAGCCGAAACGAGTCGCGCCCCGAAAACGAGTCGCTCCCCGAAAAGCGCACCGGGCTGATCGAGTGGATGTGTGCGGCGCTGAGCAGCGGCACGGATCGCGGTGCAGGTCACGAGCGGCGCTTTGTGAACACATTTTTTAGTTTGTTATCAGAACTCCTGCACATCGCTCGGCGTTCCGCTTCTTAATCAGCATGGGAGCGAAGCTTAAACACCGTTGCAAAGAAGAGCAGTTACAGCTGGCTGTCCAGAGGACCCGTGCATATTCAGCGCGGCATTCCAGCCGAGCCGGCACCGTTACTCCAGACGGGGCGCCCTCTATCGACCACTCAGTTCGCCTTGTTCTCTCGCAGTGTGATAGTAGATGGGACTATCTATCGTCGGCGCGTGCTCGGCATGGCCGATGCGCCGGCCGGCCGGACCGGCACGGCCCGCGCCGCCGGCCGCCGGAGCCCTGACCTCCTCCAGCGAATTAGCCGGGCGAAAGTGAGCGCCTGCCAGTTATCCTATCGCCGCGGCGGCCGTCGGGGAGACTGACGCTCCGGCCGTACCAGCTGACCACGGCCTGTTTATTACCGACTGACGTATCGCTCCATCTACAGCGCCCTGGCCGACGCATGCGGCTTTGGCGCCGAATACGATGGGTCTGTCTTCATCTGTGTACGCCTGGCCGTATCGGCTGTCGCTCTCTGGCAGATACGTGGGACACGGCGGAGTAATCTCAGAGTAAACGCCCTTATCTGGGATCGTTGATTGCGGGCCGACCCGCCGTGCAAATGGCGGCACCGACCGCGCGCTGCCCGCGTCTCTGACCGCTCCTCCGTCGAAGAGCAGCGTCCCACTGTCTCGGGCCAGTCTCGACGGCTCTCGTCACCGAGCCTCGTCATGTCCGGATGTCGGAGCGCGGGCACGCCGGCTATCACTGATATGCGATCCCGAGTGACCGCCGTCGGGCCCCAACCGCATGGACTGGTCGCGGCGTACACCGGTCCACCGGCGGGACTGGCGGGCACTCCGTGCCACGAGACGACGTGCGCGTCACCCGCAGATGGCGTCAGAGGGGCCCATCGACACCTCATCCGACTTGTGATCATCTGTCTTCCTTAGGAGAAAAACCTTAGTCTCCAGAATGAAGGCGCACTTCATCGAACTCGCCTTGCAGCGCCACGATTAAGGCGCTTACAGTCGCTGAAAGGAAGCTCAACATGTTGACACGGTATTAGCCTCGGTTAAACAACACGCGGCTGCCAATCGCAGTGATTTTTCCATCATTTCTCAGAACATTACCCCACCGCTAGCCAAGCATCCTCGGCCCGGCTGCCACACCTTGGTGACGCGGCGCACGGTACCGTCCGGCCGCGCCGTTCCCCGCTGTTCCCCGCTGTTCCCCGGCGCCGCTCCCCGTCTGTGGCCGCTGCAGCTGCTACTGCTCCGCCGCTGCAGTCGCCGGCCACTCGTCCCTGTCCGGGACGTGCAGGGGCACCACGGTCGATGGCCCCGGTTAACAGCTTGATTACAACAGCATGGCGGTGGAGTGGGGGGAGGGTCGTTGGCGTTGTGTCTACTGACCTTCACCTGCGATCGGAATATCAGCAACCTTTGCCGGAGACACAAGCAGACTTGGGAGCGCGCTGTAGAGTGTGGTCCTGTATATTTCGGCTCAGAGGTTGAAGGGAGGCTGGTCTGTCTTGTCTCAACTGCCGTGTTCTCACTTAATTGCTGTTTATAAGCAGGATATGTCCATCCTGTAACTCGGTATTATTGGCTTACCGCTGTTTCTGAATGCTTCAAAGAGTACCATATTTGTTTTGTCGTGACCGTCCTCCATCTCTAGCATCCGGCAATCATGGACATGACGTTGCCTTTTTCAGCACGGCATCTGAGAAAATGCGGGATAAAAATGCGTATCAATGCTGATGCAATCATGATTCTCCTGTGACGAATTGCAGCGAAGCCGCTAATTGGATAACTTGGAATTTGAATTGGAAGGGCTGTTAGAAAGGCGCCGAATGCCCTTTGGTTGTAGGCGAAATCATTCGAACTATGATTACCATTTAGGTTGATACCATTTAGGTTGATACCATTTAGGTTGATACCTGGTATACCATTTAGGTTGACTAAAAAGCATGAGCAGCGTTATTTTTTACCGATTGCCAATATATCGCCCATCCCCATGTTTCATGAAATATGGTAGTGGGCGGCGCATGTTGCGTATCTGAAAAAAATCCGGGTTTAAATCGTCTTCGTAAAGGACGACACCCGATGGTAAACCCCACAAAACTAAGCCCATTACGCGGGAAATATTTACCTCCGACCCTAGAAACGTGACATAATACGAGCGGAAAACAATCATAACAATAACAGCATAGTGCGGGTGTATGATCATACGTCCGACGACAAAAGCCCTGCAGGTAGCTGTACTACCTGACCCAGTCGGACGTGGCCATCCACCTCACGTGCATTTTTTCAATGACTGAAGTAACGCTGAGTCGGCGTGCGGCCTCGCCCGTGGTTATTCGGGCGTAAAAACCGGGCGGCGTTTTGCGCCTGCGATCGCAGCGGCGTCTTCCACCGGATTAAGGCATGGTGCGATGCCAAGCTCAAACTGCCTGAGCCGATACCACTTTTGTAGGTTATTGTTGCGGTCGCTGCGACTCAGTCTGCCAAGCTGTTTCTGTTTCATGTCATGTACTGTGTTTGTTTGCATTGTTGCATGTGTCCACATATTTTGTAGCTCAGTCACGCGCCCTCTTAAAACCTCCGGTTCCTTGTCAGGCCGCATGACATCCGTTTCCCAAGGTCCGGAATCGGCCATCTAATCTCCTGTCACCGGTGTCCAAATGCTTACCATATGTGGACAATCAAATTTAATTAGCGGCTGTGAGGAAAAACTTCGCAAGGGGCTTAAGATTAAGTCGTGCGTCTCAAGCACCCGGGAGTAAAAAATGCACCGCTTTCTTTCACGTGATTAGTTTCTTAGCTCACTTCCGCACTCCCAACGCGCCACGGGATCGGACGTTCACCCTCGGCGCCGCCACCTGCTCCTTCCTCGTCACCGACTCTGAGCGCCGCACTCTCGGAGGTCGACATCACGGATGTGGATAGAGGAGCCGCCAATTTCGCCGGCCCACCCGGCCTTGCCTGCCGGGCCGCTGACGACGTCGGCCGCTGACGGCAAGCAGGCACGCAAGCCAGCCTCCGCCGGGTCCATGTGCACTCGGTGACCTGGGAGCACAGTGCGCATGAGCACGGGAGCACGCTGCAACGGGTGTGCGGTCGGCGCGCTTCTGGCCCGCTCATGTTCGGATTCAGTGGCGCCTGCTCGAGGGTTGGACCGTGGCGGCGAGACGAGGTACAAACACTACAGTTTTCCGTGTTAATGTGTCGTATCGTTTGGCAGCAGGTTACAGACCTAGAAAATCGATGGCCAAGCGTAGTACACCATACAAGGGTCGAACTATCGCTCTATATTTATGGGTAAGGAGCAACGGTGTGATCACCGATTTATTTCCAGTGATCGGAGCCCAGGCAAGCGCCTTATCTAAGACCGCGTGGTCGTTGGAGGTACGCGTCTCTGCACATAGTACCATGTGGGCCGCGCTGGTGGACGCAGATCTTATCTACTGCAGATTCTGCCAGGGATTTTACCACATGTACCTGCCACCGATGTTATCCGGCGGGATTTAGTGAAACGCGTTTGCCCGCTGCGTGCCGAGGTCGGCGACGGTACGACCACCCACTGCCCGCGCTTAACGACAGCCGTCAGTAACCCGCAGCTTTGCGGCGATGCTCTCGAGGCAGTTGTGCGGGCAGGCCCAGTGTCTGAGTGCCGTTCAGTCATTCGTTACCTGCCGATTTATTCAGCGGCGCGCAGCAGCATTCTTGACGAGATGGCCGTCCGTCGTTCCGCCTATATCCATGGGCGGATTTATGGACGTGATTAGTGCAAGTTGGGCTGAGAGCACCAGCCCTGCTTGAAGAAATACGCCTTTCTGCGTTCTGTTCACGAGAACTGAAATGTTCCTCTAATTTGACGATAAAATAAACATTAAACTGTTGCACATTTGCATTTTGCGGCGAAATCATAGAGTACACGTGCAGTTGCACGCAACGTTCTCGTGGCGAGTTTCACCCGCGACCGTGCATGACCGTCGCTGCGGCAAATGGCGGCCCATTGAAGAGCGTCTTCACGTGCGCCGGATATTTCACTATGGTACATGAGCTGAGTCGAACTATTTTTAACCCGTCCGGTGGACCACGGTGCTTGATTGCCCAGAGCGTGGGAAAGGGGCATTTCGGTGGGTGCAGCATGAGGCGCATTTTGGAGGGTGAATGCGCACCTCTTACTTATTAACGCTCGATCTGACGCTCCTTTCCCCCACAGGAACGGTCTGGCTGGCTCGGCCGTGTGCGCCTTCAACCTGTCGGCGATCGGTGACGCGTTCGACGGCCCGTTTCGGCGGCAGCGCGAGCCGGGCGGCGCCTGGCCGCGCCAGCCGCTCGACCTGCGCCACTTCCAGTGCGGCACCCCGGGCCAGACGGCCGGCCGTGACCGCCGGCTCGCCGACATCCCGCAGTACGCGCTGGCGCACGACGCCGTCATGCCCACCAAAACCGACCCGCTGCTCCTCGCCGACGGCGCCAGGTGAGGTGGCGTTCGGGTCACGAGCGGTGCACGCGTCACAGTTGTTCGGGTGGTGATGGCCGCGCCGCCGCGAGTTATAGCGTTATCGGCCGGTCACGACCCAGATGGGAGGGGGAGGGGGGGGGGGGGGCTGTGTGATGCCAGGTGGAGTGCGTCGCAAGATGCCGCATCATTCCGGCAAGTGACGTCACACCTGTTCACTTTCACGCGGGGCGTCCGGCGCCCGTGGCTTTGTTTCGCCCGCTGCACTCGGCAAGCCTCGCTATTGATCATGGTCCCCAGTGGCGTCTCGCCCTCATCAATCATCTCCGAAACGACCATGTGCCTCCCACGTCCGAACGCCGACAATGGCACCCGTTACGGTGCACGGGTTTCTTGCGCCGGCAGAACAACGGAGTGGCCCAAGGCCGCTTCGTGTTGTTCTCTTGTGATGCGGTCGGGTCACCGCCGTTGGTGCGTCCGCAACAAAGCCGAGGAGTCGCCTCTGGAAAGGGGGCGGCAAGCGGGCGCCAGACGCTCTGTCCGGGTCAAAGCCCGAGTCACCCGGCCACACCGCCTTTGTCCCGTCTCTGGGCCGGACGTCTCGGGCCCTTCGTTCGATATTTTACCCAGATTATGTCACCTTGGACGGGAGAGAGGGCGTTCCGGCGAGCTGACGCGGTCGGTGGTTGTGGGGTCCCGTCAGTCCGGCATTCCGGGAAGTCGAGAGGCTCCTGCTCATTTTGAGGTGCATGCGGAGGACGTGCCGCATGCCACCGAGGACAGGTGGCATGCGGCACGCCCGCACATGCGTCACAAAGGTGGCCGCAGCCGGGCTCGTGTGAGCCGTAAGGCGCTTTGCCGAATTGCAGGGAGATAATCACCTTTAGAAGACTGCTGTCGGGGCATTACGCAGAGAAAAAATACGCAAAGACGTCATCACGACAAAGCTGTCAGTTTCCATCACTGTCCATGTGGCAAGGGTGCGATGCCATGCATTTCGCATCATTATGGGTGATAAATGCACGATTTGCTTTGTACCACGCCGCACTATTCTGACTCGATCTTGTCCACGATCCATGAACCTCTCCAACTAGACCGAAAAAGCCAGCATTGCGATTCCGTTCATGCTAAGAAGCTTGTAGCTTTAAGCTAAGCTAGTTACTGGACGACTGGCATGACAAACTGGCTGCCGTGCAGCATTCCCTTGCGTCGCTGGCAAGAATGCTCTGCATCCCAAGCCGTCAGCAGGTCACACCCCCCACCGCCCTCTTTGCAGCCTGACTGCGATCGCCACTGACGTCATCACTACCAAGCACCACGTGGCGGTACACGTCATTTTTGTTGCCGACAAGGACGGCACCATCAGAAAACTGAGCGTCGTACCGCGCAGCCAGAAAACGTGCCTGGTGGAAGTCCTGCAGCCGTTTGAGAAGCCAACAAAAATCCTCACCATGAAGCTTCTGAAGGAGGAGGTGAGATCTCATGCCACAGGGCACGGTGGGCTGGCTCTTCTTCAAAACTGTCTCATTGAAATGGTCAGCCTACAAATCATCAGAGGCTGAGTACGGTTACTTGCAGATGGAACCAGACGTTGCAGACCAACGGGACAAAGGGAACCAACGGAACCGTTTGATTGCAGGCCAACGGAACGGGGTGTTTTGTGACAGGCTTCACCGATATCCAAAAGTATATTTTTGCTGCGAAATACGCTGTTGAAGTAAATAATTGAGCGATGTTGGAAAATTACTCGCAAAATGGGCCATTAATTGCCTGAATTGATCAGGAGCTAAGCTGCGGGACAGACAGGCCTTATTCAAACTATAATCGAATTGGCAGTTTGGGCAGGCCACCCGGCCCGGCTGTCACGTGACTATGATAAGGTTGTCAGCTTGGAACTGGCCGCGTGGGCCCGGCTGTGACGTCACTATGTTAGAGTTGTCAGCTTGAGCAGGCCGCGTGGGCTCGGCTGTGACGTCACTATGATAGAGCTGCCAGCTGAGCACACCGCCCGTTTGTCGTCACGCTTTTGAAACGCGCATATCTTAGCGACCGCCGATCACAAAGTTCAGAGTCTTCAGCAACGATAACTGCAATCCTTTACACGTGGTATTGTAAAAATTGTTAGTTGTTGACGTAGAGCCTGTTTGATCAGGTGGGTTTTCTTGCAGCCTTGCAATATCACCGAAATTTCTCCTCCCCTTCGATTTGCATGGAACATACAAATTTTCAGCCTTCGAAAAAGCCGCAGAACCGGGCCCAGATCTGGGTGGATCGGATCCGAGGCCGGGTTCAGATCTGGGCGGATCAGATTCGAGGCCCGATTCAGATCTCTACAGATCGGCTCCGAGGCCGGATTCAGATCTGTGCGGATCGGATCCGAGGCCGGGTTCAGATCTGGGTGGATCGGATCCGAGGCCGGATTCAGATCTCGGCGGATCAGATCCGAGGCCGGATTCAGATCTCGGCGGATCAGATCCGAGGCCGGATTCAGATCTGGGCGGATCGGATCCGAGGCCGGATTCAGATCTGGGCGGATCGGATCCGAGGCCGGGTTCAGATATTGACTACCCCGAGTCGCAGCGATGCGAGGCTGACAGATTCTGACGGAGAGAAAACGGGCAATCGTAACGGCGACAGTGAGGGTCAATGCGCGTAGTTATGCGCATTCGTGCGTAAGTTATAAATTCCCCAGTTCAGGTTTTTTAAGGTTGGTTATTAGATCTTAGCCATTAGAGTAGGTGAAAGCTGGCAACTAACTGTACAGTTTACATAAATGTGCCAGCTACAACTCAGTAACATATCTGAAAGCCGCCCGACCTGCGGCTGCACTGCTTTAGCCGGAACCCAAAGGCTGGCCCATGAAACAATAAAGACAGGAAGAACTGCTCATTGTGGCCAATGTCCACCCAAAACACATGCGTATTTTGGAATAGCCAAGCCGCTTTTGATAACCGTACCTAAATTAGTGTGAATTTATTTATTTTGGTTACTGAAATTGGCGTTCCGGCCAGATTAATGGGTGAGCAATTTCTAAACCGTATGACCCATCAAGCTGGAAATAGCCCACCTTCAACACAGCAACCTAAACTGTACCTCTGTATATTAAAGATGGATTGTTTTTAGCGTAGAATCTCATCATGCGAACAAGCCGGAGACTTTTTTCCGAGACCTAGGAACAACGCCTGCCTTGCTTAATCAAGTTACTTTAGAGTCACAATGCGGAATCCTACGTCAGTGAGTATCCACCTAGTAACTGCTAGTAGACTTCCCTTCGGTATTGATCAAACCCATTAACAACCCATCTCCCAGCCCAGTCCACCACGGATAGGATGGGAAGCGGGCGCTCTATCCCAATGAGCTACGGGACGGACAAGACCACAATACTATTTTGCCGTCGGAGTGAATTTATGTGGCCGTTATGAAACAGACCTGATCCACTGTTTAGTGATGCCAATTTTCCGCATGCGTCTATGGGTACGCATGCGTATTACCGCATTTGCGCATGCGCGTGTTCCCTACCGATTCAGTTGATGTGGTGACGGGTGGTGGTGTTCATGCCGATATTCGGGGTCCAGCCTGGTTTTGATCCGGCTGGACCGATCTTGAAAAGTCTTTCCCGTGTAGTGCGTGTCAGGGATTCGAAAAGTAAGCTGCTGGATCAGGCTGGTTCCAATACTATTACTGGCCACTTATGTAATAGGCTCAGCAAATCAAGCCAGCTCAACTAGAGCAGTCTCTGCGCCCTTCAGCAGCAGCACAAAACACTGGAATTTCCAATGCAATGGTCGGGAAAGTATGAAGTTTTGTTCGTGTGAAACTGGGGAAAGATGCCGCACATCTGCCGCTCCCCAGTGGCCTTGCCGGGAATAACGAACTTATGCCTGATGGTTGTACCATAACCGCTCGTTCTAGGGTCACTCAAAGTTCCCTGTATCTGAGGGTGGCCTCGCCGGCTGGGCCGACTTAGGCAGCTCCACATGGTCCCTGCGGGCTCCGTGTGTCCGGACGCGTACTCTGAACTGGTGTGATTGTGGGTATGCAGTTATTGACCGCCTTCCGTCACCTCGCAGAACTCCTTGATGACAGACTTTGGCCTGTTCTTGGCATGTGCTGGCCACCTCTTGTCATTTCGCAGGGCTCTGCACCTGGCCACGGACTCTGGACTGGTGCGGTATCTACTGTTCCCTCGCTGTCACCCCGCAGGGCTCTCTGTACCTGGCCACGAACTCCGGACTGTTGCAGCATGTGCTGACCGCCCCCTGTCAACCCTGCAGGGGTCCCTGCACCTGGCCACGGACTCTGGACTGGTGCGGTATCTACTGTTCCCTCGCTGTCACCCCGCAGGGCTCTCTGTACCTGGCCACGAACTCCGGACTGTTGCAGCATGTGCTGACCGCCCTCTGTCACCCTGCAGGGGTCTCTGTACCTGGGGACGGACTCGGAGCTGGTGCGTGTGCCGGTGCAGCGCTGCGAGCGGTACCAGAGCGAGGACAGCTGCCTGGGCGCCATGGACCCGTACTGCGGCTGGGACGCAGCGCGCGGCGTCTGCAGCCGGCCGCCCGGGCGTAACCCGGACGTGCTCTCCTGGCGTCAGCTGGTGACCCAGTGTCCGGACCCCAGCCGGCCCGTGGACGGCGGCTGGAGCGGCTGGACCGACTGGCAGGAGTGCGGACAGGCGGCGGCCGACGGCGGCGAGCTGTGCCGATGCCGCCGGCGCTCCTGCTCCAGCCCGGCACCGGCGAATGGCGGCGCGCCCTGCACCGGCCTCGCCGCCCAGGTCGCTAACTGCACGCGCCACGGCGGCTGGACCGGCTGGTCGGCCTGGTCGGCCTGCTCGCATCCGTGCGGCCGCGCCAGCAAGTCGCGGCGCCGCTCCTGCACCAACCCGGCGCCGGCGCACGGCGGCCGGCCCTGCGTCGGCGAGGAAAGTCAGGACATCTTCTGCCACTCGAACCCGCCCTGCCCGTCCAAGACCAACCTGCCGCTGGACGGCGGCTGGGGCGGCTGGGGCTCCTGGGGACGCTGCTCAGCGCGCTGCGGCGGCGGCTTCCGGCGGCGGCGGCGCGTCTGCGACAGCCCTCGCCCCGTCAACGGCGGCCGGCCGTGCCTCGGCTGCGACCTGGAGTACGCCGAGTGCGGCACCGAGCCGTGCCCGACGCTGCGCCGCCTCACCGACTGGACGCCGTGGCTGGCGGCCGCCGGCGGCGACGGCCGCCACCAGCAGCGGTTCCGCTTCGCCTGCCGCGCGCCCGTGCCGGACGCGGGGCTCATCCGGCCAGGCGCCGCCAAGACAGACGAGCGCTTCTGCTCGGCGGACGGCCTCTGCTCGCCCGGTGAGTCAGCGCGCCGCCGGTGCGGGGACGCGGCGCCGGCTGACGACATCGGACCGATACGGCCGATCGGATGATCGACAGCTGAGATGTCGGTGAGCCCGTGGACCCGACGCGTCAGGACCGAAGGCTCGGCACGCCAGATGTGGGCGGGCTTAAAGTACCGGTGGGCCGGGCTCCATGAAGTCACCGCCGTTGCACGGGTTTTTGCTGTGGTTTATGTGGTGCTCATTGCTGTATTTTGAGCATTCATGTCGCTACGTGGAATAAGGACATTTGGTCAGAATCCGACGGAGCATTTTGCAGAAGTGCAACAACGTCGGTGTGCGATCCATTGCATTTATTTGAGCATGGTAGCGTTGCATCATCTCCTTCTGACAAGCGGCTGTCGGTTTCAGACAACTGGGAAGACCTGGGCTGGGGCGATTGGAGCGACTGGTCCGACTGCTCGGCGCTGTGCGGAGGCGGCGTCCAGTCCAGGTCACGGCTCTGCGAGGAAGACCATGCCGTCTGCCAGGGCCGACAGAGCGAGGAGCGGCAGTGCAATGCCCACTCGTGTGCCGGTGAGTTGTGGCAACTGCCGAGAAGCATCGGTCGGCGCAGATAAACCTTTTGAAACAAATCACTTCTCGTTGTGTAACATAACGTCACTTGGATGATGCCAGCGAGCCACACCGAGTGAGCGATATTGGGTCTTTACAGCGGGTACAGTGCCTTATCATTCAACTGTGAGCTCAGCACTGTGCTCCGCGAGAAACGGTGCGTACATGAATTCAATTAATGAAACGCAAAATCACTTCGCCGCTGAGAAAAAAAAAACTGATCACTGACTTCCCATTTGTCCCTATTTTAGACCTGCCCCTTCTCATTTCTCCGCCGCTGGTTCATGATATTGATATCCCCGGCTTCTCTGACCTTTCGTCCGCGTGCCTGCTGACGTGTCCCGCCGCTGCGCCCGCAGGCGAGTGGACATGCTGGTCGGAGTGGTCGGCCTGCTCGGGCTCTTGCGGCGCGGCGCAGCGTCAGCGCACCAGGCGATGCCGCAGCCAGTCCGCGCCCGGCCAGCTCGGGACGCTCTGCGACGGCGACGCCACCTATGAGGAGACGTGCCAACTGCCCGGCTGCACCAGTCTCGCCGGCTGGGAAGATTGGTACGACGGGACTGGACTTGGTTTGGTTTTGTGGAATGCTTCAATGTCACTATAACGCTCCAAGCAAAATTACAGGCGCGATGGATGTTACTGGTGCAGGGAACATGGCTGTTATGGTCATGGAAGCCATGCAAGTTATATTACTGCTATTTTTATTGCTGTCACTAGTACATGATTGGGATTGCAGCCGAAGTAACTAGTTTGCAGCTTTTATTGACTATGTAGAAAAATCATTTAGATAACGTCCCAAGACACCCTATTTGCGGGGCTTGAGGACACACTTTCCTTCAATCTATGAGACCTGTAGTTTAAACCATGTGCAAGCGTAGCGAAGTTGAACAGCAGCGGCGACGCTGTGCCCTGTGGAAGTCATCAAGACATGCGCTTTGTCTTTGATCCGTTCGGGGGAAGATTTTTAAAGGAAACTGTATGAAACACGCGAGCTATATGCCTATGATGTATACTGGTAGCCAGTGTCTAACTGCCATCGACTCATGCATCTTTACGCTTTCAGGACCGTTTGGAGTCTTTGTGACGAGAATAACGAGCAGCACCGCAAACGCCGCTGCAAGAAGTCTGAGCGAGACCCTAGCCTCTGCCAAGGCCACGACAGAGAGACGAGGATATGTGTGCATGCAAACGGCGGTGAGTTGCACTGGACACCATCCGTGCTTACTAACCAGCTAACACGCGTCGTGTAGCCAACTTGTGTCAAAAGACGTGCCTGTTCAGTGGCAATATGACCCCAATCGTCGTGTCACACAAGTGAGTACTTCACCCGCGCGACGGATGTACCTCACACCTTTCAATGAGCGCGTATGGCACCTGGCAACTCTGAACAAACGCGCGTGGTAGCTCACACACCGAATACCCCCATGTGGCGGTGCTGTTTACACCCTGCCCCCTCCCCCAGAGCTGCTGCAGCTGGCGTCATCCGGCGGGCCTGGCCCAAGCTCCGGCATCGGGGCGGGCATGCTCGCACTCGGCTGCGTGCTCAGCTTCGTGGCCGGTGCGCTCCTGGCGGCAGTCGCCACGTACTTCTGCTTCATCGCCAGGTGGCGCCGAGCGCGCGACCAGACGGCCAAGCTGTACGATACGCCGAAGCTGGCGGCGGCCAACACGTACGTGCCGATGGGTGGTGTGCGCGGTGTCAGTGAACTGGCCGAAATGAAGAACCTCAGCCGGCTAGACGGCTCGGTCAAGGGCACGCTGCCGCCTTCCATGACGATAAAGACAAACCCGGCCAGCATCCGACGCAGCGGTGGAAACCGGTACGATCTGGTCAGCCCCGACGAGCTGCGCGTGGACCTGGACTCGGACGCAATCTATTAAGTGCCATTTGTGTGTTTGTGCTCAGTACAAATTTGTGATAATGTGCCGCGAGGACTTGGAAGACATGGCGATTGCGTAACGAGTCCTTTGCTCCTGTGCCAAATCGGTGTTCGTTTTGAGACGTGGGAATCGGTACAGGTGTCAGTTTGTCGTTTTAGAGAATGTGCATGCGTCGAAGTGATCACAAAAGTTTCATCGGTGCATGCGCAAGTGGGGGCGATTTCGCCCATGGTTTGAGCGCGGTGTAGCCAGATGAAAGGTGCAGATGCCTTTTAAATCTAATTGGATGATGCGACCGCGTCGGTACTTAATGTTTGTGCCATGATGTGCAAACTGTTTTTAAACAATATTTTGTCTGCTGAGATGAGGTGCACTGTGATACGTTCTGCCTTTACTGCCGCCGACTAATCCTGTCTGCTAGTAAGCGGGGTGAGCCGCGTATCGCCTTTAGCTGTAAAGGTTTTTCATACTTACGACGGGGCGAGCTGAAAACCGAATCTGGTGGCTCATCAGGGGAGTATCACTAGTGCACTTAGTTGCGGGAGTCCAGGTTTCACAGCGCGGAAGCACTGGACCAGCGTGTCGATCGTCACAGGGATCGCGAATTTCACTGCCGAGGAACCGCAGTGCTCTGAGTAGAAGCGGTCGGGAAGATCAGGACCAAGCGTGGACCATTGTGCAAATACAATCTTGTGGTGCTTTTGGAAGTGGATGTATTTGTGAACCTGGACGCGTCATGGCATCATGCACATTGCACTTTTACTTGGGAAAATTCACATCTGATAGTAGCAAGGCTATGTACAGTTCCATGAACTGCGTTTCCACTTCCGTGACACGTGCTACATTTATAGCTTCGTTTCTCCCATCTTGCGCTGCGAGGCGGACGCAGTTTGACATCTAGAACGTACAGAGCACACATGCATGAACATCAGAGACATCAGACCGGCTGTGGCATGAAAGCACGCTCATGTCGTAGCCGCGGTTCCTGCCACCCTCACAGCGGGGCCTCGGACCTTCGGGGAGGTGAGATCGCTCGCGACCGCGTTCAGCGCAGAGGTCAGCACGCCGAGCGTCGGCAGCAGCAGCGGCACGAATCGCAGCTCCTCCATGATGCTGTACACGTTCCGCGGCTCGGCCAGCTGCGGCTGCAGCAGCACGCCGCACGCGGCCAACTGCAGCTGGCCGAACAGGTACGTGACAGCGGCCGGCAGGTGGCAGCACCGCTCCAGCCGGCACCAGAGCGCCACCAGCGCCACCCAGAGGGCAGGCTGGGGTCCGACGGCCGTCGCCAGACCCAGCGCCAGCAGGGCGCCGGCGAGAGGTGCGCAGCGGCGGCCTACCACGCGCTGCAGCCAGCCAGCGACCGGGGCGGTCAGCGCGGCGGCCGAGGAGGTGACGCTGCCGGCCAGCGCAACCTTCCGCCAGGCCACGTGGGGCGCGCCGTCCCTGAGGAACACGGTCGTCAGTGGACTTACAGGAACGGTCACTGATCATAGGCAGGCCAGGTACCGTAAAGGCTCAGCTTAGGAACGCAGGCACGGGGGCACGACAGGCACGTGCCCTTTGAGACTGAGGGTCCTTTGAAGCTGGTTATCCATGGCCCAATTGAAACCCCCTAACGTCGCAAAGGGCCGCAGGCTGCGCTAAGTGACTCCAGCCCTGTGGTCCGGGCCATTCATTATAAATCAGAGTGCATCTTGCACCGACCAGGAATCCTAGGGCAGTGGGGCCCCTGTGGCACCCAGGAGACCACAAGTACCTAAAAGTCGGCCACGTGTCGGCCTGGGAGCCCATTCCCAGCAGAAATAAGACAGGGGTATGCGAATGTCAGTCGAAGAACCTCTTCAGCTTTTCACGCCAAAAGTCAGAAAGCCCCTTGCATTGATTGAGGACACTGGGAGACAATGGTGTGGCCCCTGTGACAGACTGGTGCCCACTGTCTCAACAGAGGTAGGGACGGAACTCTGAATGTCAGAAGACCCCGACCAACGTACCAAAGGCCGAAAAGTCAGAATGGGTCCGTTGCATGGGTCGGGCCCTCTGTCATTTATCACATCTCATTTCCTTGCCAATGAAACGGTCCTCAATAAAATAATGGAGGACCCCACGTCAGAAAGGCGGACCCAGTAGCAAACGGGGGCTCTCCACCCCGTTTCGGTGCAGGAGCCCGGAAAGCCGGACTGGGATCCCGGTGCTAAACAATGGACACCCTGTGCCGCCCTGTGTCGATGCATTGACAACTCCAATTACAGAACCTCCGCGTTAGTGGAGGACTAATGTATGACGTATCTCTCCGAGGGCCTTCGGATCGACCAGGATCCGCATATCCAGACTGATAGTGGGTAAGTCGGGGAGCTTTCCATCCCCTCCCGGGGCTTGGACAGAAAGCTACCTCATCAAACCCTGATCAGAAACGGCAGTGGATCTCCAGTTTTCTATCCTCAGGCCCCACATCTGGGCCAGGTAGGGAACGATCTAAGCGTTCAGTCCACGGGGCATCTCAGTGAACGCGCCCGGCGTCGTGACTGGATCAATACAGAAACGACAAAAGAAAAGGAAGAAAAGAAGAACGTGGTATGAATGAACTGTGCGAAATCCGATGATTTACAGAATTTTCATTTCGGGCCATTAAGCTCTGTGAATCCCTCAATACGACTGGTCGTGTCCCTGGCTGAACTGTGAGGTGGTAGATGCTAGGTGGATATCGTTATGCCTCGCCCGCGGTAAGCGAAACCGGTGCAAGCGTAGGTACTGATTCGCACTCTGTTCCAGACCCGAAACTGACGCGTTGATGCGCTGCATTCCCGCACGAATCCCTTGGTGCTAGACATGCTCGAAAGAAGCAACACAAACACTGGACTTTGCTCACCTTAAGATCACTTCGGCTGCCACCAAGGTGACAATGAGTGGGCAGAGCCAGAGAGCTTTGAAGCCCGTCCACATGGCCATCAGGTGCACCGCCTGCATCGTGCTGGACCGCGAGTGAAACACCAGGCCGTCCCACGGGAACAAGCACTCGCAGGCCGTGTGGAGCAGCAGCAGCGCCGGCACCGCCGCCAGCAGCAGACAGACGGACCAGACGGGGCGGGTGTGGGCCGCGGCTCGCTCGTCCGCCGCGCTGGAGCCCGCCGGGACCCCGTCACCAGGCTGATCCGCGTCCTCCCTGGGGCTCGTCAGCAAGCGGACTAACCACCACACCGAGCGGAGCTCGGAGCGACGAGTGGCGCCCAGCCTGCTGGGACACAGCGTGACGGCCGGCCGTCGCAGGTCGACACCCACCTCGACCACGCGCATCGCCAGCGCCACGAACACGAGCGCGAGGAGCAGCGGTGCGCGCGCGCACACCCACCAGCACTCGTAGTAGGACAGAAGCACGCTGAGCGCCGTCCAGGGGACGCTCCTCAGACGGCGGCTCGCCAGCACGATCGCCAGGTTGGCGAGCAGCAATCGCGCCGGTGCCGCCCATTGGCCTCTGAAGAGGAGCAGCAGCACGGCCGGGGCGAGCGCGGCGCGGGCCCGGCGGGCGGCGCGGGGCGGCAGCAGGCGGCAGGCAAGGCTGCAGGCGCAGGCAGCGGCCAGTACGGCGGCCACCTCGTGTCCGTGCCGACCCACGCTGGAGGCGGCCGCCTCGCGGACGGCGGCCATGGTTCGAGCCAGTGCTGCCCTCCACGCCAGCCACGCTGACGTCGCGACCATGGCGCGGGTGGACGGAGAGTCTCTGGCGATCTAGCCCGCAGGACTCCGCTCAGCAGCGTTCTATAAGCCTTCGGGCGTCTACTCTTCAGCTCACATCGTCTTGAAAGCGTCCTACTTACCGGCTCTCCGAAACTCATGCAATCTTTCTGAGCTTTTCAGCTGTAACTGTTTTTCTGAGCCCCTCGTATCTCTCCAGCACCTCGCAGCGTCCGCTTTTGAGCGCTCCGGCTGCTGGAGCTTATCTCACACCTCACAGGTCCACCCGGCCCGCGCAGGCTCATCTCACAGGTCCGTCCGCTTCGCACGGGCTCATCTCACAGGTCCGTCCACTCTGCGCAGGCTCACCTCACAGACCCGTTCACTCCACACGGGCTCACCTCACAGGTCCGTCCGCCCCGCACGGGCTTAAAACTCGCAGGTCCGTCCGCTTCGCGCGTGCTCAACTCACTGGCCCGTCCGCTCCGCACGGGCTGGGCATGCCACTATCAGCCGACGGCCGGAGGGGAGTGTGCGCGCCCTACGACGCGCCGACGATCGATCCCTGCACGTGCGCCGCCGCGGCAGCACTGGCCGCCCGGCCGCCATGCCGTGAGGCCGCTCGCAGAGCACTGCAATCGTCCTGCAGCGGTGGGAATAGTTGCCAGCGCTGACGTCACAGAGGGGAGGGGCATTAACCGGTCGTAATCTTATCGGCGACCCCGCGGCGACGCCCGCCGACCGCCGCCGCGCCTGGCCTCACCGCAGCTGACCTTTCGCCGAAGCGCGCGCGTTGCCAGTGCAGTGCCGCACACCGCAGCGTGTTCAGGCCTTGGCCTGGCCCTCGCTCGCAGCGGGTCTCCTGCTACAGTGTGGGTGCGAGCTGCTTCACTACGTCTGGGATTAGCATGAGGCTGATGGTTTATGGGTTGTTTCTGTTTGTGCAGACCGACAGCCTCAATTCCTCCCTGCTTGTGTCCGACAGACACGCCAGTAGGCATTCGTCTGTTAGGTTGACATGGTGATTCACAAGGTGAAGACTTCGATCTCGCCTGATGTGCTGTTGGCGAAGGTGTGACGCCTTGGGAGGATGAAGTGGCATCTATTGATCGCTCTTTGAGGGCCTCCGTGCGGACAGGAGAAACCTGTCACTACACCAACAGGGACGGCGGAGCACACGGCATAGCGCAGCATTTAATGACCCTCCGTCGAAAGCTGGTACAATCAGGTGTTGCCCAAAGTGTCGAGACAACCCTATCGCCATTGCGTCCCCTCATTGTCGTTTCTGAACGACACCGCAAGACCCCAGAGCCGCTTGCGCCGTGTCGACAAAAAGCACAATTAAAGCGACCGACGGAGCGAGCCGAGATAGCGCTATGGCTAGCGCTTCCGCCGGAAGTGCCGCCGGACGCCTAATCGCCGCCACACACCCTATTGTCGTGGCGTCCTAGCCAGACGTAACCCAGGCAGCGTGACGGCCGCTCTCGCTTCCTCTGCAAGTGCACAGTGCAGTAGGTCGTACCCTGCATACCACTGACTTAGCGACGCGGATCAAGCCGATGGCTCTCTGCGCGCAGCCTTAAAAACGCTCCGCGCAAAAACTCCGGCAGCGTTTCATGCATAGCAAAAAGGATGAGAGAAAACCGGCTCTGTATATTTGACCAGCGTGGCAGTGGCATACGTTCCATCCGTTGCGCAAACTGCGGGGCATCACACGATGGCGACATTCACATACTCTGATCTAGAAAGGAAGATGGAGGCCACGGCTCGGAACGACCCGGCACTTCCGCAGTAACGTGCACTCATTACCCAGGATAATCACGTCGAAACGCGCTGCGCCCAAAAGATCGCTCGCGTTCCCGGCCTGTGCGTGGACATTGCACTCCGCACTGGGCTTTTCGAGGACGCCCGGCCA
The DNA here is from genome assembly GCF_011947565.3 of Pollicipes pollicipes. Taxonomy (NCBI): domain Eukaryota; kingdom Metazoa; phylum Arthropoda; class Thecostraca; order Pollicipedomorpha; family Pollicipedidae; genus Pollicipes; species Pollicipes pollicipes. The sequence goes on along the minus strand of NW_023597054.1, from coordinate 16,582,921 downwards.
TGCTGAGACAAATGGACCGAACCCACACTGCTCACCCACGTCCCGCATCGCATGTTTTCGAACGCTGTCAACTGCCAAATTACCCTTAGGCATGGTGCGCGTTGAAAAGAACCGTTACGCACAAAGAAAAGCGTTGCAAAGAAGCGTCACGCACAAAGAAAGGCATGGAAAAGACGCTTTACGCACAGAGAGGCGTTTGCTAATGGCGACCACGCAGTGTGTTGACATGGCAGCGTCCTCGTTCCCACCGGGAATCATTCACGACCAACGTGATCGCAACCCATTTCATTACAACAATTACTTGCTTAGTGTTCGCCCGAGGTGTCAACGTTACGCAACACGAAAGTTGGAGCCGTAAGAGATAAGTCTATATTCAAAACACGCCAACACAGGACACGTTGCAGACCCAGCAGCTGGCAGCGGCGACGGCGCGTGACGGCGCCGACCGGGGCAGTTGGCACCATCCGCGCACACACACAAACGCGCCGGCGGTCTGTCTGGGAGCTGACGCTCACTTCCCGCTGTTGGGTGCTCGGGACGGCCACGCGCTGTCATGCCGCAGTGGGCTGCCTTCTGGCAGGGCCTAGCCACGGTCACCGCTCTGTCTCTCGTCAGGCATCAACGCTGCGCCGTGCATGTTGGTGGTATGGCATACTACGCTTCCACGAAGGCCGCCACCCCTTATCCGGCAGGTCCCGACCTATTACATGAGCTCATGTCGAAAGCCCTGGTGCACGTCGCAAACGATTTTCACAACGCCCCTCAAATCTGCGTCAATTGCGTCACATCGAGACGACGGTGGGTACTGTCTGCACGTTTAAACTGCTCAGCACAGCGCGCACCTATTGCAACATTCATGCTCTGAACAACCGGACAGCATGCAACCGAGCGTTCCTGCTTGTACCATGAATATTCCACGGATACTGCACATCGAAACAAGTGGACGCGGCACCGGGACTCCCTGCGGCGCAGCTCGCGTCGACCGGACGCCACGCGACCGCCTGTCCTTCCGTGCACAAAGTACAGCTACCGGCCAATATCCGGCCGCGCGCGGCTGGGCGCGCCGGTACCGGCCCGGCGCACCGACTGGGCACGCGGCAAAACGACAACCAGAGGTGCTCTTCACTAAGGCGGTGGTGCGACGAGTGCTGTGGCGGGACACGGACGTGCGCGTGGCCCGATCTTCGACGAGTGAGGGGAGGCGCCGGGCGGGGCAGGGTGCGGGACGACTGGGGTGCAGCGGCGGATGCAGAGGCGGGGTGATGCTGAAGCACGGGGCGATGCTAGCAGTGACGGGCACGGACGTGGGTTCGGGCGTCTCGGGTGCCGTCTCACAGAGCGCACCACCATGCCGGACTGCCAGGGGCTCACAAGTTTACCCCCGGTCTTCCCCAGCGCACCCATCACCGAATCAACATCCCTCCTCCACGGGCATTAGAGCAGAACCGGTCCAGCATTGAGCGGGGGGGGGGGGGGGGGAGGAGGTAATTATTTCAGTCCTCATTCGCATGACCATGCGCCTGCTGTTACTTTTCCTGTTTAGGAAGGAGCAACCACCCCCTGTCCACCCCATTACCGCGCCCTAGCCCGCACCAAGCCGGGTCAGGCTGCAATCCATTTGCCATCCACGGATTAACATTAGAAGAAACTTGTACATGGCCCTCACCCAGATATGTACCGGAATAACACAGCAGTCATTTCAACAAGCTCACGTTGGTGGGGCCCACTGTCGCCTAGCGACCAGCTACCGGGATGATCAACAATGATCCTCCACCAGGCTCACTCCACACAGCTGCGGGATAATGGCGGGGTAAACATTCCACCACCCGGACATCTCAAGTGGACTACATGATGCCTAGTGTAAACCCTGTAGCATGCATTGAAAATACCCGATTATAAGCCCAGCGTAAACGTGGTACAAGAATGCACGACCCGCGTTTGACGCAAGGTCTCGAGAGATCTTACAGAGTCTTGAGTGTAAGTCTGTACGCTAACAACAGGGCTAAATTGCGGGTTGGATGGGCGGGAAACTAAATACACATATCGTAGTACACACCATGGCGCAACGACGAGCGCATCCTATTCACACCGGTCTTGAACCCTCTGGTGGCTGACAGACTTCTGCTCCTCTTCCTGCTGCTCACCACATGGCGTATGCCACCTCGGGGCCGACCTCTGCCAGTGCACAGCCACTCTCCAACTCGAATCCCCCACCAGAAACGTCCGAACACACACCCCCAACCCTATACAGATACGCTAGCCGAGCCGCCGTGTCCTCACTTCTCAGCAGGAACGGGCGGCGATCTCCGCGGCGGCACTAAACCCCCGACCACCCGCACGGGGCTCCGACAGCGCCAGCCCCCGACCGCCAGCCGGTGACGGAAGGGGCGCCGGGTGCCCACGGTGCCGGTCGGGCTGGGGCGCGGCGGCCTCAGAGGCCAGGCGCCACTTTGTTGAGGCCCTTGAGCGCCACCTCGTAGCCGAGGAAGCAGGCGGCGTTGGCGGGGAAGGCGCGGATCATGACGGGCGCCAGGCCGCGGAAGAGGGCGCGCGGCCCCTCGCTGCGCATCATCTCGACGAACACATCGCGGATGCCGCGCGGGTACGTGCCGGCCGGCGCTGGAAGGCGGCGGGCGCGGGTCAGACCACGGCGACGCGGCTCGCCGCACGCCGCCGCCGCAAGTGGGCGGGATGCCGGCCGACGGCGGCGTAGTTGCCAGCCAGCATTGCGGCGCGGCCGTTACACCCTCCTGCGGCCTTGGAAATGCACGCTGAAAACCGCACACTTGTGCATGGTCAAGATCACTAGCTGCAGGGTGGTGGACGTCATGGCAGCACTAATGATTGGTGTCTGTGTGCTAATGCACGGCGTC
>NW_023597054.1:16575048-16577548 GCF_011947565.3 Pollicipes pollicipes | reverse complement strand
AAGAGAGAGAGAGAGAGAGAGAGAGAGAGAGAGAGAGAGAGAGATAGAGAGAAGAGAGAGAGAGAGAGAGAAGAGAGAGAGAGGAGAGAGAGAGAGAGAGAGAGAGAGAGAGAGAGAGAGAGAGAGCGAAGAGAGAGAGAGAGGAGAGAGAGAGAGAGAGAGAGAAGAGAGAGAGATAGAGAGAGAGAGAGAGAGAGAGAGAGAGAGAGAGAGAGAGAGAGAGAGAGAGAGAGAGAGAGAGAGAGAGAGAGAGAGAGAGAGACACAGCTCCCCGTCCGCAAGGAATTTGTGCGAGACCATTGCCCGTCGACTAGCACATGGTGGTGCGCACCCACTTTTCAGCAACACCATTTAGTTGCGTCCGCCGCTGCGCGTTTTTTTTTTTGCAATCGACGCACTGTGTTTGTAAGTCTCCGTGCTGCGTAATAAACGGAGCAACACGTTTTGTAGATGGTTGTGGCCTTGTGGAGATGCGTACCGAACTAGGGCTGGTTTTGGTGGCAATGTTGTCCACAATTGATAAATTCAGTGAAGGAAGCTTTCTTCCATTCATCCGCACTCATGGAGGCTTTATTTTGCATAGCGATTGTGGACAAGATCATGTGAATAGTAAGTACATAATGCCTATGCTTACTAAGCATATCCTGAGCGCTGAAGGTGGGACTGTCATACCTTAGCCTTCAGAGCTCAAGGTAACATGTGGAGTGAACATGAGCAGTCATTGAGCACTGAAAAAGGGCCATTCATGGATCCAATCATAAGCAGCCTGCTGTACTTGACATTGAGAACAGGCTCTCTCTACATAACTGATCACTGAGAGTATGTTTCTATGATACAATTTTATGCAGGCTAGCTGCTGCCATATGACACAGTGATGCACAAGATGTATGCAGCTGTGCTATCCAAATGAAATCGATTTTAGAGTATAATCCTTGTGTCATGCTGTGCTATTTTATTAGCATTCACTGCACATCATAATGTTTTCAACCAGGGTAGGCACTACTTCAATAAGTAATGGTCCTAAGGTCAGTGTTTAAGTAAGGTGTTTAGGTGTAAGGTGTCAGTGTTTAAGGTCACTTCAATAAGTACTGGTCCTAAGGTCAGTGTTATAATCTATGACACAAATGCTTGTGTTGATTGCATTGCCAAATTCATCAAGGACCTATCCAAATTAAACTCAGTCATACATTTGTTCTTGGCTTTGAGAAACTCATGCAAGATTGTTTGTGTATATTCGTGTTGTAGATTGTGCATTTTCTGTGTATCTTTTCAGTGTCGTGGATTGTAGTTGTACGTTGTACATTTTTGCTTCGAGAAACTGAACTATATGATTACATGCCAGAAATGTACAATTTATGCCAAAAATATACAAGCTTCTGTATAGAGAAACTGGCTACAGGTGGCGGATCAATCGCTTAACGTTGAAATGCAAGTCTACATTGCACTACAAGTGTATGCATTTCTGACCAGGTTTCTACCCACAATACTTGCTTCTAGTCAAATGACATGAAGCTGTAACCTAGGGAACATTTCCACGATATTCACATAACAGAAAACATAAAAAGTGCCTTCTTAATATGTCCTGGTGTGTGCATGTTACATCCCATCATACACTTTGCAGCACACAAAATTCATAAAACCGGCCAACCGCTAACAGCCGACAAAGCATACCACAACCGTTATGATCTAGAGGTGGATGAATATTTAAAAAAAAAAATGAATTTCACATAAAGGGAAACCAATACCCTGCCTTCGCACAGAGAAAAAAGCACACCAAATGTCTTATACAAGTTAAACATTAACTATCACACTCATGTCAAACATATTCATCTCCAAGTTGACACAATAAAATTTCAAACGGAATCCGACACAGCCAGTAAGCTTGAACACAAGACACAGTAACACGAACACCGGAACCACTCTAACACTGCCCCACAACCATTTCTCGTGACGAAGAAACCTTCCCAAAGCCGACTCAGATCACGCCTGAAAGCGGCACCATCGGCCGGCGCGCCGCACCCGGCGCCAGGCCGCGGCGGCCACCTCACCTGTCTGCAGCCGGCTCTTGAGCACGTCCGGCGCGATGGCCACGGCCCAGTTGAGCATGCCGGCCACGCCGCCGGCCAGGAGGGTGCGCGCCGGCCCCAGGTCCGAGCGAGACTGGTGCGCCGGCGTCAGCAGCCGCTGCAGCACCTCGTACGAGCCGAAGTACATGCCCGACGCCGGCACGTCTGCGGCAGCGAGGCGACGGTCGGTCGGGGCGGGGCCTGGCCGGGCGACAGCTGGCCACGTGGGCTGAGACGACGCGCGGACGGGCGGGAGGGCAGGGCGGTCCATGCCGGGTGCGTGTGCTCAGGGATCAGGGATCAGCCGCTGCAGCACCTCGTACGAGCCGAAGTACATGCCCGACGCCGGGACGTCTGCGGCAGCGAGGCGACGGTCGGTCGGGGCCGGGGCCGGGCGACAGCTGGCCACGTGGGCTGTGATGACGCGCGGACGG
>NW_023597054.1:16542552-16574048 GCF_011947565.3 Pollicipes pollicipes | reverse complement strand
CTTCTGCACAGCTCAAGATAAGTGAAGACTTTGATATGCCTTGAAAATGTCACGCTCGCTGCCCGATACGAGCCGTTCCAACTCCCTGCCACAGTCATCTGCTTTCCAGCGGGATGCCACGGCGGGCCAGCTGGTAAACTTATCACGACAGAGTGCACCCGCCCACGCCGTGCCCGCGCATGCAACCGACCAGATGTCGCAGACATATGCAGCAGGCCACTTCAGCAGGGCGGGGCTAGTTGATGCCACGATAGCTTCTGTGTGACCCTGCTTGAAATCCGCGGGGCGAAAGAGCGGGCTGAAACTTCTGGTCACAGATGCAATTCGTGGGTTCGCTTTATATGCATTACTTAAATTAATTAGTCACTTCAATCTCTAGCTGGGGCCAGAAAGCACATTTGTCAGGCGCTTATAGCTTATGCATTAGGGAGTATCATCAGTAACAAAACCAAGTGAGACAAATAAATTCTTTGGCGCAGGAGTCCAAAAATACACGGCATAGCAAAAGTTCTTCCCAAACACTTAAATTCGTGATGCGCGAGCCGATCGAGATAACGTCATAAAGCAGCGCCCGGCGTTGCAGTCACTTTATGCTAGGCTGCGCCTACTGCTGCAGGTAACACCAAGCTGCGGGCGGCAAGCGATACAAAATGCTTTTGCGCATGGAAACGATATCGCCGAGCGCTCCTTAAGCCGTCGTACGAGAATACCCCGGTCTAAGGTCTAATGTGCGGATCAGACATTGTCCGATTGATTGCCCTATGGCGGAAACTTTATGTGCTGTTGAGTATGAGCTCGTACGAGTATATCGGTTAGTATTGCCTTAGACTTTCACTTCTTTAAGACAACTCACGTGATGCAAACAAAACCATACATAGCACATGACTCAGAATATACTGTCTGGTATACAACTTAATACATATAGTAAGTTCTGCGGCCTATACCGCGGGCGTAGAGAGGGGGGCGGGCGGGTTAGGGTGACCCCACGCACATCTTGCTCCTTGCCGAGCCTGCGTATTCGATGCACCGGCCCAAACAGCAGCTGCTCACAGGTTGGAGACTCAAAACACGTGTTGGCGGAGATCGCACGGTAACAGAAATACCGTCGCAACTGGGTTCCACATATTGCCGAAACTCCAGCTCCAGCCCCAGACGTCCTCGGCACTGCGGCGTTGGTTGCACTCCTTGTGTGAACCAGATAGGGCGAGATTGCCGGTGGAGCCCGCAGTTTGTTCCGCAGCTCGCAGTCGCTGGGTCTCGCGGTGGAGGCTGTGCGACTGGTCCGTGCCAGGGGAATCAGGTTGGTGTATCTCACAGCCTTGAAGTTTAAATCTGGGATGGCGAGGACCCTGAGCTGAAGCAGACCCTCGGTTTGCTGCTCAAGAGCGGTGCGACGATCGGGACCACCTGTTCGCGGACCATGCGGTTCTCATCCCACACCGTGTCCAGCAGCAGCTGTTCCGGACTGACCTAGTACCTGTTACGCTGGAGAACTGGCCGCGCCGTGGCCTATGCTTGCTGCGGCAGCTCGCGGAGCAGCGCGATGCTCCGGAACAAGTTGTGAAAGCCTAAGCCGCAGCTGCTGCTCTGCCGGATGGCAGACCATACCGCCGCATAGTGCTCGACCACGCACTGGACGAGGCCCTCGACAGCGCTGCTGGAGGTTTCGATAGAGATGTAAACTAGGAGCAGGCGAGCGGCCAATGTCAACCATCCTGAAAGCAAAAGCGAATATATTGGAACAATTCGTTACAAACTGAGCGTTAGATCATACAAAAATCATTGTGCCTCTGAAGTGCATATAATTATGCCGATATCCAGGGTCTTTAAATGTGACGGAATGAATACTAACAAATATACTAGTAAGCATGAACCAACGAGCAAATAGTGCGACATAACACGGCACAAGGTATGAGCAAAAGTAAATGCTCAACAGTGATCACATGAAATATCAATTAATACTTGATGAAGCTTAAACACTCATTACTATAAATTCGAAGAAAATGCGTTTTCAGATTTACCTGGCATGGTTCTATGGTCCGATTCGCCGCTGGGCTGCCACGTTTCGGACAGCCGTTTTGAACGCCGGAGGCCAGAAGGTAGAGCAGTTGCCAGTTGGTGCTCAGTTGCTGAATCAGGCCAGCCGGCATGTTTGGCATGTGCCCCGGCATAGGCTTGAATGCCAACTCCTGAACGTTGAGCGTCCTTCTCTCTCTCAGACCTCTCCGGCGCAGGTCTTGCCGATGGGTAAAAAAAAAAAATGGGATCCCGTGGTCGTGCCGTCCAAGCTCCGCAGCAGATGGAGGAGGTTCAGCACGTGCAGCTGGCAGATGAACCATTGTACGGGTGACTCGGTGGCCAGCTCAAACAGCCGAAATACGTCGCCTATCGTCTCGGTGCTGACAGCCGTGCCATCGCAGCCGCGCACATTGATGTGATCGTCGCACTGCGGGCTCACGGAGTGTAGCTCGTTGAGCAAGTGCAGGGTGCGGCCGAACCCGGACGTAAAATGAGTCACGCAACGGCTGCCTGGCTCAGGGATGACAACCACGTGTTTTTCGACGGCATTCGCTTGGCTCCGTGTGACTCATGTAGCTCCTGCTTTCCCGGCCGTCAGAGTAGAGGATGGTCAAACCTGATTCGTGGATTGCTAAAGCATTTTGACGAGCCGTCTCCTTTCTCGCTCTGTCTCTTGCGTAGCGTATCTTCTTGGGATCTATGATATTTGATTTCAAGTAGCCAGTTCGTCTCTGCAGTCTTGTTGAAAGGCATTAATGATAGCAGCAGCGGCTCGGTTCGGGCTACCGTAGCTGTCAGCCGCCTGAACGGTGTTAGATCGTTAATGTTACAATCTACAATGACAATGGTTTCAACAGGAACGAACAATCAGCGTTCTACAAAACAAGTCGCCACCTTCTACCATGTACGGAACCATGTAGGAATCCGTGCTCTCGGCTGAGCCGCCAGCGTTGAGACTACTTGGTCCCGGAGCAGGCTTGAGTTCAGCACTAGCAGCCAGCACTGGCTTAGCAGGCGGCGTGGTCTCAGCAGTCGGCTAGGAAGGCGATTCAGGTTCAGCAGCAGACACCGCCTCACTGGCGGCCAAGCCATGACGCCCCAACGGTTGTCTGGCCATCCCCCGCACCTCGCAAGCCTCCCTAGTCACAGTCGTATCCCGGTCACATGACCCCAGGGCAAGCTTGCGGCGCCTGCACTGGTCCTTCATGGCAACCTCCTTCTGATACACTGTGCAGACAATTTGGCATGGAAAGCTGCGCCGAGACTTGCACTTGCATTTCGCGACATCAAGAAGCTTGTTGAATTTCGCGGTGACGGCGTTGCTGTGTTACTCTCTTTCTTTGATTTCTTGCTGATAGCTCTGTTGGAATGATATAAATCCTTGTCGATCAATTTTGTCACGTATTTTAGATCATGAACAAGGATCGCTACGTTTGTTCACAGTTCCCTGATTTCTACCTGCGCGGTCTTGAAAATGGTATTAGTGAGATTCCTCTTCGATTCGCTCAGCCATCTTATCTCATCTCATCTCATCTTATCTCATCTCATCATCTTATCTCAAAGCCTTCCCGTAGTCGGCAGTTGGTGGTGGGACAGTAGAGCCGGGTGACCCATCACAAAATGCTTTGTGCGCGACTGTGTAGCCTTCGGCATGCTTATGCAAGTAATTGATTGAAAGAAATGTTTCAGTACCGGCAAAATAAACTAATAAACCCATAGCGCCCACACAACAAGCATATAAACTGCAAATCAACATCACAATAATGTGTTAACAATCGTAAACTTGAACCTACCCCGGTCCGCTGGAGCATTTTCATAACTGCACAGCTTTGGGTTTTACCAAAAATTAACGTACTTTAATAAAAAGACAGCTTAAAAGCCGTTTGGCAATGTTTGGCTGTCGCTGTTCACAATATCTATTTCATACATAATCCACTAGGTACCAGTAGTGTGGAAAGTGACAAGTTTGAGACTTGTTGGAGAATTATCCCAGTGCGCAAAATAGGTGGCGCTAGCATCGAATACGACGTTCTCGGCGTATCAAGGAAAAACTGCTCTCGCTTCACAAATATCAACATCAGTGCGGTGCGACAGGCCTAAAAGTTTATCATTCATCCGTGTGCCAAGGAAAAACTTTGTCTCAGTTGGTTCCAAGAGATTTACCCCCTCGATGGCACACCCTAGTATGCATACCCTCAAATCACAGGTAAACTTTCTTCTAACAATTATGCAGAGAGCAACGCGGTGAATGGCCTAATTACATTAAGAGAAAACAAATTGAGAATCTTATGTTGATATGACCAGACCTACTACAAAAAGCGTTTCAATGTCGGAAAGCCGTATGTCCAAAATTAGTCTGAAAGCTGCCGAAAGCACCCTCAGTTGGTAATGAGGGTTGACATTTGTTAAATGTCAGCTGCGATAGTGGTGTGCTCAGACCAATCAGCCGCAGTTTTGTAAAACCAGTAAAACACGTTATCCGGCGGGAATGGGAAAGTCAAAAATAGGTGTGGGAGTTGTCGGCTTTTATGTAGATGGCACCTTCGGCAATGCATCCCAGCAACTCTGATGCAAGTATAGCAAAGTATGGTATTCATGAAATGAAACGGATGAAGGTTTACCAAGATGACATTACTAAGAAGATTCAGGATGACTTTGCCTGCCCGAAAGGCTTGGCTCTGAGCCCGATTAGACTTGGCAATTTTATCCACAGCGGTCGATGACATTTCAGTTTTTCGTGATTTTGGCTGTTACGACCAAGTGTTGTGAAAAAACACGAACATTTTGGGTGGATACTATTAGTTACAACAAACGGGCATATACGCCCGCACATACACGAGTGCATCTTTCATGAGCTGATCTACCTCAGTTTGGCGTCTGGTATGCGAAGTAAATTTCGAAATGGCGCACCTATGAGAAGAAAAGCTTTGAAATGACGCACTTATGAGCGGTACAGCCTCGAAACGGCGCACCTATGAGAGGTACAGCTTCGAAATGGCGCACCTATGAGCTGCACAGCTTGGAAATGGTGCACCTATTAGCGGTACAGCTTCGAAATGGCGCACCTATGAGCGGTACAACTTCGAAATGGCGCACCTATGAGAAGTAAAGCTTTGATATGGCGCACCTATGAGCGGTACAGCTTGGAAATGGCGCGCCTATGAGCTGCACAGCTTCGAAATGGCGCACATGTGAGCGGTACAGCTTGGAAACGGTGCACCTATGAGCTGCACAGCTTCGAAATGGTGCACCTTTGAGCTGCACAACTTCGAAATGGCGCACCTATGAGCGGTGCAGCTTCGAAATGGCGCATCTATGGCAGTACAGCTTCGAAATGGCGCACCTATGATAGGTGCAGCTTCAAAATCCGCTATTAATCTATAAAGAGCATATTTGCCAGCACTGTGCAATTGGTTTCACGCCATCATTTGCTCCGGGTGCTGAGATCTGACCCAAATTCCGAAAAATTGCAGTGCGGGCGGATACATGGTTTGCGTGCGGCGCTTGTCCATCTGCACTCATTGGCTTACACTTGCCTGGAAAGTTGCCTCCTCTGATATCTTCTACGTCAGGATCTACTGGTCTCATGTTGCTGCAACGCTGGGTCGTCGTGGACTGAAGTCGGTACCGACGCATGCTTTTTAGTTGTGTTTCTTATTTGTGCGATTTCCCGTTCAATGAAGTGGTGGGTTAAGGTCGTCGTGATTTTATTACATCGCAGGCAAAACTTGCAATCTCAAGTAACTTGCATGCAAATGCTTGACGACTGGTTGAGCACAACTTTTAGACATTTGAACTTCTTGTCGCTGTTACGTGCCTGTGATTAGCACGTAAATGAATGCAAATATATAAACTTTAAGAATGCGTGACAGCTGAACCGGACCGATCAGGTAGAACGGTTTCTCGTAGTTCAGTTATGACTCACTCTCACGGGTCTTCTGGCCTCGCTCGTGGTAAGCCACGGACATGCGCAAGGAATCAACAAACGCCAATCCATCGTTGAAGACAGCTTTGTTGAACTTATAAAGGACGGAATATTCTGCTCTGCACCTGAATCGATGCATCTTTGAGCAAAACTAGTTGTGATTTTCTGACACAGGTAATTCCATGGCAGCTGTCGTTACATCCCTCCCACCAGGGGGGTGAAACACCAGTCCGGTAGCAGTAGGCTCGTTGATACACCTTTCGCACCGGCGGATCCGCACAACTAACAGCAGGCTGAGTAATGTCATGTCAGGACGCATATAAAAAACTAAACAATGAGGGGTTGGGGAGGGACAGTGGTTTCCTTTTAAGAACATAATACGATGCTGACACAAAAATGCCGACACTCCGCAAGCTATCTCTTCGTGCCACATTTGCAAAACAGTGCACTGTTCGACGCAGCGCAGTGATTTATCAGACGCAAACAAGTACAGAACATGAAGGTCAACGTCGTGGCCAAGAATCAACAGCGTTCAAAATTTTCATCCCTGGATCCCGACACGCTAAAAGCGTGCCTTTGCTTGCTGAAATTGAAAACAAACTACACCAATGGATGCATTGCAGTTGACTTAGCAAAAGGTGGAAAAGCGTGGCAGGTGTGGAGCTTATTTTTTGTAGCGCGAAATAAATAAAGTTCAAAATTTCCTATCTTTGGCTGCAAACACGATAAAACACACATCTTTGAAGTCTATTTGCGCTAAAAAGTACACAATTCAAAGAGGGATAATTCAACTATCGGGAGCAAGCATGTCTGGGGTACGTAGGTTATAAGTGTCATGAACATGGGAACACAAATGCAAGAACGAAATGTCAAAATTGTCCGGTCCTGGCTGCCGACACGCTGCATGAGCGCCTTTGCTTGCTCGGATCGCAATAAAAAGTGTACCGATCCACGTGCGGTGGTCGATATACGGGAGGCCAACTAGTTTGGTGACGTATGAGTTATGAACGCCGTAAATACAAATAGGAAGCTACTCAAAATTGTCCTTAAGTGATAAATGTGCTTTGCCAAATGGCAGTAAATGGTTTATGACGTTTTGGATAATAGTTTTTGTTGCACGAGCGCATTTTTACGTGTTTGAAGCTACAATGTACGATGTGAGCTTTGAAGGCCCGTATTTCACGACGTTCATGGTCCACATGTTCCACACGCGTTGAGTCCGGGAAATCGGTTATGCCGCGTCGAATGGTACACTATTTTTCAGTCATAGCAGGAGACAGATATTTTTTAGCTTGTCACCATTTTCTCTTCAACGTGTCAGCAATATGCGACATCCCTTTCACGCAAGCCCGCCAGATGGATTCGCAGCATTTTTACAGTTTGTTTAATCTTGCTTGCTATCTCATCAGCGCTTAAAATTTAATCGATGAGAATGAGGCCAGGAACCCTCGTCATCAGTATCAGGGGCACTTATGGGTGATATTCTTGTCATAATCTTTGCATCCATCTACTTCAAATTAATTCAAGCTAGCTGAATTTGAAACCTGTCTCACATTTCCAAAGGAGACGTGCGCTGATTTTCCGTCTTCTCGTTTGCTTTATCCGCGAATAGCTGGCTCGCGATGGACAAACGCTCCTCGCAACCTCTGCCTGAAGCCTTCCAAATGTCTGCGTCGCTTGCCATCTGCTGGTGACGCAGCGTTCTGAATGGGGAATTAAGCTGTTAACCAGGGGGATTGCTTATGTGACTTTCACAGTGCTGATTAAGTTCGGTTTCCAGATGTTCTCAAAACACGGCGTCGGCTGTTTGGAAGCGTAGCGACCCAATTCAGCTTCCAGTACCTACTTACGTCATGAGGGAATGTGCGGAGGGAAATAGAGTGCGATACCTTATCGCATCCGACGTGATCTTAAAAAATATCCACATGGGTGGTTCATTGACGTCACTTTCAGACACAAATCCTGCGAACTGGGCCCCGAGAGCTCAAACCAACACGGAGCCGACTTTTCGGTGTTGGTGATTTATGGCCGAAAGACAGGAACGCTCTGTCCCAAGGGTCTCCAATCGATGCATGTCGCCTTTCAACTGACATTTGAGCTCACGGCCCTACGAATGGGTATCCTTAATGTGACCTACAGTCAGCCCTTGAGTCCTTCAGCCCTCCAATCGGGCCCTTGATCTTTGGTCTCAAGAAACCCTTCCGCCCCTCTTCTGGCCCCATTAAACACCGCTCCTAGCCGGCTCGGGGCCACTTGCCGCCACAGAACCCCTGTAAAGCTACGTGCCCCTGGCCGACATTAGAGCCGCTCATTGTATCAGTCACCCCAAACATTGCAAATCGCGGGCCCCGGCCTCGTTTCTCCTTGGGAAATGGGCCTCAAGAGCTCATACAGACATGGGGCCGACTGTTTGACTTCGTGTCTAGGCCCTATATGATAGGAATATAAAACTCTCATAAGAGGAACCCCACAGAAGCCCTCTGACTGACATTTCAGGTTTCGGCACTGCGGGATGGGGGCCGAGCCCGAGTCCAATCGGGGCCTTGGCCTTTGGTCCCGAGGGGCACTTCGGCCCCTCTTCCGACCCCCTCAAACAAAGGCCGTAACCGACCAGGGGCCACTGGCTGACACATGACCCCGATTATGCGCCGTGGGCCCCTTAACGATACGGGGACCCCAACTATTTTGTCAGGGACCCGGACCAATGCGAAGCGTGACCCTCGGCCTTACTCCTGATTGGGAAATGGGTCCCCAGGGTTCAGACTGACAGAGAGCCGGCTGTTCAGTGTTCGTGGCCTATAGTCGACTTAGACACACGCTCTGTCTCAGGGGTCCTCAAACGGTGCAAGAGGACGTCTGACTTAAATTTCAAGTCAGTACCCTACGGGCCGTGATTCTTTATGTGATCTACAGCCAGTTCTTCTGGTGGTTATGCCCCCAACCGGGCCTTTCGGGTCTCTTGCGAGCACAGGACCCTCTGTTAGGCGCTGTTGGCCCCTGACCGATACAGGGGCCCCGACAAGTGTAAATCGCTAGCCCCGGCTCTGAAACTGATGGGGAAATGGGCTGTCAGGCCTATACCGACACGGAGCCGAATGTGCGGTACCGGTGGTGCCTGATCGACAAACCCGCTCAAATAGACTCAGGAGCTCCCCGATCACCGCAAATGGTCCTATGACTGTCATTTGAGAGTCCACCCCTGCAGGCTGGAGCCCCCGAATCAGAATCAACCAAACCTTTGTGCCCTTCACTCTCCAAACGGGCCCTTAATTGTTGGGCCCTGTGGACCCTCCAGGCTCTTCGGGCCTCCTCGAACACTGTCTCTGGCCAACTCGGTGCCTCTTGACAACACAGGGCTCCCCTTAGGCGCTGTGGGGCCCTGATAGACGCCGGGATCCCAACCAATGTAAATCGCTGGCTCCGGCTTTGTCCTTGCTTGGGAAATGGGCCTTCAGGTCCATTTCACCACGAATCCATCGGTCTTCACCTCAATTCGGGAATCATCATTGGAAGCAATCGTCAAACACTTACAGACAGACCTTAGATATGAGGGAGTTGGTACGATACAAACATTAGATGCCTACAGGACAGCATCTGGTGCAAAATAAACATGATACCTAAAAAGATGTGTGTAGGCACATAGTGCACCTAAAGCCAAGAAGATTGTTATGTATTTCTTTGGTCCAGTGTCCCCTTTTTGCCCATATGCATTGCGGGGTCTCAAAGGAGCATTGGGGCCTCAAGTCAGCATTGGGGAGAGGGCTCATGGCCCCCGGAAAGTTTTTAAAGTGACACCTTTGACCAAAAGGCGCTGTTTTTCGGTGCACCACCACGCACTCATCACTGAGTGCGCGCGCTCAGTAGGCGGCAAAACAACATGGCAGCTCGCCAACCAACTTCTGCCAGCTGGCAATGGCTAGACCAAGGCACAGAACCAAAACAGTCAAATCAAGCGTCCATCCGGCGAAAGTGTACAATTGGTCGACGGCCTCTTGGCCAAGGTTTTCCCGACCTGGAAAAACGGTACCAAGACCCAACTTAAGCGAGCAGATCATCCTGGCGCCGATAAACTTTACTGCCAGTGATATTAAATGCAAGCTCCTGGAGAAGCAGCGTGGGGAGACAAGGACCGGAAAATTGGTGGACATCGTCCTAAGCCCAGAGGAGGCTGTGAACTTCCCACTGAAGCTTCTCAGCAGCCGGGAGCCATCATGGCTGCTATCACACAGCTTGATGTTTCAGCACCTGGAGCCAACATGGCTGCTATCGAACAACTCGGTGTTTAAACAAGGTGTCCGTCGTGTTCTTACGAAACTCGGAGATCTTGGGGAGGCCAGCTTGTTTGGGGGATCTAGCTCTGCAATGACGAACGGTACAACAGACAAGGCTAAGGGAGCAAACGTCCTCACCCCAAGAATCCCGCTTGCCCCCTCTGACAGGCCCACCGAATTCAAACGGATACAGTATTCTATTAAGCAGACTTCACCGATGATGTGGATACCGTGAATAGGAGCCATTAGAGCCAAGGGTCTGCAGGTGAAGGTGATAGGTCTCAACCTGACCGAGCCAGTGTTCTCCCAGGATAGACATTACGCCGGCTGCTCCAGAGGAAGCAGCCGACCTGTTCGCCCTGTCGCGAGAGAGCAGGACCAATAAGGATGTGTACAGGGAGGTTTTGCAGTCGTAGGGTTTCCAGGTGCAAGAATTCAGCTGCAGCAGGATCGCAGCCCATACCAGTATCTAGCGATCTGAAGCTGATGAGTAGTTTTTGCAGATTGCATGTTACTGCTTGCACTCGGTTTCTGTGAAGTTGAACGTCTGGTAGTGGGATGTTTTGAAGATCGCGTGAGCTGTATTGCTCCAGCAAACAGTTTGTGCTTGTTGAATGCAGGTACAAATACTAATACCCGGTACACAAGTGAGATCAAGTTTCGACCATAAAACAAACTACAGCTATCTCAAATAGTTCTTTTGCGACATACGTTCCGGTATGACCCGGGCACCGCCGGGCATCTCAGCTAGAACCTGATACTGCCGCTGTTGGTTGCCGGCGCAAGCGCGGGTGTCGATTTGTATTTTTTTTTACGGCTCTGTTCCCCCAATGTTGCGTCGCCCCACTCCACCCGCCCCTACCCCAATGCTAGTTTGGCTCGTCCCAACAATTTTGGCTGGAGTATTACAAAGGCGTACGAAACAGTTGACCAGTACAAATACTTTTTTTTGTCTGTCAAACGTAGGCCCAGGCGCTTTTTCTCTCCTGAACTCAAATATGATATTGACGTTATTGATTCACCCGTCTTGTGGATTGCTTTATGCCAAACAACATTTGGTACCCGTATCCAAGGTTGGCTACGAACTTAACATTGTTTACTTAAAGTTGAGACCCGAACCGCTCTGTTGCAAGGTCTCTTGGGAAAACCAAATCAACCAACATTCACTTCTCTTGGCGCAGCTTTGTTAGTGTAGATTATAGGACCATTTGAGCTGCAAAATACGAAAGTAGTAGGGGTAACTCAGATAAATGCATGGCACCATTACTGGGAACAGTGGTATTGTTTTTTTATATCTCTTATGCTTTTCGGGGCCATATTAGGAGAAAATTTGAGTTTCATCTGGAATCCCGTGACCATTGCGTGTTTATTTTTTTTAAATTGCGTTCATTTGCCGCTGTTGTTGATCACAATTGTTGATACCATGACATGGTTGAATCGACGAATGTGGTACGATGCTAAATGCCGGCCAATATTTCCGCACGCCACTCGCGAGACAGTAACAATCTTAACTTCAATAAAGCAGCAGTGCTTTACACTGAGGCACTGTGCGCTATATCCCAGGCAAACAATTCGAATGAAGTAGATCCCGTAACTATAGCCGTCAATGTAGCTGGATGTCCACTGCCCCATGCACACAAAACATATTGTTTGTCGTATAGAGCAATCTACCTACCACCCTACCCTCGTATTAAAAAGCTGTGTTTGCTCTCACCGCCGGATACAAGTCGTAACTTTTTATCGGAAAACAATGCGATATTATAACTGACACCGTCCCCAGCCCCGCGACCCAAAATACGTGCCACCGCCCACGACCCCACAGCAGAGTGCCGAAGGCACTCCGCTGTACAGAGTGAACCTAGCGTTCTGCACAGATTGTCCAACAGGACAATCTGTAACCAGAACGCCAGGTGTTATGATGAAGCTAACGGGTCACTGTGGGACCCAATCAACAGAATAGGGGGTTAAGTCACTTCCCAAAATGTCAGTGTGATAACGGGTTAACCATCCACCCGCGACGAACTTCTCATGCTACAATCGAAACCGTCGTAAGCTGCGGGTATGCGTTGACCGTTGACACAGCTGTCTGTCCCGACAGTAGCAAAACGGGAAGCTTACACTATCAATTGTTGGAAACATCACGTAGCATGTAGATGAAAGCATACGTCCTGCCGCTTTTTACGAAGGTGGCAAATCATGGTTCCACGACGTTTGGGGGAGGGGGGGGGGGGCATGGCCCCTTTGCCCTCCATGGATCCGCCATTATCAGCGCCCAAAGGCGATCTCTAGAGGGGTGCCATTACTCTCCGATCAGAAGGGGCATGTGGTCCCAGTGCTCCCTCTATATCAGTCCCTGCATGACTACTATGCTGTTTAAATGAGATCGTATTTTTTAAGGATACAAAATTTAGAATCTGACTCCTGTTTCCTAAATATAAAGCGGACTTAATCCATCCAGAAAAGAAACGGCGAGGGGAGTTGGATGGGCGAGCTCTCGGCTCGGCCCCCCACCCCGCCCACCCGTCGTTAACAAAAAATGCCGTCGGGCGCGTGCTTTGAAAGCACTTAATAGACATGAAACACGGCCGCTGATTGTTCAGTAAGTTCTGGACCATTTCTTCCGTACACGATATATAGAGGGGTAAAAGCACACGATACGTAAAGGCTATGCAAGAAAGCCGAAGTCACCAGCTCATTTAGTAACCATTGTGACCGAGGTGAGGGACTTACGAGCGCGGTTTGCTTACCATCCCGTCGTAAATATTTGCGCTGGAAGTAAAACACCCATCAATCAACTCAGTCTTTCATGTTTCGTTCTAAACTTGTTGGTTATTCCACTCTCCTCTTCCTCCCGTATACGGTCAAAGGAGCGATCCATTCCCGGTCAAATGTTAATTCGGTGGCCCCTCCACCGAGCGCTCCCGTGACGTCACAGCGCGGCCAAGGTCAGGTGGCGGCCCACCTGTGCGCACCGCCCGCGCCGCGCGGTGAGCGCGCGCCGTCTAGCGGCGCGTGTTTATACGAGGGCGCGCCACCGCCGCCGCGCCGCCGCCGCCGCCGCGGCAGTCAGCCGGCGTCAGTCTGGGGAGGTGGGCGCACGCGGGGGCGGCGCTGACGTCTGGCTCGTGAGGCGCGCGTCATGTCTCGACGGGGCGGTGGCCGCTTCTCCCTGTTCGCGGAGGACGGCGCCGACTTTGGCGCCCTGCCAGCGCCGCGCAGTCGCATTGCGGCCGGCGCGGCGCGTGCCAGCATGGACCTGGACCAGTTGCGCGGCGAGCTGCACCGGCGCTGCGGCGCGGACGCGGACAGTGAGCTTGGCGACTTTGTCAGCGACAGCCGGTTGCGCTTCCAGCAGTTGCTGAGCGGCGGCAAGTGGGACGGGCTGCACGGAGCGCCCGGCGATCGATTCCAGCAGCTGATGGGGTCAACCGCCTCGGGGGCAACGGCGCCGCCGGGGGAGGAGGCGGCCCTGCCGGCCGGCCGCGGCAACGGCGCGTGCAGCCCCGCGCTGCTGGCTGACGCTCCTGTGCTGCTGGCCGACCGGCCCGCGCTGCTGGCCGACGCTCCTGCACTGCTGGCCGACAGGCCCGCGTTGCTGACCGACGCCCCTGCGCTGCTGGCCGACGCTCCTGCGCTGCTGGCCGACCGGCCCGCGTTGCTGGGAGACCGTCCTGCACTGTTGGCCGACAACCCTGCGTTGCTGGCCGACCGTCCTTCGCTGCTCGGAGGCAGGGCGGGCCCGCTGAGTGAGCGCATGATGGCAGGACCTCTGAGTGAGCGTATGCGACCGGGACCGTTGAGCGAGCGTCTCAACAGCGAAATCGTGACGCGCGGGGGCACAAACATGGCCACCAACTCCATGGTGAATTCGTCCAGCTCCGTGATGAACGCATCCAGCTCGGTGATGAGCTCGTCGTCCAGTGCGATGTCGAACTCGTCGCGCGCGGTGGTCGGCTCCGGTGACCGGTCGGTGGTGGCGGCGGGCGGTGACGACCTGGCGAATCCACAGCTCTCCTCCACTCGGCAGCAGACGTTCCAGCAGTCGCGCACGGCATCCAACACGACGTTCAGTCAGTCGCTGGACGGCGGGCCAAGCCAGTCAAACACGACGCGTCTGTGCGAGGAGCAGCAGACGCGCGCCACCACCGAGAACGGCGCCACCAACGTGGCGCAGCAGCGTGCCCAGAAGCTCGAGTCGGCCACCGTCACCTCCCACAACGGCGAAACGCAGCTGGCGCTGGAGCGGGCCCAGGTGGCGCAGGCCATGGAGGCCTCGTCCCACGGCGACGGCGTCACCGACGTGCGCGAGGAGGTGCAAGCCTCAGGCGCCGTGCGCCACGCCACCTTCGAGGACGGCGACGGCGGCCCGCCGCGCCAGCTGACCGCCTCCGGCGAGGACTTCTCGGCACGCGCTCAGGTGGACTACGTGCACGAGGCGGGCGACGGTCCCGGCGGCGGCCAGTTCCGAATCAATAGCGGCGGGCCGCCGGAGGCCGGCAGCCGGCGGCCGCCGCTCTGGCGCTTCTCTGCCTTCGGGCCGCTCATCCAGCCGCCGAGCGGAAGGATCCGCGGCCAGGTCACCATGCAGACGTCGCACAGCATGTTCAACTGCCAGGCCGGCGCGCTGCCCAGGTCAGTGGCCCGCGGCGCACTTGCCCGCCGACGGAAATAGCCGCCGGCGTCTCCTCTCCGCCGGCGGTCCGCGCGGCGGGGAGTGGCGCACCGTGACCGCCGACGGACAAAGCGGCGGCTGTGCGCGGCGCGGCTCGAGTCGTGGCTCAGTTTCGCTCCGGTCGCTCCTCGTCAGCGCCCCTGTTTCGCCTGCTCTGTCAGCCCTCGGCCTCTCATCACTCCAATCCCACGCTCTCACTGAGCGCGTCCCTATTGCTGGCGCCCTGGCCCCGCGCCCCAGTTCTGTTTCGTCAGCTAGCTAATGACGCCGAGTGCCCCACCCGCCGCACGACACAATCAGCTTAGGGAAATCGTTGACATTTATTCGCCATTGTTCCCCTGCCCTGAGCCTCCTGCTTTGTGGCCGGATATTTTTTTAAGGAGCCAGCCGGCGCCGACCGCTACCCCGGCGCTCCTGTTTGCCGGGCTCGGCTGACTGCAGAGCAGAGGCGCAGTGACGGTGGCCGGTCGCAGAGGCAGTGGCCGGCCACTGTCCAGCTGCCGGCACACCGGTGCCGCTCCCCACCGTCTGGCCGCTGCAAATGGCATCGATCGCCGAGGGTTCATATTGGCCGCGCCTCGCAACCGGGCCGGGCCAGGCCGGACCGGACCGGACCGGACCGGACCGGACCGGACCGGACCGGACCGGACCGAGCAGGACCGAGCAGGACCGGGCCGGGCCGGGCCGGGCAGGGCCGGGCAGGGCCGGGCAGGGCCGGGCCGGGCAGGGCCACCGTCGGCCGGATAGGGCCATCCCCCGGCCCGGCAGGGCCCCCGTCGGCCCAGCAGGCCCCCCGTCGGCTGGGCAGGGCCCCCGTCGGCCGGGCAGGGTCCCGTCGGCCGGGCAGGGCCGTCCGTCGGCCGGGCAGGGTCCCCGTCGGCCGGGCAGGGCCCCCGCCGGCCGGGCAGGGCCCCCGCCGGCCGGGCAGGGCCCCCGTCGGCCGAGCAGGGCCGCCCGCCAGCCCGGCGAGGCCCCCGTCGGTCCGGCCCGGCCCGCTGTGGGGCGGGCTGCCCCACCGACCTTGGGCAGGCGTCACGTGCTGCGGCGTCACGCCGAGTGACGGCTGCACAATGCAGGTCGCTGGCGCGGGGTGGCCGACCGCGTTCAGGGGCCAGCCGGGGATAGCGGAATAGATGGGGACAGGTTTGCACTGACGCGATTGGGGGGGGGGGGGGCTGCACTGACGACAAACTCATATTGAAATATCGGAGTTTTGACTGGGGTCGGGTAATTTCCTCCCCTGCCCCCCCCCCCCCCCGTCATGATCGCTGGCTGGGCACGAAGCTAAGCGCATCGTGATCCCATGCAGTGCGAATTCAATGGGTCGACTGCAGCGACGGTTGCAGGCCCTTCGGCCATTGGTTGTCCCGCTGTGTTACACATTTTTGCGTGCTGCGGAATCGCTCAGCTGGGCGCAATTTACTGAGACCGGAAGTCTTTTCCTACACATTTCCCCCTGTTGGCATCCTACGTAGCCGGTCGAGTGAATTACAAGGCGTTCAGTGGCCTTCAGTTCACTATTACCCGTTTACCGTGGCTATTAAAACCCCGATCTTCGTAAACTTTGCACTGGCTGACGCGCTAAGACAACACTAACCCGGCGAAGCTCTGGAGCGTGTGTAGACACCAGGCCTGATGCCAGTGGCGTCAGGCCCGATTTACCGTTTCAAAGCCGGCCTGCCTGCCATGTTCCGGGCCGAATCAGTCACGCCCGGCCGCGCGGAGAGCTCCGCCGCGCTCCGCCGACTGACAGTTGCAGGGCTGCCGGGGCCAGCTGGCGCTGAGCTCCGCCGCGGCTCTGTGCCGGTCGTGACGCCGTCGCGCTGACCGAGCCCGTCCGCCTGCGGCGCGAGCCCCGCTGACGGGTGGGAGGGCGCCCTGTCAGCAGCCCGCCGCCGCCGCCGCCGCCGCCTCCGGCTGGCAGAAGCGTCTCGTCTCGCCTCGCCCCGCCTCCGGGGAGCGGTGATGGGTGTTTGGGGCGCGCTGTTCGGGAACGTTCCGAACGGTGAGCCGGGCAACAGCGGACTGGCTTTGCTTGGCCGTGCTCCAGCGCATTGTTGGAGCCGCGCGATCACTGGCAGGCAGATAATGGTCGACGGACTGGGCGGCAGCGCGGCCATTTATCCCCGGGCGGACCGCGCGGTCTGCCGGGTAAATGGGTGCAGCCAGCGCCCTCGGCCGCGGCCGCGCGCTCTTCGGTGCTCGTGACGTCCCGCTTCCTCGCCTGAGGTGGCCTGGTGTTCCCTCTTATTACGGGATCACAGCGCATGCAGCGTATGTCGAGGGTGTGGCGGTGGAATGAGGCCGAATGGTACGAAGGTGTTGATGGCGGTCGGGCGTTGTTTTGTTGAACCGTTTCCAGCTGAACTCGAAGGCTGAGGGCGTGTCCCGAGGACTTCGGCCACAGTTTTAGATTAAGCGATGGACAACAGCGTTCTGTCACCTATCACTGTGTTGTGCGACACGTAAGGTAACGTGCTCTTTCTTTGTGTCCTGTCGTGCTGTGGCTTCCTCGCTGGGGGTACATATTAGCGGAGTCAGTCCAGTATGCCATCAGCTGACGCAACGCCAAACCAGCCCCTTGTGCTGGCGTCAGAGGGTCTGTGCGACATTGCAAGCCCATGCAGGACGCTGTGCAGACTGCAGGATGTAGTTCCATGTACGGCGCCGTGCAACATCGCTCCTTATGCCCACCGCGCGGACCTCTGTTTTGTGCGGATAGAACTGTACCGACTGTGTGGCGGATGCAGTATCACTGTGCGTGACGTGACGCGAGGGGTCTGTGCCGATAGGAGTCTCGAAAACGGTTCCTCGTGCAGCCTCAACCATGCCTGCGAAATTGCACGCGCGTTTCTGTGCGGTGCGACACCATGCATCAAGATCGTTCTTTTCAAAAGAGGTCAGATAATGTCCAAGTAAGCTGAAGAGGAAAGACGGAGAGGTCAGAACTATGCCATGTTTCCTCGCTACATCTTGTGCGTTTTTCGGGCTCTCCATTGGTGAATCAAGGACGTGGGCTCTCACAGGGATATCGTAAGGGACGAAGGATCAAATATCACACGAGCAGGCACCCTGACCCCGCAGATTTGCACGGTCATCTCAAAGACGTCAGAAGGACGGGAATGTGTAACGACCAGCACAGCGGATGATTTGGTCCTCGCCGTTTCCCCGCACAGGAGTGCAGACAGCACGCCGTGCTGTGCTGCGGCGCGGCTGCCCGGGCCTGGGTTGACCCTCGGTGGTCAGTTGCCAGCTGACCTTTCCTGTCAGTCGGGCCGAACCATGCACCTGACGTGGGACTCGTACCCATTACCGCTGCATAACGAACGATATCAACAACAATTGAGAAAACTCACTCCGATTGGCAATAATCGCTACACCATTTTTTAAAGCCTATATCTGGCCCTCTTAGACGATGTGATGTTGCAATTAACTTCGCAGTCTGTAAGCAGGAGTTTCCAGGGAGGCCAGAGTTTAGCGTTGATTATATAATCGCTTGCTGTACAGCAAAGGTGATTCAAAAGAGAGGGCCGAAGTGCTGCCGGACGAACGTCCGAGGAAAGAGCAGACTTAACATAATTTGTGGCAGCCACGTCTTGAGCAAGGGCTGTCAGGCACTGTCTATCTCTTTGTCTTAACTGTCAATCCTTTCCGCTCTTGGCGCCAGAAAGACCGGGAATGTGAGTAATATGATGCGTTCTCGGACGATGAAACCGCGCGACCAGTCACCTCCTTGAGAGGGGGGGGGGTGGGGGGAGTGAAGGGGGGGGGGGCCCTGCTTGGCTGTCGATTTCGTAGCGATCGCCCGTGATTCTAAGCAGGCTTGCGCTTAATTCCTGTGGAACTGTGGTCGGATCAAAGCCGACGCCAAATTCGTCAGCACTCATCACCTCTCGGAAGTGGGAATAATGCTCCTTGTGCACGCACCACTTATAAATCCCCCAAGCCTTGTGAGCTGGGGTTGCGGTCACCCCCCCCCCCCCCTCCTCCCAACGTGGTTCGGCACAGATGAGTCGGAAGCTGGTTCAAAGAGATCATTGTTTGTTCAGCGCGCGGTTGATAAGCTCTTCGGTTTGGACGCGTGCGGCGCGGGCTGGGCACCGTTAACTTCCCCAGTTATTGGCTCCCTGACAACCAACACGGGTCCACATTCCACTCTCTCTGGTTGGGTCTGTTTGGGTCTCTATAAACACCTGTACCTCATCATCCAAATATCTGTCCCTCGCCGGTCCGGATTTGTCCCGGCGTGGGAGTGGCCCAGCGTCAGCGGCGAGGCGCGGGTGACGGGGTGTGCCCATCCGACCTCAGCCCACCGCGGCCGCGGCCTCAGACCTCTCCTCCCCTCCCACCGCCGACACCTGCTGACAGTCGGGTGACGTCACCGGCTGTGGAGGAACACGATTGCGGCGTCTGAGGCGGGCGGTGGCGATGACTCGATAGGCCTGCTCCGTCCGCCGGGCTCGTCCATGTTAACGAAGGTGGGGCAGGGCGGGAAGGGGGGGGGGGGGGGGGCTCACCACGAGATAATCTCACTGGACGGTTTTCGCTGGAGAAAAATATCGTTCAATAACCAACCCGTTGAGTCGAGCATGACCACAGAACATGAAGCATGATGTTGCATGCAGAGTTCTCAGCATTCTCCAGTCCGCGGTATCTCAATTAAGACTGTATCCATTTAACAACTGGCGATCATGCTGAGAAACATTCATGGCGCATTCTGAACTTGGGTGCTTGAAGCTCATGGCTCAACGATTTTCAGCACGGCTTGGACCGTATTCCTTAATTGTATGTATCTACCTGCACTCCCAGTTCTTGGAGTTTTTTTCTACGAAAATTTATGGTGGTGTCGTGGCTGTTGCGGTCGCAGGGATCCGGCAGAAGGCTTGGAGGTGTTTTGCAATTCGCCTTTCGCATGTGGCATTTTGCTGAGCTTGTGGCCGCCTACTGCACAGCTGCATGTTAAGGCTGTATATAGGCACCGGAATCTTTATATTCTAAATCTAGTCTGGGTCTTGTTATCTTTCGTTGAGTGGTTTTGTCCGGATCAGGAATCGCGAATCCATCTGCCGCAGAATCTGACCGGAATGCGCGGCGAAGTGCATGATGCATCGCATGGATAACACGAGGGGCAGGCGGTGACTAAACCCCACATGTCAAATGTGCAGGCTTTGCTCTGTCTTGTCACTGACCGAGATTGCATGTTTGATATCCCAGCCAAACGAAGGCACATCATGGCGATGGACGTTGAAAATTTTCACAGGGTATGAAGTCACCATTGATTCGTATCAGCCTATTGCCATCAGTCTCCGTCCTTGTATAGTGCCTGATTTGTTTTGATTCGTCGCACTGCACGACGTGCCATTTGCGATGGGGTGTTATGGTTACTTTTTTGGGGCGCCCACACGTGCCGACCCCAGATCGGTGGGCCTCAGGTCGGTGGCGACTCGCCAAACGTTTGTCCATTTTTGGCGATCAGCCTAAAAGAAGCAGGGACATCTCCTCCTCGACTTCTCTCGTTACCCACCGACGTCTTGGTTTTGTGCCAAGGTCGCCACCTGGTCGCACCCTAGCTCGTGTCAAGAGAGGCCTCGCTGCTAGGTTTCGACTAGCCGGTGGGTGCGCACGTTCAACGTGTCGGTATGGCTGAGGCTGTCACGCTTTAGACGACCCTTTATCTTCGGAATCACTTCGAAACGCCGTTCAGGTTTCAACGGCAGGCAGCACATTCATTTTGAAATGTTGCGTTGAAGTGCTTTCGACGTATTTGCCTGCAACCTGCTTGATCAAGCGTGGCTTTCCTGCAACGCTGCAGTACGAGCAGAAGTAACGTTTCCCTTGCTTTTCCCGCGGTACCGTAAAGTTCCCAGTCGCAGAAGACTGCACAACACAGATCGAAGCCGGCCCACATCTGGTATCTCAGGTCTCAGCAGCACGCCGCGAACGCCATAAGACGTAGGTAAGAGCGGGCATAAGTATTGACTGAAATAAACAGCGTCGTGTGCGACAGGTCATGCACAGTCGAGCACACAAACCAGGCACCCGTCAGTTTGGTGTTTTTTATTAACGGCGGGTCGTGACAGCGAGCGCATAAAGACGTGGAATCATTGTTTTCATGAATGTGCCGTTTAACAAATAATATATGCTGGCCCGTCGCTGTCCGGTCCGTGGGGATACGGATAATAAACGGTTGCCGGGTAGTGAACGGGAGGCGTGACAGCAGTCACATCAGCTCGCATCGAAACGACTATTGTTTTATCCTCTTTTGTTTGTTACTTTTCAGCTGGAAAGTGGCCAACCGACATAGATTCAACCTTTTGCCGGCCGAAACATCCGAGCTCACCGCAAGTCACTTTGCGGAAATATTTTGTGTCAGGAAGTTGACTTGACGACACCAGTGCACCTATTCTTTCGCCGAACCGCGGAAAGACGGAAATAACTGACGACTGGACTTCTTTACATGGGTTCCAAATGCGTCTGACTCCATTCGTTTAGATTTTGATATGATGTACAATACACATTCTATACGGTGATAATGTCCCTGTCCCTGTCACCCCATGCCATCACATTCGTCTTACTGGTGGCAGGGGAGGGCAGTTGTAAAGAATTCGCCCGAGCTATTACCTTTTTATTGCTGTGTCTTGCAATGCCAAAGTACACCGTGTCATTGCTCCTGCTGCTTTTAGTCATAATTAGCTCCATTCACACTACTCTTCCATTTGTGAATTAAAACAGCACCATTGGATGTTAACTTTCCCAAAACTCTTCCATAGTTTGGAACTAAAATGCTGGAAAATGCAGCTTCGTGGTTAACTTATGGGTACACCTGATTAAGAATGGATGGCGATTGGATACGGGCACAGGCCCACAAGTATATTGGTTGATAGGGTGCGGGAAATCCTGTACGTGAAGGCTATGTATCAGACCAATTGCATCGTGAACAGCGCATCCGGAAAATTATTCTTTCCGAACTCGTAATTAATTCGAATTCGCATTCCTAACACACTGTTTTCCACACTTTTAGTAGACTGGCGAGGTTTCTCGCTCATAGCTTACTCACATTCCAAGGAGAGTCGTTCCACAAGTCTGTTCATCTTTCCTACACCCACATTTCCACAAAAAGTCACCTGTGTGAGTCACGATATTGTCCGCTGCCGCCGGTAGATGTTTACCGCCGCCATTCATCAATGGCGCAGTGTTTACCGCGCGGCCGGCGCAGCGTCCTGGGTATTTACAGGTCAAACCTTTGTCCGCCCGCGTGGCGCTGCAGAACGGCATCCGCGCCGAGCGCTCGGGCGTACGACTCAGTCGGCACCCAGTGCCACAGCGCGGCGAACCGCGCCCCACATTTTTGTGCACCCTGTGCCGGGGACATTGCTTCGCGTGCCAAAACGGACGTGCGTCGCTCGGTACGAACCGGCTAGCGTTTGGAAACCCCGCCTGGAATATTAGCCTGCGCCATTTGACAGCTTGCATTTGACTCGCTGCATGACAGCGAGGCCTTCCATGGGTCACCTCGGTGGGCCCCCACCCCTCATTAATCCTGTCCTCCTGAATGGTAAGCGCACTGTCCAGCTGTCGGCCGGCTTCGGACACCAGCTATATACGGGCAGTCGGGCGCGCACCGAGCGTCGTCTCGTCATCTCGTGATTCAGCCGCGCTGGAACCGACGCCAGGTGCCGCACCGGGCTCGCCGAACCCGTGACGTCACGCCGCGGTGACGTCACTCCGGCGTGACGGAGTGACGGCGCGGCGGCGGCCGGCCGGTTTCGGACAACGGCCGGGCGGAGTCGAGGCCACGCCAGCTGCGTCACGCCGAATGCCTCGGCGCTCGCAACGGTGCGAGGGAGGGGAGGGAGGGGTGCGTGGCACACGGCCGCCGCCGGAGGGTGTCTGACGTCACTCACCGCAGCCGGTGTTGTGTCATCGTTCTCCGAACGCGAGCGCACCGGTGACGTCACTACACAATGTTTTGCGCTGAAGGTTGCCGGCGCCTATGTGATGGCATATGACCTTTGGCTGGTGCCCATACCTGGCAAAACTAAAGGACCGAAAGACAGTTTGAAAAGTCGGAAAGCATGAGCGGCAAACGGTAGCACAAATACACAAACATACAAGCTTGTGAACATAAGACGACAGGAAGGAAAATAAAGCGAGAGAATGGAACAGCAAACGAGATGGGCCTCGCAGGCAGTGCCTGCAGGAGGAACGGGAGGTAGCAACAGTTGTCGGACAGGCTCAGGACCATTGACTTACAAGCGATATGGCTGCATTGAGGGAGATCAAAGCTGAGGAAGGGAAAGGTCTAAAAAAAACGGACCTCCCCCCAGAAACAGCAAGAGGCAGCTGGCCACGCACTCAAAATTGAGATATTCCGCCCCAGGTTTCATGTGTGCTTACTGCGCGGAGATCCTCGCGACGTTTCGTTCCATAGTTTTGGGGTGCTACACTGTGTCCGGTTGACAAATACGTGTAGAGGACTCTAAAAATATACGTCTTCATTTACGATGACAGAAAATAACAGCGCTTGTCAGCGGACCACCGATTTTGGACTTCGACCCATGTAAACCACTTCAGTAGTCACGCGATCAGTTTCCAACCAGAATATTTGTTCTTAACTGCTGTGACTCATGCCAAGATCGGCAACGCTATCCTCAACAAAGCGCGGACTTCGCGTGGAATCTTGGAAAGAGCCGTGCCTCGAATATTGCAGCAATTTTACAAATTCCTGGCTCAATTGGCATATTACACCATTTACCGTTAGAAATATATTGCACTACTGCTCATCCCCTGGATGAGCAGTGGACGAGCAGCTCATCCCGCTCACAACTGTCTAGGGCCATTGAAGGATTCTGTGGACAAATGCAAGATTTTGGAGGTGTTGCTTCAAGCCAGAGTTGTCCCCTAAGTCTCAATAGCATCGGCGAATAATATGGCCCGACCGCATGAAAAACGCGCCGCTATTTACCCGTTGACTGCTCGTTACCAACAACGAGCTGTCACTGCGTGCACGTAATCACTGCGATTCCTCAGCACATGATTTCTTTATCCCTTGATTACTTGGCCAGTTACAAACTGAATATGTTTCGGCTTTGGTGCGTGGCCTTGTACGTCTTGGTCGTGGGGACGCCAATGTCCGAAAGTGTGTCTAAAGTGGGCCTGCTGTGTAACCGGGACCCGTCCTCCGGCACACAACCCAGCGGCTTTACGAAAAAAGCACCCCACGCGCACAAGTTGTGACTACTGTGCTGACCGGGCTCGGTCCTCTCGGCAGATTCGCCGGCTCCCAGTACACGTACGAGGACACGTTCGAAGTGTCCGAGTCCCTTTGGCTACTGTGCTGACTGGGCTCGGTCCTCCCGGCAGATTCGCCGGCTCCCAGTACACGTACGAGGACACGTTCGAAGTGTCCGAGTCCGAGTCGGACGACGACGACCTGTACCTGCCGGCGCCGGCGCGGCGCCGCCAGCTCGGCTGGCGCCACAAGCCGGCCCTCACCCTCGAGGAGGCGCGGCCCGAGACGCCGTCCGAGGCGCCCTCCGAGGCGCCCTCCGAGCCGCCGGGCGAGCGCGAGGCGGACGTGAGTGAGGACGTGGCGGCGGCCGAGGAAGAGGAGCGCCGCCGCCGCGAGCGGCTGCACAAGATAGCCAGCGAGCTGCTGGTGACCGAGCGCAAGTACGTCCAGGAGCTGCACCTCATCGACCAGGTGAGACGCCGGCCGGCGCAGCGGCACGCCCACGCTCGGCGGTGTAGGCCACGGGGGTGACCATCCAGCCGCTTCATAGCTAGACAGTCGCGGCGTTGTGAAGCCGAGCTGAAGTATTTTGCTCCTTGTTACCGGGGATCACATTAGGATCAATGCCAAACCGATTGGCCGCTGTCGGGGCAGTGCTTAACAGATCTTGTGACACTGAGCGTGGCCCCGCCACCCTAGTGATAATGATCTTGTGACACTGGGCGTGGTCCCGCCCTTATTGATAATGATCTTGTGACACTGAGCGTGACCCCGCCACCCAGTGATAATGATCTTGTGACACTGAGCGTGGCCCCGCCCTTAATGATAATGGTCTTATGACACTGAGCATGGCCCCGCCACCCTAGTAATAATGGTCTTGTGATACTGAGCATGGCCCCGCCACCCTAATGATAAGTGGTGTTGTGACACTGAGCCTTGCCCCGCCAGCATAGTGACGGTGAACCTTCAATTACGAGATTACTTCTACCGAGCGCTTTGAGCCAACTAGCATAATATCGGTATGTTAAGCCCTCCCGCGCTGAATATTGGTGCGGCGAGACCGTCTCCTGGCTGGCGTGACACTCAGTCGGGATCAATAGTTTGACGCAGATCGCTCATTGGACGATTGAACCCGCGTCCCGCCTGCCGACCGACACGCATGAGCTGACTCTTACAGAACAGCGTACTCGGCCCTCAGATAACTCGGCGGTGGCCCGCAGCGAACAGAGCGGAACAAGTTGTGTCGTTAACGTCGGTAAAGAATCTGTTATTGTGAATTGTATGGTCTAAACAGTAATATCTACCAATATCAAAGGTTTCTGACTCAAACTTTTAAGTCCTAAAGATCCTGGAGAAAATGTACGCAAAACGTTTTCGATATCCCGCTTATCGGATGTTTCCGTGTAATATATTTCACGTTAGCACAGTACAAATGGCTAGTGAGATAAGAGTCCTTTCGCGGGACGTGATGTGTTAGACTTTCCAGGCAGCCTGCCGCCTCTTTACCCTTCTGTATAAGGTGATAATATTGGTCGATGCTCACACGGACCTAGTGGGGCTAAATGATAGTGGCATGGTGTACTGTGTGCTGTGCGTTACTAGTACGTGGCACATGACACTACTAGTGCGATGACATGTCGTTTGAAAGGCCTGCGATACCTTTCGTTCTTCCGAGTGCAGCTATTCTCACATGTCGTCGTGCAACTAGTGGCAATTGCCCTCTGCCTTCCCCACACGATGAAACACCAACACTGCTTCATGCCGGGAGCCTAAACCATCCTGAGGTTTTTCTCTGACTCAATGACTCAACGCGTTTCCAACCGTGTGAATCAGGGAGCTTATGTTGGGAAAACATCCTGGCTTCACCAGCGCAAACAAGCTTCTCAGCACGCCTCCGGTCACAAAAGGTCAAACGTTCATGAGCACGAACAGGTGCGGCCCGCCGCCGAACTCTCTCCCGGCCTCAGGCCCGGCTCACGTGCACTTTACAGCACTGACGCAGCAGAACCGCCCGCAGCCGCCCGCCGGCCACGGAGGCAATCGAGGCCCGCTGCCGGTTATCTGTAGCAGGATGCAGCCTCGCGGTGCTATGGGCAGCGCAGGGTGGAGCTCCGGCACGGGCTGTGTATCTCACCCATCAAGCCCGTCTATTATGTTTGCTCGGCATTCCTGTCCGGCTGTAAACGCCAGATCACCGGCGTTCACCGCCGCGTGCCCACTGCGAAGGTCAAATTCGACAGCATGCTTTGTGGAAAGCCGAGTCCTGTCTGGATCGGGACCTTTAGTCTGCACATTGCAGAAGTTTCAGGAAAATATGAAGTTCTGAATTCCGAGCGATTCTTTCGTGTGACCGTGGGCTTAAAGTGCTGACGAGCCTGGGATGTTGTTGGTATCCTAAACACACCGACCAAAACCGCCAAACAGACCCGCCAACCAGGCCAGCGCCTGAGGCGGCATGATTCCACGTCAGCGGGGACTTTTGTCTCCGGCCTTTCTACCGGACAAGGTTGCGAAAGGGTCCATTGTCGTATCATGCAGTGCAACGAGGCGGTCGTTCCGTGCCAGGCGAACGCTCTCTGGCCGTTTGCCAGATGACTCGTTCAATTCCATGCCGGCCGGGCGTGGATCGGATGGTTCTCAATCAGACAATCAGGCTTATGCCGCTGCAGCGTTTGCAGCCCTAACAGGTACATAAATCTGTCGATAAATGTATTGCGCCGTATCTGTCGTACAGCGCGGGTGCTTCTGCTTCAACGCTCCGCCTCCTCTCTTGCAGATCTTCCACTTCCGCGTGGACCAGGAGAACCGCGCCCACCACATGTTCAACAACGAGATCACGGCGCAGATGTTCTCCAACGTCAAGTCCATCCACCAGTTCCACAAGGATCACATGCTTCCCCAGCTGGAGAGCCGGCTGGCCGACTGGGAGAACGACCCGCGGATAGGTACGTGTCCACACGATCCAGGAGCGGCGGGGTGGAAAGCTCTCGTCCCAGCCGTCAGTGCAGTCCCACCGTTGGCGCCCACCACTCGGCAGGGCTCAGCCTCAGCCTCAGCTCCAGACGGAGAACGGGGGAGGCGGCGCCGCCTCGCGCATGAGTAATTAATTATGTGGCTCCCGGCGGGCCGGGACGGACGAGGCGTTCGTGCCGCCCGTACCGCCCACGCCGGCCGGCCGCCTGTTTGTGTACACATGTGGTTCGACCTGTGGTCAGCCCACCAGACGCGCGATGACGTGCGCTGAGGGCTGATCTTTCAAGTTCTCTCTTTATTCCGTGCGCTGGGGCGAGTTCACGCCAAGCATTTATCTATAGTTTCACGTCAGTTCACAGCTGAACATGGGGGGTCCAAAAACGATGAGCTCAGCAGTCACACATGCGCACAACGCAGCAAGTCATTCATGGCACGGGACTGAGTAAAAAAGGACCACTTTAAGGTGACAAAAAACACACACACGCACACGGTCTGGTGTCACAGCCTTAGAATAGCGATAATTCCTGTCGCTTTACCGCCTGGTGTCATGCCCGTCCGAAACACGCGCGGTCTGGTATCACAGCCTTCGAATAGCGACGATTCCTGTCGCTCCGACGCCTGGTGCCATGCACGTCCGACACGTCAGCGTGCAGCGCCATGCGTCATCGTCCGCGACGCCGCAGAGCTGTCGAACCAGTCACTGCAACGGCACATTCGGACGCGACGGGGGCCGTCTGGCCGGGGCGCCGGCAAATATTTGACCCCGGGCGAAAACAGGCGGCCGGGGTGCTAACAGGAACCGCGCCGTGTGTATAATCCCGACGGACGGACGGCGGGCCGGTCGCGTTCGAGCGCCGCTGCCGGCGGCGGCGCGGCGGCGGGGTGGTCACGCGACGCCTCACCGCCCCAGAGGCTGCCCGCTCGGACGCCGTCGGTAGCGGGGGAAAGCCGGGCGTTGCGGCCCGCTGACCGACGGACGAGTGGCCGCTGACGGTTTCACCCGCCGTGCGACGGCCGCTAAGAGAGGAGGTGTCCCACCGGTTCAAGCGGCTTCCTCGGAAGCTGGCTGGGGAGCGCATGAGTCTGTGTTTCTCCACCCCCAAGGAATATCATGAGGGAATTCAGTGGGGATGTCCGTCCCCAGGGGACCTCACGAGGGGATGTCACGTATCTCTCCGTCCCCAGGGGACGTCATGAGGGGATGCCACGAGTCTGTTCGCCCCTAGGGGACGTCATGAGGGGATTCCACGAGTCTGACCCCAGGGGACGTCATGCGGAGATGTCCCGTGCTTCTCCGTCGCCATGAGACGTCATGAGGTGGTGTCACGTGTCTATCTGCCCCCATAGGACGTCTTGAGGAGATGCCACGCGCCTGTCCATCCCTGGAGGACGTCATGAGGGGATGTTACGTGCCTATTCGTCCGCAGGGGACATCATGAAGACGTGCGCTCCGTTTCTCAAGATGTACACCGAGTTCGTGAAGAGCTACGACAACGCCATGAATCTCATCAACGCTTTCTTTGCCAAGTGTCCGCGGTTCGCAGCGATCATGAACGAAATCCACGTAAGAAGGCTCGGTGTGTTGTGGGCTGCGGGCTGTCGGTTTTAAAGATTGATGGCATCCTTTTTCACGTAAATGAATACGGATTATTCATGGGTAAACATGGCAGCCATTTGGCAACCACATGAATGATTCCTTTGACTTTTCTGTGTCGTGTTTTTCATTCTTCGTCGGCCGGCTCTGTCAATTTTGCTTTTTCGAATTCAGATTGTAGTGTTCTATGTAAATATTTTGGTGTGAGTTACGACTTCAGCACCGCGCCGTACTGCATTCTTCTAAGCTCTTTGGGGTATAGCACCGAACACTAATCACGCACATACCTACAACACTTTCGTTTTAGAACAGAACTCATGCACATCCTGCAGTTCCTGCGTACCAGTTATTTTGTAGAACCCCTCGCTCCTGAATGGCGGGTAGAGAGGCACTGGGGACCAGACGCCGTTTTGACAGAACTGCCAT
This sequence comes from Pollicipes pollicipes, assembly GCF_011947565.3. Lineage (NCBI taxonomy): Eukaryota > Metazoa > Arthropoda > Thecostraca > Pollicipedomorpha > Pollicipedidae > Pollicipes > Pollicipes pollicipes. The sequence goes on along the minus strand of NW_023597054.1, from coordinate 16,544,936 downwards.
GGCAAATACCGTCCGGGTAGAGTGAGAAGCAGTTCACCCTTAACGTGACGCAGACCGCGAAGAGGCCTCTCTCGCGCGTGAAAGGGCCGCTGGCGCGCAGGAGAATCCCGCGCGTGGAGGGGTTTCTATCATGCGCGGAGGGGCCTCTCTCGCGCGAAGGGATCTTTTCCGTGCGCGGAGGGGTCTCGCGCATAGAGGGCCTTCCTCGCGCGCGGAGAGGCCTCTCGCGGCCAGAGTGCCGTGGCTTCTCGGCCGTTACACCGCTCGCCGCACCTCACCGGGGCTGCTGGCTGCGGCGCACATGGCGCGCGCCCGCCCCGCCACGCCGCCGCGACCACCGCGGCCCCTGGATCACAGGGCACCGCTCTCGCTGCCGGCGGTGCCGCAGTGCCGGAGGAGAGGGACATTCTGTCACGGGGCCTCCTCCTCCGCGGGAAGTGGAAGAGTTCGGTGACGCGCCGCTGCGGTCTGACACGAGCGTGGTGCGGTTGGTGTTTGCAGGAGATGGAAGAGTGCGGTAACCTACCGCTGCAGCACCACATGATCGTTCCCATCCAGAGGGTACCCCGGTACGAGCTGCTGCTGAAGGACTACCTGAAGAGGCTCCCGGAAAACTCGCCAGACTACGAGGATGCCAAACGTTAGTGTTGGGTGTGTCTGCACGGCTTGTGTGGTATTGGCCACGTGTTAGGGGGTGTCGCCTCAGGACTGCTATGTCAATGTGTTATGCATTTTGTATCACGAAAACGGCAAAAACGGCATACCTATCGCTTCAGTGCAGCGGCTGCCGTCTTAAGATATTAATCCAGAGATTTCTTAAGTAATGTTCGCATGTTCCAATTCCAGCCTATCGGGATCAAAGGGAGTAGGATCAGATTGCTCATGAAGTATTAACCGGTGTCTCTCTTACATGGTACCGGATTGTAGCCTTGCTGGCGGACAAAGACCAGCGTTGTGGAATTCCCGTCCGAAGGATTACTTCATTCAACTGATAATCCTCTTTCGCCATGCATTTTCCATCCGTAACGTGTTGTCTTTTGCGCGACGAGGCTTTTACTGCACGACCGTAACAAACCAGCTTCAAGGAGACATTGAGGTCAGAAATCATCACTTAGCACGTTTGACGTCATGCGAGATAGCAACGATATTAGCTCCTACTCATGTTACGAGGACCTCTGCATCAGTACCGCTGTCCTCGGCCGACAAGATGATAGCAGTGTTGGCGGTCCGCTGACGTCGACACCCACCTTTGTCTGTGGTATGATCGGTGGCAAAAATCACACTGTCGTGGGTGATACGGCATTAATTTTGCTTGACAAACGGTATGGTGCGTCGATTAAAAAACATGTTAGAAGGTTAAATTCACACAGGAATATGTAAGTTTTGCCTGTCTTTTTAGTACTATCGTATGAAGCTGGGCACAGCATGGAATGGTTGATGGAACAAACACATTTAAACTCCTTCCCATGTATAAGGACGGTTGTATGCAAATTGTAGCTGGAAATGCCGAATGCGATTACTCATTGCACTATCTCCGAACATCATTTTTTCTAATGTTACCATCATCGGCTGGACTACGCATTCATAAAAAGGCTTTCGTAGTTCAATTTTAGTTTCGTAATATGGCGTCCGAACTCTAAAGGTGGTGCCCGCATGTGGTGTTGGACTCCGCCGCGATGCCCTGGAGTGTGACGTCATCCGCGTCCATACCCACTCCACACGCGTCACCTCACTAATGCGTTTTCCGGAGGCGATGTCTGCAGGCGGCATCTCTCCAAGTGTCGCGCACTCTTGGCTCGCCGCGCGTTACAGCACCGCGGGGAGCCGTTACTGGAGCCAACCTTGGACGGAGTGCGTATCGCGTCCGCTTAACTCACCCCGAGAGCCTGCCCCCCCCCCCCCGAATTAGCGGTCTCCCGAATTAGCAGCGTAACCAGGCCAGCAGCGCGCCGCCGCCCGCCATTCCGGCGTGCCTGAGGCCTTGGCGGCGCACCGTCAGCTGTCTGCGCCGCGTGCGCCGCCGGCCGGAGTTGCGCCGTCACCCGGCACCGTGGCTATGGGGCCGACACGGCGCCGCCGGCCGCACGGAAAGCGTGTCTGATTCGCACCGCCGCCCGCGGCCACGCGAGCGGGCTGGATCATGCTGACGCGGCTGCCTGCCGCCCCTTCCAGAGGCGCTGGAGCTGGTCACGCACGCGGCCACGCACAGCAACGACACGATGAAGCGGGTGGACAAGTTCAAGCAGCTGCTGGAGATCCAGGAGAACATCAGCGGCGGTCCGGACCTGGTGTCGCCCACCCGCCAGCTGGTGAAGCAGGGCAAGATCTGCAAGATATCGGCTCGCAGCGGCGACCACCAGGAGCGCTATCTGTTCCTGGTGAGC